>NC_139349.1:19237287-19699787 GCF_055883805.1 Amblyomma maculatum | reverse complement strand
CGCTCCTGGCCACTTCACAGAAGAAAATAAAAAAGTCGCCAGCGAGCACACCTGCACCTGCGGCACCCTCACTCGTCTAAACCCCCCTCCTTCCTTCTCATTTCTTTCACACACATCTCACCCCCTCCCCATTCTCCCCCCCCCCCCCCACACCTTCTTCTCCCCCTCGACCATTCCTTTACTTATAGCTGCACGCAGCCCCGCGTCATGGACCCCTGAAGAAGGAGCCGAGCCGGCTCCGAAACGTCGGGTTTTATAAAATAAAAGTGTTGGTTGGAGAAATTTCAAGTTTTATTTAGTTACCAACCCAACCAGACAGGCAAATCTGTCGAAATGTTTAGCATTTTTGAAGCTGGACTTGAAATGATATTTACCTTTCTGAAGACACATATTTTTAATCGTCATAATATCCTAACAATGGACTAAATGCAGACTTGCTTGTTCAAATCGGGAACCAGGCGCTCGTCTATTTTCAACCAAAGAAGGCAGCTTTAAAGCTCTTGCCATGGGACCCAAAGTGATATTTTCTGTTATTTTGCACTGTATTGGGAGCAGTGCCAGTGCATAGAGAATACGCCTCAACAGCGTGTAGGGCTTCCAGCACTTAGGAGACAATATTGCGAGGCCGCGTGTTGTCGCATGTTGAACTGTTGAACTAGAGAGCTATTCTAAGAGATAGCAGTGGTTTTATTTGTTAAGCGGTTTAAGCTTCCAAAGCGGCACCGTGATGAAGACACCGTAGAATTTCGACCATTGGGGGTTCGGTTTGGTTTATGGTTTGTGCGGTTTAAAGTCCCAAAGCGACTCAGGCTGTGAGAGACGCCGTAGTGGAGGGCTCCGGAAATTTCGACCACCTGGGGTTCTTTAACGTGCACTGACATCGCACCCCTTACTTTCGCCTTACTTTTCACCTCCATCGAAAAGCGGTCGCAGCGGCTCTGGATACAGGGGGTTCTTTACCGTGTATAAAACTGCACATTAAGAGAGCGTATATATTTTCGCCCCAATCAAAATTCGGTCTCGTCTAGCACACAACCCGTTTTTGATCGAAATCAGCATAATAGGCCACTAGCGCAGTGGGGAAAGGGCAGTAATGGGCTTACCAAATGAAGTATCAATATATTCTTGTGATGTTGGCTTGGCACCTCTCCGTGCGATTCGAGTTTTCCTTGCTTCTTGTTTGTATGTGATTGTCCGCATGACTGTCTAAACAATCCCTATCCATATTCTTAACTAAATCAGCGAGCCAAGTATCTTAGTTGTACTCTACGCCGAGGTGAAAGGTTTAATTGCGTGTATACAAGTTTGTATAGACGCATAACTACTTTGTGTTTTGTTCCCTGTGGCGGCTTATTTATATGTGGTTAACTGAAACACGTAGGTAATAAATACAAAGTGATTGCCGACAAACATTTTTCTCTCGTATTTTTCAGACGTGCTGTTCTTTTGCTACCATAGGCAACAAAGTGGCCCAAATTTTCGTTATATTCAACCTCTGCACATATCGTCAGGAAGCCAAGCGGTTTCCATTACACAGAACTCTAAGCGTGTGCAGCATAGCGCTTTACGAGTGCGATGATGGTTTCATATCTTACGGATTTGTGTTTCATGCCTCTTTTCAGATTCCCCAACAATAGTGTAAATAAGAGCGATAATTCTAGATGTTTTAGTATAGGTGTAAATAAAACACTTTCAGACAATCCCACCCCATTTATGTTAATGCAGCTGGTAGCATTTTCAGTAATTTCCGAGCGCAGTTAGCAAAAGTGTCATGTTTTTATTTCTTTATCCTCAAACGTTTCATACTATAATACAGAGGTAACCATTAACGGGTGTTTCACACTGCGTCTATTCTATACATAAATAATGAAGACAAGCAGAAAACAACAGACATTCAGTCGGTACGTTTCAAAGCAAGAGGTGCATATAAAATGAATGAGGCTTTTTTTCTCTTTTTTTTTTCCTAGAATAGAAATGGTCAAATAGTCATGTATTCTGTTTCTATACCCTAGATATAGCAACAGGGGTGACTTGATTCTCGATATAGCGCTTTCGACGGGTTAGCATCGGACGGCGAAAAACTATATGTGGACAGCGTTTAACTACTTCGTGAGGGCTCCTAACTCAGGAAATTGTATCGCTCACCTCAGCAGAAAAATCATGCCGTACCAATAGCCCCTCTCTATTGAACGTCCTAAATTACGTGCCTGGAAAATTTAATGAAGCAGAGAGTTTATCTAGCAGCTTCTTGTGTTTAAAGGAAGATATGCGTGCGCAATATATATATTTCATGCGTGAAAGGTTTCTAAAGGCAAATAATAGTTATTGATGCTATAAATTTTTTCCACGGCGAGCTAGCTGTCAACAGTTTTTAAAAGCTGCTCAGTAGGTCTATTTTATTTTACATAGGAAGCCGTATAGGTGCGTTATTACAGTAAGGGATATATACTATGCTTGTGAATGCTTTTGAGTTTATCGTGAACAAAGTTTTGAAGTAGCTTGAGGCAGACACTAGAACAATAGTAGAGGCTCTTTATTTCCATCCTTGATGTTTTTTTTTTTTTTTCAAAAATACATAACAATCTTTGGTGTATTCTTAATTTCAGTCGACGAGTAACATAACTACAAGTTGCCACGCTAAAAATTCACGTTGCTACCTATCCGGAGTGCAGGATCTCCTTCAACCGCTGGTTTAAATAAATCTTTCTACTTTATCTCTTTCTCACTCTCTCTGTCGTTGATACATAGCCGGTAGTTTAGTAGCGCTCAATTTTTCTTATGTTTGTTTGCTGATCAGCTTAACGAGGGTCTACAATTTGGCAGTCTGAAGAGGAATCGTATATGAGACAGCTCCCACATTACCCGTTAGATTATGTCCTATGTAGTATTCGCGTTAACACGGGTTGTTCACGTATGCCGCTATGGATGAGGGTGGCGCTGACGAACACTCTCAAGGATAGGTCACGCATAACACAAATACTTTATAAAGAAGAATATTTAACAGTTGCTGCCGTAGATCAGTTGACCGAGCAAAGGAAGCTAAATTCGAAGGTCGTGGGTTAAAATCCTACCGGAGGCACGCCATAGTGTTTATTTTACTTTCTGGTCGTTTATCTTCAAGATTACTTCATTATTTATTTTTAAAAAATCTTTAGGTTTCGAATGGTGTCGTTGGCTGTTGTGTCCCTTGTAGGCGTGTCATAAAGAGCGCCTAATTTTTCCTACTTTTGTTTCCTGGAACTCCTTACGACTTTCAATGTGTGCAAAGGTATATTAAAATCAAACTTGCCACTGTGGAGCGTGTTTCGTCAGCATTAGCGCCGCGCTAATTTAATGCAGACAGCCTTGCAAGGCACGTTTTAAAAATTTTGAAAAAAACAAAAAAGCCTTCATCGGTACACGACGTACCGAAGAAGACCCATGTTTTTTTTTTTTTTTTTTTGGCAACGCCCTTTCTGGTTACGTGCGACTAGAACTTACCTCCTCTGCGTCGCACAATCTTCATATCAATTGACTCACAAATCATCCTTAAAAAAAAATGACTTTAGAAGCTCTCAGAAAATGTAGATAACACAAACGCCAATTTCAGATGCCTTAGACGATCAAACTGTGGCATATCTTTATAATCCCCCAAAGAACATTGTTACACAATACTAACATCGCGAAGAAAGTTCCCAAAGAAATGCTAAAAAAAATGTTCCCAGAAAGGCCCAGCAAAGAAAGCCAAAAAATTGAAAAGTCCTATTAAGGGCAGAACAGAATCCCCCAAAGCGAGGCAAAAGTGGATGTCTGGAAAATATATGAAAAGTGTTACGGATTTAGGGGCCTTTAACTATTTTTGTAAGTATTATGAAGACATTATCTTGATGAAAGCGCCTTGGCATTCGTTTACATTAGAGAAACTGACGTGAAACCTGCGTGAGTATAGATCGTTGACTTCGTAGAGCGGGTATGCCGTTATGCCAACAGAGCTTGCAACTTCCTGATGGACAAATGCTCGAGTTAACGTGCGAATGCTGAAACACTTTGTCATCTCTACAGTACTCTAACGCATCTTCAAAGTGCACCGACGCACCCGGCTTTGCAGATAAACCTGAAATTACGAGAAGGCGGAAAGGTCAACGGGTATACTGAATTTTTGCAGCAAGAAAGCAGGCGCGTAGTTAATGTAGGAGAAAGATGTGAATGTCGTTCAGCTGTGCCTTGAAATGAATATTTTTTTAAAACAGCGGTAGCTCCACCGTAAATTGCAATACGAGAATGCACACAAGCAGACTCCGACTGTCTCAATTGAGTAGAATTTAGGTAGGACAACGAACGGAACAAGACCCGACAGAAAGAGTCTCGGCTGTTATGTCTACCGTGGGCGGAATATGCGGAAGGACTTATTGCGGGACCTAAGGGGGAGGCTTTCGTGAACCCGAACAGAGAAATCACGGAGCACAAGAGCATTCCGTGGGTGCCCAGTATAGAGTCACGCTGGCCGTCTTCATTTCGCTCCAATAATGGGAACGCGTATAAATAGTAGAATAATATTTAGGACGACGGAACGCTTGGGTGAAGAAATTGGTTTATGTTTCTGAGCTAAGAGTGGTAGTTAGTCGCCTCTTAATTACTCAGAAATGAATACTTTATCAAATAATGTTAGGAATTATCAACCTTGTGCTTTGTATATTCCGGAGCCATTCCCTGAATTGACAACGGCTTGCTTGCATTCTAGAGGTCACAATTTTTGAATTAGAAAATAAATAATTATTTGAAAGCCCTTTATATCCCAGTACCGCTGCGGACATAACAGAACAGACAATATCTTTCGTTATCATTGCAATCCCGCCTTCCTTATCCGAAACACAAAAACATAGCTATCCCACGAGACAACCCGCTTGCACTCACCACTTGCTCGCGCATACCACATGTACAAATATAGATTAGGCAGTACTTGACAAATGTGAGAAGGGAACAGTGTACTCGATTTATTTCTCTCCGCACCTGAATATCTATTGCCTTCAGTTGCCGATTAGTCTTTCCAAGGCTTTTCCGCTCGTTTTTCTCTGCACAAGAATTGCTGGTTTTGATTCGTGCTACAACAACCCTTTATTTTCGCCTCCTTCGTAATATCTATGCGAGGTGGTTCACGTTGAAATAAGGTGATATACGACTGCGCCTGCTTATTTTCAAATATGACGCTTCTTCTTTAGGGACACTTCTTATAGGCAGCACCCATAGGCAAAAAAAAAAAAAAACATCCTAGAGTCATAGATTGCGCCACGTTCTGCACATGAGTTCATGCAAAATAGTTTTGAATATCAGAGCCTTGCATATTGGAGGAATACACAACCACATCGGCCGGTAACTCCAATCTAGCAATTTCTCAATTCTCACTGTAGCTTGTATACATGCGGCCAGTAACATATGTAGTACTTACTAGCAACAACGTAGCAATGATGCTCCCAGTATTTTGATTTTAATGATTTATTTTTCACAAAACCTTGTTCGCCAGGTTTTTGAAAGTCGGCATTTATAGCCATGATTGACAAATGACTAAAACCTGGAGATATTCAGCACTGCCTACACGGAAGGAAAGATGTGTCAGCATATATTACTTAGAAAATAAATGCATCCCGTGACAGATTTTGTGCAATATAAATGATTTTGAAAGAGAGAACAAGTTTGACAAACGAATGCAGCTATATATTCCGGCTCGGAATGATATTAAGGTTTAGTGTAGCACTCTTGATTTCTGCCTCTTAGTTGTTATCCCTTCGTAATTTTTATTGTAATCTGCTTATGCAGAGCTTTGATACTTTTCATGAGAGGAGAAACGGTTATGTTCTACAACCGCGTCTAAACGTTATGGGCTTGGAAAGAGAAGGTTTACCATTTTGTCTCTTTCAATGCTCTAAAAGTGCAACCTATGAAAGCCCTTACATACAAATTTACATATGCAACTGATTCTGGTTCTACTGATATCAAAGGCATCAACCGAAATCTGTAAACTTGTTTGTTTGTTTGTTTACGGCTTACAATTTTTGTAAAGGGCATAAATCACAATATTTTGAGAAATATTCAGGCCAATCGTTCAACTCCTACCTTTTCACTCGATCTAACAACAACAACAAAAAGAGGGGGCGGGAGGGGGAAAGCAATAAGTTTTCAAGCCGAGCCTAGGATACCTATTTATTTATTTATTTGAAAATACTGCCGCCCAATTCAGGGCTATAGCAGGAGTGGGTATACACGTTTTCACACAATGCGACATATACAATTCATATAACAACAAACAAAAAATATCATCACAACACATAATAACTTCTGATGCCACTACGACTCTATTACCGACGCAAATTCAGAAATGTATGATGAACGGATGTTTCCTTCTAAGGAGTTCCCACTCTTCACAGTGTGAGGAAACTGTATTTGGAAGCGTTAGCACGGGCAAAAAAAGATTGTATATTAAGATTGTGATGGCTCCTAGTTGCCGATGGTTCTGAAAACAAGATATGCTCGGAAAGGCAATTGGAAGAATGCACTATAGAATGAAGAAATTTGACGGACTCATTTTTGCGGCGGTATGAGAGTGCACTTAGTTTTAGAGAAGACATTTGCAGATTAGGGTGAAAAATGGAAGTCGCACCGGCGACCAAAAAAATATTACAGCTTTCCGTTGTACACACTCCATTGAACACATTCGATTTGATCAATTTCACTGTTTTTATACGAGTTCCCGACATTTTACCCATATTCAAGAATAGGCCAGATTCAAGATTTGTACATCAGCAGCTTGGCATCTTTAGGCGCTGCTCTAGTTGTGCGCCTGAGGTAACCGACCTTCTTAAGAGCTTTAGCAGTAATGTAAACGATGTGCTTTCACCATGATATATCCTGAATAAAATGACACCAAGATATTTATATTCATGTTCTCTATGCAGTGGTGAATAGCCTTAATACGAAGTTCTCAGGTGATTGGTGTCTTAACAAGACAACTGTTTTGCTGAAGTTGATATTCATCTGCTATGATATTCACCAGTCGCTGAACACACAAAAAATCTCATTAAGAAGGACGTGATCATAGGAAGTGTTAATAGTGTGGTACAATATAGAATCATCGTCATATAAACGGATCTTGAGGCTATATTAGCAGGAAAATTATTAATATACAGTAAAGTTAACAAAGGGCCACACACGGAGCCTTGAGGAACTCCCGAGGTTACAGCAGCTACAGAAGAATAAACGGAATCGAAGCGAACAGATTGGAAGCGGTGTGAGAGGAAATCGGCAATCCAAATAACCAATTTAGAATTTCTGAGATTGACTTTCAGCTTGCATAACTATTTAGAGTGGAGAACCGTATCAAAGGCTTTTCAGAAGTTGGTGAATATGGCATCGATTTGGTTGCCGGCATCAATATTAGGAAAAAGTCCATGTGCAAATTCAGTTAACTGGGTCACTGTACTAAATTTCCTACGAAAGCCGTTGAGCCCTAGAAAAAAAATTGCTTGTTTCAAGAAACTGCATGATATGTTTATAAATTATGCGTTCTAAAATCTTACATGAGTGTGCTGGTAAAGAGATGGGCTTATAGTTAGAAGGAATGTTCTTGGTGCCGGATTTAGAGTGCAAGTGCAGTGGCGAGCTTCCATGAGGAGGGGACGATGCCGGTCGAAAGATATTCTTTTTAATTATTGAGAGATATCGATATGACCAAAGGGAATAAAGTACAAGAAAAGCGTTTGGAATATCATCCTGCCCAGTGCATTTTTTGTTTCAAGACGTAAGATGAGGAAGTGAACGATCGTAATTAATAAGAATGAAAAATGAAATCGTGTCGTTATCACACGCAAAAACATATTGAAAGTAAATATTAAATGCATTAGATTTCTGAGAAGGGTAAGTGAAAATTTCATGAATAAGAAAGGAGATGGGTGATGAGTTTTGGGTAGAATTGAGCTCCAAAATTTACGAGGGTTGTTTCTTAGCAGCCGTTCTAGTTCATGGTGGAAGTAGAAGTCTGTAGCAAAGTGCATTTTCTTACGGAGCTTATTTTTCGCAGCTTGAAAGCGAGCATTTGCGTAAGGGTTACTTTTGCATATCATGATCCTCAGCCGAGACACACGGCGTGACATGTGCAAAACCGCACGATTGATCCAAGGAAGAGTAGGATTTCTTTTCTTTGTTTTAACCAGAACAAATCGTTCAGTGCATAGTTTAACAACATTTAAAAAATAATCAACAAGTTCATTAGCATCGCCGCCGTCGCGACTAAGTGCGCGAAAGGAGTCGAAACATTTAGCCAGTTTCTCGATTATGGAGTTGTCGTCAGCGTAATAGAAATCAATAAATGACGTCAAGGTGTACTGCGGTCTACTAGAGAAGCGGGACATGGTGAGAAGTGTCCTATGGTCCTAAAAGTCATCAACAACCTCCCACTGAAAGGTGGTCTCTGTTAGGTTGGGGATTAGGAAAATCAAGTCTAGCGGTGAATCTAATCTGGTGGGGGACGTAACTATTTGAGTGAATCCAAGAAACAACGATAGATATATCAACTCATTTGCTATAGAAGCGTCACCACAAGAATGAGACATCGAGGGCCAGTGATTGCCAGGCACATTGAAATCAACCATGAAGATGATGTTTGACACCGAAAAGCTGTGTATGAACTGGCTAACAGAGTGCAAAACATCAAGAAAGGTTCCACGGGGACGGTAAAAAACGCGAATAATAATAGTCTGTATTTCTAAATAAAGCTTGCACCGAATTGACTCAGTGTTGTAGGGCGTAGGTAATATAGAAAATTTAAGAAATGGACGAAGAAGTAAGGCTACACCACCGCCTCTGCCTCCTTGCCGGTCAGCACGTACCGTAGCGTAAAAAGGTGGGATAAATTCAGTCATAAATTTCAGTATTTAGCCAGGTTCCAGTTATTGCCGATTATTGCAGTTATTGCCGACACAAGCGTAAGAATATCCGGGAATTTGTTTGATATGCTTCTAGCACTAAGACAAAGGACAACGAGACTGGTTGGTGAATTAGGTAGCCGTCTAGAGATAACGAAGAAAGTTGAACAGATGCGGTCACATCATTGCAGAGTCCCGTTTCAGGCTACTCGAAGCTACATCCCATATGTACCTGACACTGTTGATAAAGGCGTGGTCATACCGAAGCTTTACTTTGGGACCATTCTCACGAATCGAGGAAGATGCATTCCACATTTTCTTTCGGAGGGTTCGCGCACTCGCAGAGAATCCACAGTGATGTAATAATCGTTCCCTTTATGTTTCAAGAGATTCTTCAAGACAAGCATCTTCTTAATGAAACCGGCCTAGGATCCGAAGTATGACAGGTCGCGTACGTCCATTACAGGGTCTGCCGCTGTGATAACAACGCTCAACGCGTGGAAATTCTATGCGAGTGCTTCAATAAGAAAGTTGGAAATTTTGGACCATAACGCGCTGCCATCTTCGTTAGGACTCTGGTGAACCGCCTCGACCGATCCTCAAAGTCTTGATTCTTGACGACCAAGTTGGATATTGTTTTTTCTAACAAAGTAATGTCCGAACGCACGTTAGAGCACAAGGACTCAGAGCCAGAAGGGTATGCAGACGATTCCAGTGATGAGACACGAGCCTCAAGTGTATCGAGGCGAGCGTTAAGAAATTTCTTAATATCTGCAATGTCACTAGCGATGTAGTTTGGACCAGCAAGTAGTTGCGAAAGCTGACAAAGAAAATCCGCCACTTCTCGGAGTGGAAGACAAATCAGGGCTTGAACGCGATGCCCGCCTCCAATTGAGCGGCTTGTTTTTAGACGAGTTAGCTCATGGTGTTGTTTTAGGGGATGGGAAAGGGGGGAGGGGGGAGGCAGGATTTCAAGCTGTAACACAGCCCATTCACTCAGCGAATGTTTCGGCACTGAGAAACTGGCACAGAGGTTGGCAGGGTGTTGAACGTCTTAAATTAAAAAAAAAAAAAGGTTTGGTTTACGGGAATCCTTTCCGTGAATCAAAATAACCTAAACCTTTTTTCCTTTTTTATAATGCGTTTCCAGGAAAGGAAAGGCGCTGTTTCTGCCACATATCTTAGTGAACACCTGAACCGTGTACGCGAGACCACTGCAGCCACATTGCATCGCACTGCAAATTATATTAGGTGCGAGAGTACATAGATCTCAAAAACACCACTGAACGTTGTTAAATGTCAATGAAACTGATTTGAAGTAAAACAAAATTTTGCGAGTTGTTATCAATATCAATAACCGAAGATCGCAACTTTTACATAAGATGAAATTCAGCGCTACGAACTCATCGTTACATTAAGCCAAGCTTTCGTTATTCCCCTTAGATTCGTTCCTTAGGCAATTAAATAAACTAACATCATCATCATCATCATCAGCCTGATTATACCCACTGCAGGGCGAAGGCCTCTCCCATATTTCTCCACTTAACCCGGTTCTGTGCTAGCTGCATCCAGTTGACCCCTGCGAACTTCTTAATCTCATCCGCCCACCTAACTTTCTGCCGCCCCCTGCTACGCTTTCCTTCCCTTGGAATCTAGTTTGTTACCCTTAGCGACCATCGGTTATCCTCTCTTCGCACTACATGTCCTGCCCATGTCCATTTCTTCTTCTTAATTTCTACTAGAATGTCGGTAACTTGAGTTATTTCTCTGACCCACTCTGCACGCTTTCTATCTCTTAATGTTACCCCTACCATTTTTCGTTCCATAGCCCTCTGGGTTGTCCTCAACTTAAGTAGAACTCTCTTGGTTAGCCTCCACGTTTCAGCCCCATAGGTGAGTACAGGCAAGATGCAACTGTTGTATACTTTCCTCTTGAGCGATACCGGTAAGCTGCTAGTCATAATCTGCGTGTGCTTGCCAAATGCGCTCCATCCTAATCGTATTCTTCTTCTTATTTCCTTTTCGTGGTCCGGATCTGCGGTTACTACCTGTCCTAAGTAGACATATTCGCCTACTACTTCCAGTATTTCGCTACCTAATGTAAACTGCTGTTCCTTCCCGAGGCTGCTGAACATTACCTTAGTCTTCTGCATATTGATTTTCAAGCCTACGTTTCTACTTTTCCTGTCTAGGTCATCAATCATTATTTGCAGTTCATCCCCTGAGTTGCTTAGCAAGTCAATGTCATCAGCAAATCGCAGATTACTGAGGTATTCTCCATCTACCCTTATCCCTAACTGCTCCCATTCCAAGTCTCTGAATACTTCCTCTAAACAAGCTGTGAATAGTACTGGGGAGATTGTGTCTCCTTGCCTAACACCTTTCTTTATGGGAATTTTGTTACTTTCTTTATGCAGAACTATGGTTGCTGTGCAGTCACTGTATATCTTCCAGCACTTTCACGTACGGCTCGTCTACCCCCTGATTTCGCAATGCCTGCATCACCGCCGAGGTTTCAACTGAGTCAAATGCTTTTTCGTAATCAATGAATGCTATGTATAAGGGCTGGTTATATTCCGAGCATTTTTCTATCGCCTGATTGATGGTATGGATATGATCGATAGTAGAGTACCGTTTCCGAAACCCTGCTTGATCCTTTGCTTGATTGCAGTCTAAGGTTGTCCTGATTCTATTAGCGATTACCTTAGTAAATACCTTATATGTAACAGACAGTAAGCTGATTGGTCTGTAATTTTTAAGGTCCTTAGAGTCCCCTTTCTTGTGAATGAGGATAATGTTTGCATTCTTCCATGGTTCCGGTACCGTCGATGACACCAGGCACTGCGTATACAGGGTGGCCAGTTTTTCTAGCACGATATCCCCCCCCGTCCTTCAGCAAATCTGTAGTTATCTGATCCTCTCCAGCTGATTTCCCCCTTTTCATAGTTTCTAGTGCTTTCTTGATCTCGTCCTTCGTCACTGTAGGAACGTCTGATTGTTTTTCCCTACCACCAATCTCATTACGGTCCTGACTATTATTGCTACTGTAGAGAGCTGTATAGAACTCCTCGGCTACTTTGATTATCTTTTCCATATTAGTGATGACGTTGCCCGCCTTGTCCCTTATCGCATACATCTGGTTTTTGCCTATGCCCAATTTCTTCTTTACCGCTTTAAGGCTTCCCCCGTTCTTTACAGCATGCTCAATTTTCTCCATGTTATACTTCCTTATATCGGCCACCTTGCGCTTATTGATTAGCTTTGATATCTCGGCTAATTCGATCTGGTCTGTTGGATTGGAAGCTTTCATACTCTGGCGTTTCTTAATCAAATCTTTCGTCTCCTTAGACAGCTTACCGGTATCCTCTCTAACTATCCTACCGCCTACTTCTACCGCGCACTCAGTAATGACATCTCTGAAATTAGTGTTCCTTGCCTCTAGGGTAATGTCGTCATCCTCAGTTAGACCTGAAAACCTATTCTGTAGCGAGATCCTGAACTCTTCTGCCCTCCCCCTCACCGCTAATTCGTTGATGGGTTTCTTTCTTACTAATCTGTTGCGTTCCTTCTTCAGATTTAGGCTAATTCGGGACCTCACCATCCTGTGGTCACTGCATCGCACTTTCCCGATTACCTCTACATCTTGCATAATGGCGGAGGTTGAACACATTATGAAGTCGATTTCATTTTTAGTCTCTCCGTTAGGACTTTTCCATGTCCATTTCCGGTTCTTCCGTTTGCTGAAGAAGGTATTCATGATTCGTAAGTTATTGCGCTCTGCAAACTCAACTAGTAACTCCCCCCTGCTATTCCTAGAACCAATGCCATAATCACCTACTGCCCTATCTCCTGCCTGTTTTTTCCCTACCTTGGCATTGAAATCGCCCATTAGTACAGTATACTGCGTCTTTACTTTTCGCATTGCCGATTCCACATCTTCATAGAAGCTCTCAACTGCCTGGTCGTCATAACTACATGTAGGTGCATAGGCCTGCACAACCTTCAGTTTATACCGCTTATTAAGCCTAATTACGATGCCTGCAACCCTCTCATTAATACTATAGAATTCATCTATATTACCCGCTATATACTTATTGACAAGGAAACCTGCTCCTAGTTGTCTCCTCTCTGGTAAGCCTCGATAACACAGTACATGCCCATCCTTCAGTATAGTATATGGCTCATTCGGCCTCCTAACCTCACTAAGCCCTATGACTAACAATCATAAACTAACAATTAGTCCCTAAAAGGCTGAATTCGCGCTTGCTTTCAATGGCTCAGAGCAATCGCGTACGCCATTTTGGGTCTTTGAAAGTGTGTACGAAGCATCTAATGATAATAAAAATTATATTGCGATATGGAAAGTGAAATGGGAAAGTCATCAAAGGAAGGAGATGTTCGTCCCCAATTTATTCTTCTCGCGCCTGATTAATATCTGCTACGCTCCCGCGTATCTCGTCCACGTTCAAATGAGAATTGGAATGCAAATTTGTTCGAGAATAAATGTAAATAATTCCCCTAATACCCGCGCAATTTACATTTTTCTGTGCTCACTCAACCTCGCCAAATAACGACAAAATACACAGAGTTCATTAATTGCTCTTTCAGCCAAATCGCAGACTGCGCCGCTCGATGGAAGCCGTCCGCTATTGACTAATTTTTATTAGGACACTCTATCTTGTTTGTTACTGCGACGATTGAGGCGGGATATGGGAGCAAAACTAAAGATATATGTGCGAAACCTACACGAACCACTACAATTTGCTTGTTTATGTATTTAAAAAAAAAAAAAGAAACCTCCGTCTATCTCTGGGGAAAAGAAAACATCAGAAGGAAAGATAATACATTACCCTAGCTTTAAGCATACCGCAAGTAATACCGAGAAGTTCATAAAATTGCCTAAACTACCACTCATACTAATGTAGCAGTTCCTTCACTGCTGGGTGGATTTGCGGATAGCTGAATGGATTTCATTATCTCTCCCTGTTAATTTTATAGAAGAAAACAGACTAGAAATATTGGCAGGCTTAGAAAGAGCCTTAGAAAAGAAATTAGCCTGAAGAAGTCATCGATAATCATGCAGAAAAATATCAATTCACATCACAGCAGTAACCTCGTATGAGCAATACCATTTATAGTACGAATGTTTGGTTTTACTGTTTGGATATTAGGAGTACTTTTTCAGAGTTTACTTGAAAAGAAATATTCGGGTTTTGCAACGAATATGTTTCTACGAATGAAGTGCCATTTTTCACAGTGATATATAGTGTAGTCCAGAACGAACTTTTTGTTAAAAAGGGATCCACCTAAGAGTGATATTTTCTTTTTTGCCTGGTTAGAAGTTAAGCTGGTATTCCAACCAGCGGATGGAGAACAGCGTACCATCCTTTTTTTTTTTTTTTCAAAGCACTTTGCATAAAGCTGCTTTAAGTAACAGCGCATAAATTGTTTTTTATCTTCAGTATACGCACCGATGTCGTACAGATTCGTTCTTCCATGATTGCGCGTCAACAACAACAACCACAACAATAAAAAAAGTTGAAGGTGTATGATGAAACCGCCAAAGAAAAACAGAGACGAAAGTAGAACGTTACTGGGCGGTCCTATTGTTTTTCGGTTTCTGCGCTGTGTCCTACGGAGGTTCTACAAGGCATTAATTGTGGCTGCAGAAGTGGAACAGCTGCTGAACTGCTAAGGCAGACACCAGACATTTACCGACGGTCGAAAACTTGTGCGCAAACGAGTAACGGATAGTGTATCAAATTTCTGTTATCGCCTCCTGGCTTGTCTGCGCGCATTTAAACAACCATTTTGTCTAGAACACCTCATAAGCTAATCTAAAACGCGAAGTAAATCATGCAGTTAATAACTGATAAATATTTGCGAGCAGAAAATTTTTTTGAAACTGCTGAAAAAAACATGCGTGACAAATTTATTTCAAATTTGCTGCTTATTTACGCCTCGAAAGCATAAACGAAATGCAACAGAAAGTCCAACACGCTTGCTTGGGTGCATACGTAATATTTATGCTATTATTCCACGACTGAAATATAAATACTTGCCATTAAAGAGAAGTTTTGAACCGTTGTCTAGAACATTCAAAAATCTGGAGGAGGCTTAAGGTGCACCTCTAAATGCGTACACGACAGCGCTAACGGCTCGCGTCCCATTGCGGAGCCCTGTTAGCGTACGCAAACATTGCTTCACGCGTTATCACTAAACATTTAACTTGTGCCTCCATTATCTTATCCTCATTATCTCACTATCACACCAACATGCAGTCGTAATCAAGCTGCCACACTATGCGAAGCACCACTTGCTTTATCCAATCTGTACGAACGGGTTTACGCGGCCTACGAGTAGCCTATCTGACTTCTGATTCAAGGCTCCCGACGGGGAAGATGCCTGTCTCAAATGAGCAGGGTCTGCCATATGAAGGGGGATCGAGACATAATGCTACTCGCCCACCTGTCAGCGCCCGGTAGTGTAACCAACCAACTACCACTTCCAGAGCACTGTTCGAGAATTCGCGTTCAAAACGCCAACATCGCTGACACAGGACTTTATGGAAAACAAGGCGTTTAGCTGTCGCGTTAAACATGCAAAGAACGCTACTTCACTTGTCGAGAGGAGCTGCAGAAGCTGTGTTATTGTTTTCCCTTTGAATATTTACTATGCTATTGCACAAGGGAGAAACAAAATAGATCCCCTGCCGGTAAACATCTGAGTTTAAAGATCCATTAAGCTAAAATTACTTGGTTCGTGCGTTTTGAAGACTGTGCGGGCGCTTGTCGTCACCTCTTTGTCGTTTCCGCCACCTAAAGCGATGACTCGTGTTTTCGGTGTAAGGCCAAGCACACGGTAAATTGAGAAAATAGCAGTGCTATGCAGAAAATTAGTGCACATTCAGGCTGTAGTCTGGTGCTGACACGATTTATGAGTTAAGTAGAAGTCTGGGAGAGTGCGTTTGACTATCAATTTTGTGAAGGTAAACTCGGAAAAGCACACGAAAATAACGGCACGGTGTGATATGTGCACTGAAGATAGAAGCGACTTGGGCCGGCTATGCTGTGAGGCTGCCCTGCGAGGCTACGCTGTGTGCCGACGGTTGGCGGCGAAGATTTGAGAAGAGTGAGAGGATATGATAAAGCTGAAGGCGATAAATGATTAGTAACAAAAACGCTTTTGCTGAACGCGATCATTGAAATATGTTTTGTGATAATAGCGATTCTTGTTCAAAGCTATTAGTACAGAAAATCGAAAATGAAGAAAAGAAAAAAACAACAAATAAAACAGAAGAACCACCTTGCATAAATTAGAAAAAAAAATTCAAAACTCATTCTCGCAGTCGTCGTCAGTATAACGACGGAGCGGAGAAATACCATTGCTATCACCTTTCGCCCACTTCAGTGCAATGGATCCATCTTTCTTCGCTTCGTAGCGCTTATGCATGACTCCATGACAACGTCCTTTCATGCAGCGGATAAGAGGCGACAGTTAATTAGCGCTATATATTGGCCTACTAAGAGTGCCGAGGACACACTAGCCGACCATTTTCAAGAAGCCTGAAAACCTTAAAACGTACAAATACAATAAATTATGCGACGCTACCACTGTAACGACCAGCCCCTGGCTCCCGCAAGTACTGTTCTGCGCGTCAGCGTGAAACTCCACATTCTAAAACAAACCAAGCACCACTACAGCGATGATTCCTTTTAGCTGACAGGATCTTTGACGTCCCGGATGCGACGTCTTTTGGTGATGATTCTCATTGGTCGAAAGCGTCATATGTTCTGCCAAAACCCTCGCAAAAAAAAAAAAAAAATCGTGGGCATTAAGCAACTAAATTAATTATTTGCACTATAAGAATGGCTAATCAAAGCAGAGTTGTGACCAACTTGAGGGCTTGTGTCGTGAATGTTTGTCTCACTGGTGTAGCGAGGGTCACTTGCTCACTTCTTTTTGTCTTGCTCCTACAGCCGAACCAAAATGTGCAAGGAAGTAGGAGTCATTGTGCGCTAGTTCCCAGGGTGCCATAGCATAAAAAAACTCAATCTTTGGGAAGCCGTGTTTGTCAGCTCAGACCCAGCCGCCTGAGCCCTGACCATGGAGCGCTCCGCTCTAGTCGCCGCCACTCCCGTACTGATGGCCATCTAGCACGGCACAATATACGCGCGCTTTTGATGAAATACTGTTTTTCTATTCATCCATCCATACGAAATATCAGGAAGTGAAAGAAAAAAGTCTGCCATTTCCTCTGCACCAATCCGATCGACCGTCCCTTAATTTGGTTTTTGTTTGCTTTAAGGCAAAACAAGCTCTTTATTCTGACAACGTTTTGCCTTTTTCTGACATTAGAGAGACTCCGAGATCATTTTGTTATTTTGTTTAAATCTCAGTTCATCGGGAGCCGCTTAGCTCCCACATGAATTAAGTGAATAAAGTTTTCTAAAGCTCTAGCAAGAGACTGCACAGCGCGCGCAAAAGCTATTCGCGCCAAAGGATTCGTTTCATCCCAAAGGCTCATGTACTAGTATCCCCATCATTTTCAAGAGAAAATTGCCTTTAGGTCCTGATGCAAGAGAAAGCAAAAAATTCGGCGACTTGCTACCGGCACATGCGCTGAAAATTGTGCATCTGGGCATGAGGTACTGTTCATCCTAGCGGAACACTTCCGCGAGAATCCTTTTGAAGCGCGTCCCGGCAGATGGCGACGGGTGAGGTGACGTCGAAGGATAATGGGAGAAATTGTTTGGAAAGGTGCCCTGGGAGGAAAGGAGAGCAAGTGATTCGTGCCCAAGCTAAAAGGAAAAATAAATTGATGACAGGTAGTTCTGCAACAACGAAGCATGCACACTCTGGCGTGTTTTTGAAATTTCAAAACATTTATAGAAGACAAAAGTGGAGGCATATGAGTGCCTGTTACGGCACAATGTGGCACCAAGATGGCAATATTGAAAGAGCCGTTGAGTTATAGCCGTGCTGGCGAGATCTTTTTTCTTGCTTTAATATTGGCAATTTCTGGTGCTTACTTAAAATGTGTGGCGGCGAGAATATCGAAGACTGCAGTACAGTGGTGTTCTAGCTGCTTGAGCGTTCGCCTCGTAGAGGTAGAGAGTGCAACAACAGTTCCCACGCCACACGGCTTGTTTAGAGCCCTGTCCCCGAGGACGTGCGACGCCAGTAAACCTCAAACCTTTGTGCGTGACAGGAAAGTGTCACTCTAAACCTGAGAACACTATATTACATGTTGGTTAAGTGTCATAATATGTTGTATAAGTTATAATTTTCATTTCGAAATATATGAAAAGCTTGTACCGGCCTTTTTTTGTAATGTGTACGAAAGTACCATATTGCAAGATCCAAATGATTCTCAAAGCTCACCCGGCTCGTTTTATGTTGAGCTGCCACGTTTCGCGTTGTTGTGATGCTGTCCAACATTTTTAACAATTTTTGTGTCTCCACTATGCTTAGACACTTCTATGCACTGAAGAGCGCACCTGCATAAAGTTTAGGCCCCGATTGGGACAGGTAACATTAAGAAGGCTCGTTATGGGCTTACGCTAGATACTGGTCCTGAACAACGTGTTCGGCGTAGATAGTAGCTTGGTTAAGCGATAGGTTACTGCGTTTGTTTAGTAGTTTCGAAGAAAAAGGTGATAAACAGTGAAAGCAGTTAGAGGTGAAATATGTAGTCTGGTCAGAATAGGGTCCGTTTTATGAGCCGGTGCTGGGAGTACCTTTTGGACTAGGTTGTATCGAGTGTTTACCATGAAAATGGGGAATGTCTTCGGACTAGGGGAGGTGCTGCCGGAAAGCAATACGGGAAGAAGTAAATAGACGTTTGATATATAAAATGGCAGCCCTGTGCTCGATATTGTCACGCTGTTCTTGAAGAAAAATCGTGCCCATACAACGTCACCTCAGCGCGACCGGAACTTGTTTTAATATCTCTGTAATCACATTCGCTAGGCATCGTAACAGCTGCAGGCTTTCTCACGCCACCACGAATCAAATTCTGAAATCGACCGCGGACAGGTTGGCAAGGAATTGTTTTCCGCTCCTCAACAACATATTCTACCACTGTATGCGCTCCAAGCCAATAAAAGAGAAGCATCATTTTAGCCTTGCTGGTTCCAGCAATTTCTATTTCCCTATTTAACTCCCGCCAGGATGGCGCAGTGGTTACGGTCCTTGGCTACTGTTTCCAAGGATGCGGGATCGAATCCCAGCTCCGGCGGCCGCTTTTCTACGGAGGCGATAAGCAAGGCGCCCGCGTGCTTTGCGATGTCACTCACGTTAAAGAACCCCAGGTGGTCGAAATCTTCGGAGCCCTCCGCTACGGCGTCTCTCATAGCCTGAATTGCGTTGGGACGCTAAAACCCCACAAACCAAACCAAACAAAACCAACCTATTTAACGCCATAAGAATAAAAGGGCTGTTCTCAACTAAATTCGACGTTGCCCTTGTGAGCGAAAAAATACGGTCTTGGTTATGGTAGGTACAAGCAGCTCACACGGCCGACCGCTGATTGGCCGGATGGGTTATGCGACGTCACGTGTCCATGTGACATGGTCGATTCGGCAGGAACTACAAACTCGGGCATCTAATTCCAGATGGGAAGGTGAGAGGAATCTAGCGTTCCAGGACCATTGCTTTCATAGTCAGACATGTTACCGCTAGGCCACACAGGCATGTTCCTAGGGCTTAGTTAAGCAGGGCTTCATACCTACTTGAAGTGGTTTTTCATATAATTTGGTTGCTTACAAATGTATGAAAGAGCGATGTCTAACGAAATGGATCCGCTAGCGGAGTCAAAGACGGGCGCTGCTAACAAACCTTCAAAGGAGCAGCTTAAGTGTCCCTCAATTTCATTGCTTCCTAATCTTTTGCAGCATGAGTGCCTACTAAGGACCAGGTTATTGTTAGCATTGTCCTTTTCTGACTTGACCCCTAAAAACAGATCCGCCAAACATTGGCAAACTTTGGCAGATCTTAGCATGACATGGAAGATGTTCTTTGTGCCAGTAACAAAAAATGATTTAACACATTATGGATGGTTAACTGATTATTCCGAAAATAGATGCTTTCTTCCTCAGCCTTTAGAAGATAAACTGGAGAGCTTCGTAAACACAGTGTTTCAAAACGCACCAGCATGCGTCTTTGTGTCCTCTTGCAACGTCTTTCAGTTAGTTTCACGCTCTTCAGTAGGAGATTTCCACGGCCTGAAAAGTATCAAAATTATGCAGCTCACGCAAATGTTGATGTCAGTTCTGTTTGCGCTGCTCGTGTCCTTGTGCCAGTGCGAGAATTCGCCGGGCCCATCGAGGCAAGGCAGCCGCGGACGTGAAGTCTCCTTTGCGAATGACACGGGGCACGCAACGTTCCCTTCTGTGTTGTGCTGAAGAGGGAGCCGTGAAAATACGCAGCAGCCTGCGAATAAAAGACGCACAATACGAGCGTCTTGGACGGCCTTCACAATGAATGGTAAAAAGTAAATAAAGTTTCGCTTTAACTTCACCGGACACGGAGTTGTCCTAAAAATGCGCATTAAACAACAATTCCAGCTCAGGAAAAGAGGAATACAAATAAAAGCAAGTTTCTTTTCCTCAAATTGCAAGCAATTCATTTTTCCATCAAACGTGGATAGTATCCAAGGAATCGCAGTGTGTTATTGGAGCTGGGAGCAGAACGAGCTAACAGTGACTTCTAACCCCAAAACTAAGTGGCTACTTGCTTTGATTTATTCAGCCTGCTTCCTAAAGCATAATAGAACGTTCTTTTAAGAGCAGCAGCTTTAATTTGAGACAAGAGCGAGAATGGGAGCCCCGAAACACCGCTGTTGATTATTTGAATATTCTTTCTTTCTTCTTTTTTTTTTTTTTTTTTTTTTTTTGTAAACACATTCAAGGCGAGGCAAGGGGAGGCTTGCAACAGATGACGTGTAACGCGATCACTTTAAGCAAGAATAAAAATCAGTCGACTTTTTAACACGCTGTGTTATGTTGTAGCCTACGCTCACTAAAAGTGATTACCGGTCAATGTGACTGTCATCCAATCTTATAAATATTTGTAGAGCTACATACAGCTACCAAATTTATTGAAGGAGAAACCGACCTCATTGCAATGTTCTAATTCTGCTGTAGTAACGCTTCAATGACTTCTGTGAAATATAATATGAATTTCCTTTACGGTCCGGTAAAACAAATATTATACAAAATATTGCGGATTAGGCGTGCGTCGCATGTTAGATAGGGTCACTGTATAGCAGGTGGTGGATGATGAGAATTAATGTCGAAACATTTCTTGCATTATTACGATGTCTGCATCCGTATTCTAAGCCGCATGCGTTTTTGAAAACTTTTACTAACTATCTCAAGGTTACTTTAGCAACAAAGGAGAGAGGATGCAATGGAAAAATTCGCTGTGGTTTAGATCTGGTTAAGCCTAGTTGAATTGCGAAAGCAACGACGGAAGCTTCTTTTGCCTGCTACATTATTCCCCTATCAAGCCCTATCAGTGTAAGGTGCTACATTGTTGTGACACTTAAGCTCATCCTTTGAGGGCATCACGCGAGAGCGTAAGCTGCCAGCCCACATATAAAGTCGCGCTTCAACCAAGCCGTATGGACATGCCTGCGTGTCGTAGGGCTGAGGAGGATACAAACGGTTCTGGCAGACTGATTCTGATATCACTCTCCCGTTTGAAAGGAGCGACCCGAATTGGCAGCTCCTGCCCGTGGCATAGGGGTTACGTGAGTTCAAATGTCGTGGCAGGCTGACTGACCGTAGCTACGCCTCTTCACGTCGTAGCTGCGGCTACCCGCGGTCTCGCTTTTGATGTCGGAGTGCTGGTTTCGCAACAAAAGCTGTTTTTGCCGCTTGAGAGCCACCTTGCACCCTGCTCTCTCTGCCGGGGTGTATAGCTCAGCAGCTGATCACAGCAGCTGTGGAAGAGTGCATTCAAAAGCACAGACAACATAAAACCACAAAGTATCCACCTCTAAAATTTTCATAAAGTTTCACCTCTATCACTGGTGGTGTTGGTGTTGGTTCAGAGGAAAGGAAAGGCGCAGTATCTGTCACACTTGCTCTGTGTACACCTGAACCTCGCCGTAGGGGAAGGGTGGAAGGTGAGAGCGAAAGCGGAAAGAGAGAAAGAAGAAACGTTGAGGGCTCAGAAGTTATTTCGACCACCTGAAGATTGTTAACGCCTACCGTAATCAGAAATAAATACGTAATAAAAAAAAAGATCCTTAACGTGCGCTGACATCGCACAGCACACGGACGCCACTTTTTTTCGCCTCCGTCAAAACGCAGCCATTATTTGGACAGACTAATCCACACTTCTATGCCCACAAAACTCCTTTAAAATGAACTAACATACGATGCAAGTGAAATGAATGTACACAGAGGTACATATATGTTCCAATCACGCTGGCATTTATAAGCACATTCTAACATGGGAACAACTGTGACTAATTTTTCCATGAAGTATCTTAGGCATAATAATCTCCAGAATGTTGAGGTAATTTAGTAAAGTATGTCAGTGACTGCTTGTCACATGTAGTGCCGCACTATGAATTTTTGTTCCTTGTATTGTAGGACTGAAACGAACGAGTCAGGTTGATTGGTTGGTTGGTTTGTGGGGTTTAACGTCCCAAAGCAACTCAGGCTATGAGAGACGCCGTAGTGGAGGACTCCGGAAATTTCGACCACCTGGGGTTCTTTAACGTGCACTGACATCGCACAGCACACGGACGCCTTGCTTTTCGCCTCCACCGAAAAGCTGCCGCCGAGGCCGGGATTCGATCCCGCGTCCTTGGGAACAGTAGTCGAGCGTCGTAACCACTGCGCCACCCCGGCGGGGTACGAGTCAGGTTGAGACCTGATAAAAGGAACTCGTTTTTAAGAAGAAATTTGCAAGTACAGCGGAGAATCAAACGTCATCTGTAAGGAAAGAATATATAAAAAAAAATTCTGCACAATGCACGGCTCTAAATGATGAATGCATGTTCATGGTAGGCTTTTCTTGTTTTTGTAAAACACGTTGTCGGGCTAGTTGGTGCATTGCGTGAAGAAAGACTAACTAGCCAAGAAGCTTGCTTATGTGAGACGCCATTGAAAAGACAGAAAACCATCATACTACGTCACATGCCTCGTGTACTTCTCCGGGAAATGCTACAAGCGGGTAACGTTTCCATTGAGTATGCATTTTAAATTTTTCAGAATATCATCATTACTAGCAGCCAATTTTTTTTTTTTCGCAATGTAAATGGTGAATTTTGATCCATTTCCTCGACGTGAGGGATGTTATGTGCAGTCCCTCTTGTTCTTTAACGTGTACACTTTCAGTTTCGGTCATTTGTTCTCACACATGTCAATGTCCAATAAAACGTTTACTAAACACATCTATACTAAAGATGATGGGTATAAGTCTCGGCAGGTTTATATCGGGAATTCATGACATTTGCAACCTTGCGCAAAAGTGCAGAACCCACGCAAACGGCTGAAATTATTATTTGTCTGTATAGAAAGATGCACCAAAATAATTTGCTTGGGCTAGATGACAACAATATTAGTTCGGCAACCTTGGATATAACTGCTGCACCATCAGCAAAACTGGCATGCAGTTTTGTGACTTTTGACTTTTGACTCTGTCCACTTTTGCGCAAGGATGTACATAAATATTTTCTTGGCAATACTTTCTTAAGTGATTAGTGCCAGCAGCCTCTTTGGTTCAAGCCTCTGTTTATCAGCGAGCACTGCCGTTTATTTTTCTAGCTTTCGGTTGTCTTTACCTCCCTTTTAGACAGTTTTACTAACATCATTTCAAAACTAGATAGGTGCTGTCCCCATACTACCTTTTCTTCTGCATTCCGCGGCTGGTAACACTAAACTTCTAAACTTCAAGAAGAGCGCAAAACTAGTGGGCATTTTTTATTTGTAAGTTACTTTTAGAATTAAGTACATTCCTGCCCCTAATAAATGCCGGCAAGCTGTGCTTTGCCTTGATAACCTGCCCCTGTTGTTCCGACCTTTTTGCATACTGGTAGGTCTCGAGTTGTGGCTACAGCTAAGTAGACTTCGTTTTACGTTGTTGAGACTACATTTAGGGAAGAACTAAACAACCACCAGTGATTGGTGCAGCGAAATCTACAAATAAAAATAAATAGAGGGGCAGCCTGTTCGTGAACAGCGGCTTCCGGACGCATTTATAGTGGGTGCGAAATCTGTAATACTGAAGCCGGAAATGGAGTAGGAAGAAAACGCGCTGAGCGCATATTGGGCACAGATGTTACGAACAAGAATAAGAGGTCGATCGTATTCATGAAAACACCAATTTCAAAGCAAATGGAGATATTAGCAGGTGGAAGGCCACGGCGAGGTGTTTCATAAAGCTATGCTTTGGAAGAATAGGTGAGTTTAGGTAAGGTCAGCGTTTACGATTTCCTGCTATAACACCTTTATTTTATGGTGGCATTTAATTCTTTTTGCACATTCATTCAGTGCAAGAACTGAGCATGGCGCATGCATTTTTTCGGTTTTATTGAAGGAAATCAGCAAGCTTCCAAATTTCTGGCACCATTTGTCTGAAAAGAAAAGAAACCAAGCAGCCAAGACTGCCTCACTCTAAAAGGAGATAAAAAGAGGGAGCCAGTTTTAAAATAGCTGAAATAGGAAATTCAAACTGTTCGCAGACGCAGGGCAGACGCAGAGATGCTATCTAAATAAAAGAAACGAGAATTTTCTGAGGTCCTTAAAACCGCCCTACTGACAACACTAACGTTCTTAGACACATATATTAGGGTTTAAAATGAATAAAAAGCTTTTCTACGAATGCAAGTGGAACATCTGGAAGCATTCTGAACCAAACTCACAAATTTTGCTTCTCGAAATTTTCGCCTGCACACAGAGTACAAACAACTACGAAGTGCTCCTAACTCAACATTCGCTGCTCTTTCCACAAAGACCAAACACATCCCAGAAGCAGAAAATGGACAGCTGTCTTCTCAGGCAAAGGGTGCTTTCATTGTCACGTCCATGGAAAAGGCATATCACCGCAGCTTGGGCATGAGCAACGTGATGTCGCTCTAAAAGCGTCAGTCCGGTGACACCAGGGAAGATGCTGCCATGCAAAGCATGAAGCCTCGACAGCAAACGCGAGCTGTCCGCGACGACTAGGGCAAAATAGAGTGGCTGATGGCACTTCCTCCAGAATTCTTTTGTCAATTTTGCGCCGGTTGCATCAACATGTACTGTTCCCCTCTTCCATCATGTTCTTCTCAGTGACGCTTACTTTCAAGGGAGACTGTTCTCTCGAATTTACCTTCAAGCATTGGTGTTTGCTGCTGCTAAGATGCGCGAAAATGCTATATATATATATATATATATATATATATATATATATATATATATATATATATATATATATATATATATATATATATATATATATATATATATAAAACAGGATGTCACACAACTTTCCCGATTGTATATTTTATTCCAACAGTTTCGGACGGTGGACCGTCCTTCTTCAAGGTAGAATTCTACATTGAAGAAGGACTGTCCACCGTCCGAAACTATTGAAATAAAATAGATAAACGGGAAAGTTGTGTGACATCCTGTTTGAATTTAACTCTGGCCCATTAGTAACAAGCAAACCATGTCTATATATATATATATATATATATATATATATATATATATATATATATATATATATATATATATATATATATATATATCATCACCCTGACAATATCTACTGCAGGGCGAAGTTCTCTCCCATATTTCTCCAATTCACCCGCCTCTATGCTAGCCGCATCCACTTCACGAATATGTCTACTTAGTACAGGTAGTAACCGCAGATCCGCACCATGAGAAGGGAATTACAAGAAGAATAAGATTGAGGTGGAGTTCATTTGGCAAGCACTCGCATATTATGACTAGCAGCAAACCAGTATCGGTCAAGAGGAAAGTATACAACTGTTTCATCTTACCTGTACTCGCCTGAAACGTGGAGGCCAACCAAGAGGGTTCTACATAAGTTGAGGACCACCCAGAGGGCTATGGAACGAAAAATGGTAGGGGTAACAATTAGAGATAGGAAGCGTGCAGAGTGGGTCAGAGAAATACTCAAGTTAACGTCATTCTAGCGGAAATTAAGAAAGGGACATGGTCATGGCATGTACTGCGAAGAGAGAATAACCGATGCTCGCTTAGGGTAACAAACTGGATTCTAAGGGAAGGAAAGCGTAGTAGGGGGCGGCAGAAAGTTAGGTGGGCGAATGAAGTTAAGAAGTTCGCAGGAGTAAAGTGGATGCAGCTAGCACAGAATTGGGTTAATTGGAGAAATATGGGAGAGGCCTTCGCCCTGCAGTGGGCATGTCAGGCTGATGATAATGATAATGTACTCACCTATGGGGCTGAAACGTGGAGGCTAAGCAAG
The DNA here is from genome assembly GCF_055883805.1 of Amblyomma maculatum. Taxonomy (NCBI): domain Eukaryota; kingdom Metazoa; phylum Arthropoda; class Arachnida; order Ixodida; family Ixodidae; genus Amblyomma; species Amblyomma maculatum. The sequence goes on along the minus strand of NC_139349.1, from coordinate 19,673,439 downwards.
AGGGTTCTACTTAAGTTGAGGATATATATATATATATATATATATATATATATATATATATATATATATATATATATATATATATATATATATGTGTGTGTGTGTGTGTGTGTGTGTGTGTGTGTGTGTGTGTGTGTGTGTGTGTGTGTGTGTGTGTGTGTGTGTGTGTGTGTGTGTGTGTGTGTGTGTGTGTGTGTGTGTGTGTGTGTGTGTGTGTGTGTGTGTGTGTGTGTGTGTGTGTGTGTGTGTGTGTGTGTGTGTGTGTGTGTGTGTGTGTGTGTGTGTGTGTGTGTGTGTGTGTGTTTCCATACGTACATTGAAAAGAGCAATCAGACTTACCTCAGAAAGAAGTTCCGTAATGCATTCTTCCTGATGTTTTTCATCGCGATCTCATTTCTTGTTGCAAGATTTCCAACCAGGAATGCAAACAGCTCTTCAGTAATAAAAACTACAATGCAAACAAAACAGACATTGCCATGTAATGAATGGTGGAGCTAAAAATAGATTTTTTCTATACTTTTCAATCCTCATCGCTTCCTTCACAACCTCATTGATCTTATATGATACGTTCCACGTTACAAGGTTTTGTGAACACTTGCAACGTGACTGCTGCTACAAAATTTTGCATTTCGCCCAGAAGTTGCAAAATCATCATCTTTGCACAGATTAGCTGTTATGGAATGAAAAAGAATGTCAATCTGAGGATAAAGAACCATTTTTCGGGAGCTAATATTATGGCGCAATGCAGGTTAGTTCGGCAAGGTTCAGAAAAGGGGATTCGCAAAGACACAAAAATGCTACTCAGCACAGAAAAACTACCAAGCTCTGACCTCTTGTGAGACGAAAGCGGAATCTCCTGCCCTCCTTTATACTCAAGAGAAATTGGTGGAAGTGACAAGGTCAAACGAACGGTAATAAGAAATAATTGCTATTGAACATTTTTTTGTTAAAAAAAAAAAGCCGTTTAATTTGCAACTATTGTCACTGCCGTCTAATTAGGAACGACTACTATAGTGTGAAAAGAAAGAGAGTGTTACAATATACTAATGAGCGTAAATACGAAGATTATTCCTGATTGTTTTCCTAAATAAAAAGTTATTAGTGTCAGCAGTTTTCTCCCGTCTACGTTAAAGGAAAAGAACAAACCCTACCGTGAGTAAGAAGGATAGCGCTCACATTATCGGATAAAAATGTCTTTCTTTTTTTCGCAATCAGTGTCCTTTCACGAATGCAATTAAAATTTTCCCTTCGGAGATGATTAAGAACATCGAGCAGTCACTGAGCATAAACAAGCCCGAGAAAGACAGGATTGGTTAAGAAAATGCCGGCGGGAATAAAAAAAAAGAATTTTGCATTGAAAGCACAGCGGATGGAGATGTTGTCAATATCATTGATGTTGTCAACTGAAGATAATGATATTAACACGATTGAAGGCAGGCGAGACTTGAAAGAATCAAGTTCATTGAATTCTAGGGCTGAGTAACTGAGAAAAGTCTCAGAAGATCTTTCGAGCGCCAGACATTTTGAGAAATTTTGACACTAACATCTACTATCAGTGTTAGGCGGCAAGATGTTCGCTATAATGTCCCTATCTGAACGAGCTATCAATTCGTGCACACGGCAGCACGTTTCAGTTCGATGTGGATGTTAAGAAGATTTGTGTCAGAGAAACATTGTCTGGAATGGCTTCAGAGTAGTTTTAATTTGATGGAATATTTATTTCCGCTGGGTGCAGACAAATACTAGAGACGCGCCTGCGATGCTAATTATTTGTCCTGAAAGTATAGGCATTTGCCTGCATTTTTCTCGAAAGGACAATGAGTTTTATTTAGTCATGCCACGAATAAGGACGCTGAATGGGTCATAAATAACGACTTAAAGGAGACTTTATTTGCTTCCTTTTCTTTTAGAGCGCAGGTCATTGGCGCCCGTTTTTGTTTTTTTCTTTATTACTCTTGGCGCCCGTTCCTGGGTTTCGCGCCGTCGTCGGCTGCGTCGGCCTCATATCCAGCTCCGCCCCCCTTTCATACCCCCAGTACAGGCCGGCGCTTCAGCAACCGGAGCCTCGCTGAAAGGGGGGGGGGGGGGGGGTACATTCAGCGGCGAACGATGGGGGCAGGAGCGCGTGCAGCAACCGGAGAACACAAGAAAAGGAAGGGGAGAGGGGGGGTCGCCGGAGGCAGCGCTACCAGCCATGGAGGAAGGAAACAACTTAGGAGAGGCCCTTGCCATTCGCAATGCATTGAAGAAAGTGTGGCGGAAGTGCCGTCCAAATTTAGGGTTAGCCAAGTCGGGCCATTAGCAACGGCGATGCTGTTGCTATGAAAACTCGGGCCACTAGCAATAGCGTTGCTAAGGGCCCTATGTACGTGAGAGTCGCGGAGAAAGAAAATGCGGAAGGTAAAGGAGGAGGAGAGACGTTGCAGCGTCCGGTCGCGGCGTAGCCGCGCCGGCTTCAAAACAATAACGTGAGGGCCTCTCCTAAGTTCTTTCCTTCCTCCATGGCTAGCACTGACTGACTGATGCCGCTGCCGCCGCTAGCGAGTCTAGACAATGATACTGCGTAGAACACCGTCGCCGCCATGCAGAAAGAGGAGGAGGGGGTCCCCCTCTTCCTGCGTGGCGGCGAGGGTGCTTTACGGTTGCCGAAACGCCGGCTCGCTATTAGCGGATCACGGTGCGTGCATCCCGTTCTCACTTGCTTCACTCGCTAGCGGCGTCAGCGGCATCAGTCAGTCGCTGCTTCGCCGCGCAAGGTTTCTATGGGTCCGCGCGCTGCTTCCCGCCACATCCCGATAACTCAATTGCTCTCTTCATTCCTCCGACCCCAAAGCTCCTTTCATGACAGCCAAGAACTGTTAGTGGAGTGTTTCTTGAAGGAATAGGTGTAAAAAAAGAAAAGGTTGTCTGTAATTGTACATACGTTTCTTGCTCGAAACCTTTGCCTCAATCTATCGAAAAGGTGGAGCAGGTGATGAGCTGCGCTCAACTGTTGCATTAGGAAGTAACATAATCATAGGCAATTTTTTTTGTTCTGCAGTTAAAAAAAAGCAAACAGCTTTCCCTCGGATTAAATACACGAAAGATAAAATGATGGCCCTGAATAATGGGTTTGATATGCGATCTAATAGCTACGAAAAGCCTTTTCATTGATCCTTGAACATTGAAATGCAAGTTTTCGACCCTCTATTTGCCTTCACCGAATATTCTGGTTTTATTTTTGTGCATATATGCTTATGTTAGCTTTTACTATCAGAAAATATTATCTTGTTGCAGTATATCGCTTCGATCAGTTTCTCGAACATTTTTACTGATCTGGAAGTGAAACACGAGTAGTAAGTCCTTTGCAGACGCCCGCAAAAGTTCACAAGAAGCTTTACTATGATTAGAAATTTTGAAATATAAGCACCAAGATTTGAAACATTGATACTTGATTGATTAGGTTAATATTCCATAAACCATCTGAGCGTAGGGCTGGTGGTGTACTCCTGAACCGCCAGCTTCAGTGGCTGGGTGCAACTAAGCGGTTGCCTTGCCGATATTGCAGCAGATAAAAGATCATAAATAGATCAGCTAACGACAACAGCAGGAATGCACCGCTTGCTCCTCTTCGGGTATATCAGAAAGAAGAGTGAAATTTCGGCCAAGGTCTTAGCGATACTTGCGGGCTTTGACTTAAGAGAAATTTGTCTCTAACTGCACCAAGGTTGCGCACACAAAGCCCAGTCTTTGGCTCGAAAGCCCCCCCCCCCCCCCCCCCTTTCTTCTTTTCCTTTTGTTACTACGAATGCAGTCATTTATCTCGGTTTCGAAAAGTCGGCTCTTTCTGTAGCATGTGACACATTTTTTTAGTCCCTCCTTGCTTGCCGGCTGATAATGTCGATCGAAACGAAGGTGCAGTCGCAGCGCCTGAAGATTTGCTTCAGGTTGAACAACAGTCTGGGCGAGTTGGTTATGAATTTTTGTAAAACACAGCGCGAATACAGTATGCCTGGTTTTTCCTTCTTCTTCGTCCCATGTCTTCTCGCTGTTTTATACGAAAATGTACAGGCGTTCTATGCCACTTATTAAGCAACTTTTCGCTTATGGTATCAGAATTAACAGCGCTGCCTCATCTCTAAACACTGGCCCGCATTTGAGCCTGCATATTATAAGGAAGCCATGTAACAGTGCTTTATTTTTGAAACATGCTAACGCACTAAGAAATATCAACGCTAGTCCAGTAATTCGTGCGCCTTAACACCTTTGAACTGCCTGCGAGAAAGATGCTATGTCTCCCAATATCATAAATAATCATGTCTGATTAGTTTTCTTATCCCATTCATCGAATGTTGAGCTTAAAATTCTTGCCTGTGAAGAACTTCCGGCTTATGGTTATTCCTAGACACAATTATTGAACAAGAAATGAAGCCGGTCTTGTTTGCTTTAATTCAAGGGATTTAATGTCCCAAAGCGACATCGGCGATAAGGGACGAAGGGGTGAACTGCAGAAGTTTCGGCTACCTGGACTTCTTAAGATGCACTGACATCGCCCAATACCAAAGCGACTAAGGTTTCGCCTCGATCGGAATGCGTCCAGCGCGGAGGGTCTCAAACTCGAGTTCTCGTGATCAGCAGTCGAGCTCTGATACGCCACAATGGCAGGAAAGCTAATACAAATGACGGCACGTTCAGGTGATGGTCAGAAAGAAATTCGGATGAATTTATCAATATGACCACTGACACACAGTGTTAATCGAAAGTCATGGGCGTGTGCACAGGATCGTTTACGCATTACATCATTCGTTTTAAATGACTATTGCAGGAATGGGCACATGTTCCTTATTTATATAGAAAGTTCACTCACAGACATTCAGTAACCTTATATCGCACTGACAACCCCCCACTGCGCCACCAGCACAAGCGGTGAACCTTTTATAGCGCTACGCTAGATGCATCACTTATAAAAATGTCGCTGTGTCCGGCTGAAGCCTCGGTGCAGGTGCTTTTGAAAGCAGACATAACCGGATAGAGAATGGTTTGCGGGATGTGGGATGTTACAGGACGACATCATATGGCCAGAAAGACCGGAGCTGTAAACTTGGGCAGTTCCTTTAATGTGGAGGGTGAGGTGGGAATGGTGGTTATTGGGGCGTTCTATATCTATGTGTGCTGGTTGTAACCAAGGGAGAAAGAAAGGGCGTGTCGCTGAGACTCCATCTTTTATATATTTATTTCTTTATTTCACTTTTTACAGTAGTCAATTGCAATGCTTAATGTAGGAACAGAAGTTAAAGGCAGTCGGTGCCTGACGAGATTTCTATTCCTTGCTGCGTTTTGGATGTGTCCCACAATATCGAATATCGCAAGTGCTGTGGAACAACAGCAACATCGACAAAACATCCAGACCAAACAGAAGAAATGCAAAACAGGTGCAGAAAGGTAAACAAAAGTAAAGCATGTACCTATGTCGCATTTAGCTTAGCAAATGAAATCGTATCGTTTTTTCGTCACCTTTTGGGCGAAAAAGCAGCTGTTGGGTACTTGTTTCGATTCATGACAAACACTAATATCCTTAAAATGCCACCGAGCCCGCCAAGGCGGGTTACGTTTTTATATTTAGTTCACTTTAATTCAGTTTTGTTTACCTAAATTCTGGATGGTTTTCAGGGCTAAAATATATTCTGGGCAGCCTGAAGTGACCACTGAAATCTAAAGTGTTATGCACTTGGATAGCGACATGAGCGCAGTATTTAGGAAACATTACTTTTAAATTGAGTCATTTGTTGGCACTCTAGTTTCACACAGTAAACAGCGCGAAACATTACTCGTTCCAAAACGCATGGTGTCACAAGAAGCTGAGGCCATGAATATTGGGTGAAAAAGTGAGAATTTGGTAATTCATTGACTAGAAATTCGATCTCAACTGCACTCAATGCCAGGGCCTCTGCAGTAGGAGGAGGAAGATGAGGAGGAAAGGCAAAGAGTTTAACCGGTAAGGAAATGGTTTGCTACCCGGCACTGGGGGAGAGCGGTAGGTGGGTATAGCAGTTGTGGGTGAGAGAGGGATGAGTGAAGACAGTACAGTCAGATCACATACATATCACATCACATCACGTCACAGTCATATCGCGTAACATAAAAAATCATAGCCTTTCAAACAGTCCTGTACTTTTCATAAAGCGGCCTTCACTGCAGACGATCGCCGAGGTCAGGGACCTAGGACCTTAATTTCAGTCAGGGGCGTCCATCTAGACGCTCCAGCGCACGGCATAGACACTGTCTTTCCTTGCTGTATATGGGGCACTCACAAAGAATGTGGCCTATAGTCTCATCGCACCGGCAGTTTGTACATGCAGGGCTATTGGCCATACCTATCACAAAAGAATAAGAGTTTGTAAATGCTACACCAACCCACAGGCGGCACAGCAAAGTTTCTTCACATCGGGGTAGGCCAGAGGGAAGCTGGAGCTTCAGTCAGGGTCCAGGGATTTTAAGCGGCAGTTCGCAAACGGGGCAGAATTCCACAAGGAGAGCGTGTGTTCCCGCGCAAGTGCGCGAAACCTGCCCGCTGCGTCCGCCCTGGAAAAAGAAATCAACACACAATCGCTGTCTTGGCGCGCTGTTCGTGCAGTAAAACTGGATAGTTCCTACCATCTGCCAGCTCGTGACTGTAATTACAAATCCTTCTGAGTAACAGACCAATTAATAATATGTAGTTAACTCGACAGCGTGTGACACGCCGGACGCGATCAGACAGACCCAGGCAACCCAGCCCCACCCACATGTGCGCCAATTATGAGAACCCATGCTATTTATGAGAACAAGAACGTCAAGCCGCACACGTAAAGAGCAAGCAGAGTCCATTAGTCCTCACGGCACGTCTCAGGATTACGCTATACAGCCCGTGGTGCGCCTCACAAGCTCTCTCGCCGACGAGTGGGCCGCCGAGAGTGTATTGCTGGCATGATTGAGGCTGACAACAAAAAAATAGGCGTAAGTGATAGCCGTGCCTCGGGCCGGCCAACACGATCCAATCACCTGGCGGCCACGCGGTCATATTCTGGGAGCGATGGACTAACATCAGTTATACGATGCAACCAGGGCGCCTTGTCTCAGCGCAATACTTAAAGCAGACAGTCGTCAGGAAAAGGTCAGACGAGATACGATACAGAGATACGATACACGGAAAACCTTTTCGACGGTGAATCAGCCAGATTACTTATTCCTGATGTGTGTGTGTGTGTGTGTGTGTGTGCGTGTGTGTGTGTGTGTGTGTGTTGGTTGGTTGGTTTGTGGGGTTTAACGTCCCAAAGCGACCTAGGCTATGAGAGACGCCGTAGTGGAGGACTCCGGAAATTTCGACCACCTAGGGTTCTTTAGCGTGCACTGACATCGCACAGCACACGGACGCCTTGATTTTCGCCTCCATCGAAAAGCGGCCGCCGAGACCGGGATTCGATCCCGCGTCCTTGGGAACAGTAGTCGAGCGCCGTAACCACTGCGCCACCCCGGCGGGGTGTGTGTGTGTGTTTGTGCGTGTGTGTGTGTGCGCGCTCGCGTGCGTGCGTGCGTGCGTGTGTGTGTGTGTGTGTGCGTGCGTGCGTGCGCGCGTGTGTGTGTGTGTTCTTTTTCGAGAGCTGCCGGCATGAGGAATTATTAGTGTGATGTCGCGAGACGACGTTTTATCGTTTTCTTTGTCGCACAACATGCGTCAAGATGTATCGTGAAGATTCCAGCCACTCGTCATAGTTCGCGGCTTTATCTACATGTCTCTTCGCCGCCTTTAAAGTGAGCGTTGGCGGGTGCGACAGACATTCGTAGATAGACGAGCACAGAGCACGCTTGTTGCTATGGCCGCCGATTGCCGTTTGCGGGCGCAAGTAAGCACGGTAAAGTGTTTATTCCAGTGACTGACAAAACTCATTTGTCAGCAACGGCATGCATTGTCATTGTCACCAATGCATGCCATATATATATATATATATATATATATATATATATATATATATATATATATATATATATATATATATATATATATATATATATATACATTGCCTTGAAGCCATAGGTAGCGTAAGAGGGTTCTAGCACAGCTTTCGCCCTCGCTCTTGATCACGTTCTAAGTGACGCTGGCGGTAACACAGGATGTTCCACGTCCACCGCCTTGGTTGAGGGTAGCGCTGGTGAACACTCTCAAGGTTCGTATACAGGCAACATTAATACCCAAGGAAGTAGCAGGTGGGACAGCGGCCAATGTAGCTCAGTTGGAAGAGCACCGGACGCGATATTCAGAGGTCGTGGGTTCGGTTCCCACCATCGGCACGTTGTTTTTCCTTCTACGTTGTTTTTAATTATCTTTCCCCTAAACAGATTACATAACCAATTTATGTGATTACCAAAGTAAAAATAAAAGACAAAGTACAATTCCCAATGTTTTCCGTGGCCTCGCCGACTGTTGGCTTCTTTCCTTCATATATATATATATATATATATATATATATATATATATATATATATATATATATATATATATAAGCAGATCAATCAAGGGGAAATGAGGGTGCTCGTTATAATACATGAAGGAAAGAAGCCAACAGTCGGCGAGGCCAAGGAAAGCGTTGGGGATGGTATGTTTTATGTCATTTTTTTTTTTTTTTAATGTTTACTTCGATAACCACAGAAATTAGTAATTTAATCTGTTTAGGGGAAAGATAATTAGACACAAAGTAGAAGAAAAAACAACGTGCCGATGGTGGGATCCGAACCCACGACCTCCGAATAACGCGTCCGGTGCTCTACCAACTGAGCTACATCGGCCGCTGTCCCCCCTGCTACTTTCTTGCGTATTTATGTTGTCTGTATACGAACCTTGAGAGTGTTCACCAGCGCCACCCTCAGTCATAGCGGCGGACGTGGGACGTCCTCTGTTACCGCTAGCGTCACGTAGAACGTGATCAAGAGCGAGGGCGAAAGCTGTGCTAGAACCCTCTTACGCTACCTATGGCTTCAAGACTGCCAGAACCGAGACCCCCGTAAGCTACAAGCAGATCAATCAAGGGGAAATGAGGGTGCTCGTTATAATACATGAAGGAAAGAAGCCAACAGTCGGCGAGGCCAAGGAAAGCGTTGGGGATGGTATGTTTTATGTCATTTTTTTTTTAATGTTTACTTCGATAACCACAGAAATTAGTAATTTAATCTGTTTAGGGGAAAGATAATTAGACACAAAGTAGAAGAAAAATTACTAATTTCTGTGGTTATCGAAGTAAACATTAAAAAAAAAAAAAATGACATAAAACATACCATCCCCAACGCTTTCCTTGGCCTCGCCGACTGTTGGCTTCTTTCCTTCATATATATATATATATATATATATATATATATATATATATATATATATATATATATATATATATATATATATATATATATATTGTCTTGAAGCCTAGGTAGCTTGAAGCCATAGTAGCCATAGGGGAACAGGAAATGCACTGAATATGTTCAACCACACATACGTGAAAACACAGACTACACAAGGAATAGACGATAACACATGAGGTCACACCAACACACCAATCGGAAAAGTTCACAAAGTCCCAGTCAAAATCGAAGTCCGGGGAAAGGTCGAAGTCTGTTGAAGGCCGGCAGGTGGGCACAGCAGTATCAGGGAATGCCATCCCACTGCAACGGCAGCTCACTGAAGTGCAGTGAGGCGTAGTCATTGCGCGCAGGGCACCATTTCTCTCTGGAGTCCCCTTTGCCCAGAGGGATGCCGTACTCCTTGAGGCGCCGCACCTCCCGCTTGATCCCCTGGGACATGCGACGACAGCGGCCGCACCATTGGACGTAGAACTAGACCAGTATGACCTTGGCGTTGGCGACGGTGAGCTTGAAGTTCGCGGCGGTCAGCTCGAGTAATGATTCCATGTTGCCGCAAACAGCGGGTCCGTCTCCTACATCATCGCATCGATGGTCCCTTCAACAGAGAAGGTGCTCTCATATTCGGTCAGGTTGCCCGGATGCGAGAAGAACTTAGGGTAATTGTTTACGCCAAAGCGGTTGGCCAACTTCTGTTCGACCGTGCTGTGCAATTTGGACAACAGCACCTGCAGGTTCCAGCCCTCTCAACATTGAAGCCTTGCGGGCGTACTCAGGCTCCAACTTCACGTGCCTGGTTTTCAGCGTCTCAAGTTTCGTACTCATCACCATGGCTTGGGCTTCGGCTTTTTGTTCGTGTGCCTGCATGGCCTCTTCCACTTCCCTGTTCTGGGTGCACAGCTCGTAATTCTTGGCACTTTGGTCGTACGATTCCCGATGCAGCAGCTCGACAGCAGGCTCTCGGGCCTGAGTAAGCTGCTGCTTGGCCACCTCGGCCTCCGCCTTCTTGCGTGAAAGCTCGCTGACCTCACGGCTGTGGGTGTCGATCACTACGGACAGGCGGGCACGCAACTCCTCGGCGAGGTGAGCTTTCTCCTCGCAGTGCAGCTCCAGAGCGTTCAGGTGATGCCGGTACTCCTCCCGCTCCACCTCCAGCTCCATCTGGCGCATCTGAATGAGTTCCTTCACTTTCTCCTCAGAGGCACAGCGTTGAGCAGCCAGTTCATGAGCCTCCTGATCGAGCCGCTGCTGCAGGCGAGAGCAGAGCCTCCAGGGTTTCGGCATGCCCGTGGGCCTGAGCTAGGCGAGCCTCCACCTCCTGGAGCTTCTGCTTCAGGGTCTCCCTGTAGGAGTGCTCTAGCTCCTCCTCTCGCGAACGTAATTGCTCACGCACCGAGGTCCATGCCCGCAGTAGCTCCACCTCAAGCTGGTGCACCCGCCGCTGCAGCTATGCCGACCGCTCCTGAGCCTTGAAGTTCGCCTCATGTTGCTGCACCTTGGTCAGCTGTTCGTCAAGCTCTTTTGCCTCAGTTCCTTCACCTTGACGGCGTGCGAAAGGATCCGCTGGCGCTCAGCCTCCAGGTAGCGCTCCCGTTCTGCCAGCTTCCTTCCTATGTAGGCCTCTTGATCTGTACCCCGCTTGCGCCATTCGCCTGCCGCCTCGATGGCGACACTCAAAGCGGCCGGGATCGAATTAGGGCAGCCGAGACGTACCTGGAGCTGGACCTAGGGATTCCCGATGGCGTCAAGAAAGGCCTCGGTGCCGATCAAACCCACGGCGGTCTGAGGCGCCCCCGGCAGAGACTGCAACGCCAACAGCTCGATATCAGCGGCAAGGTCCTACAGGCTCTCCCCGGGACACTGCCGGCGCGCGCACAGGAGCTGGTATTGTTGCCTGGGTAGCAGAGAACTACCGGCAGTCTCGGATGGCGCTCGGCGCTGGACGGGAGTGAGCGCCATCCCACCGCTACCGCCAAAATGTTACGGGCTAGGGATGACAAACAGGGGATTGACGCATACGAGATAGTATCACAAACACAGCCACTAAGACAGTCGTAGTTGGTGTTGTTGTTGGCTAAATAACAAATGGCACATACCCACAGAGGGGAAGCTGCCAGGAATTGGGTACCAAAGAAATGTTTTTAAGTATACTTTCATGTAATAAAAACTGAATGTGATTTGAGGGGTAGAGAAAAATAAAACAAAAGGGGAACTTAAATATAAAATAAATGTGGTAACACACACTGGAGATGGACACTGGAATTCTAGAACAAGTGATGCTGAAATATTTAGCAAGGCAAACGATTTGATTCCAGTAAACAATTTTGCATGGCGGTAAAAACAGACCTGTGACTGTGTCCAAGGATGGTGGCGCCAAATGATAACAGTTATGGGCTACTTAAACTGAGGACAAGTTGTTGCAATGTCTGTTCCATCAACTCTCATATCAACGTAATGAAGCGGGGGTAAAACAATAAAAATTTATCTAATTATTCCTGTTCGCCGCAAAATGCGCAGCCTGGAGAAAGTGCCAAACCAGACCTGTGAAGATAGAAATTTAAAGGTGGGATACGGCATCGCAGCCTTGTTATAGAAATCTCAAGTTGCCGTGAATGACATAATTTTCTATTCCAAGAATAATTTAGATGCAGGTAGTCATCAGATCTTAAAAGATATTCCAGTTTGAATATTAATTAGAACGTTTCTCCGAAGCCTCGCTGCGGTGACGTACGCTGTCGCCGAAAGGAAAGGTAATACGGGGCCATTAAGGGACTCTTTTGCCAAACTATCAGCATATTCATTTAAAATCACATTGCTGTGGCCTGGTAGCCATACCATATGTACAAGTTTCAAATGTTGAGGGATGAGGGAGAGAAAGGGTTTTTCAATTGCAGAATCCACTGACGAAGAAAGGGATGAACGCAAGGACCGACAGTCGTAAATTACAGCCATTTTAGAAAGAGAGGAGTCTAATTTGCGTAAAGCGAGTACCACCGTCAGAAACTCCGCTTCAAATATTTGGGTGAAGTCCGAAAGACGAACAGAAAAAGACCAGTCTAAATGCGGACAATATATACCCCCACTCGCCTTTTCATTACACTGAGATGCGTCAGTAGCTATTGCTAAGCTAGCAGAAAGGCTTCATAGATGATCTTCTAATAATCCGTTTGGACTAACGGATAAGTCTTTAGCATTATTCGGTAATATGTCGTCAAATACAATTTCAACAGACGACCCGCTGATTTGCGTGGGTAGAATACTAGGAAGGGAAACATTAAGAGTCTAGCAAATTTTTAACCATCACTACCTGAAGGGTGTGAAATTTAGGCCAATGGACATCGAAAAAAAAGAGGTCGGTTGACAGCGAAAAATTGGCATAGATCGGTGAAACTCGGATTCATATATCCTTAGGTACGTCTGAACAGTTAGATTTTGTAATCTACATATTAAAGGAGGAATCCGGGCTTTAAGGCAGAACACATTGTTGGCAACCAATTTTGGAAGTCCAAGACACAACCGAAGCGTTTCTCGCTCCAAGGAAACAAGTGGCCGAATTTTGTAAGCTGCTGAACCAGAAAACAAGACTGAACCGAATTCTAAAATTGGACGCAAATACATAGCATAAACCATAAACAGCACATCTATCTGCATTCCAGACCGGGGTCGACTAATTCGGCGCAACATGCCCACGGCCCGAGCCCTTTTCGTAGCAATGAGGTTATTTGAGGCTGACCATGAAAGATTATCATCATAAATGACCCCTAAATACATTAATGATTTAACATGGTGAATTATTTGTTGCTGATGCATTACAGATAGACTTACAGGATCTTTTATATTGAATACAAGGACTGCGCTTTTGTTCACGTTTAATAGAAGACGCAAGCCACACAAAATATTTCAATACAGTTTAGGTACGTTTACAAGCGTAGATAAAGGGATTGGACATCCGATGAAACTGCAAAAACGCGATATCATCTGCATATACGTAAGTGCGAACGTCATGATTAACTGGAATTGAGCTGAGTAGTATGTTGAAAAGCACAGGTGAGAGGACTGCTCCTTTTGGCACTCCCCTGGCTTGCTTGTATCTGCCGGAATGAACGCCATTTAATGCGCAGTAAAACTCTCGGTTTTGAAGGAATGCAGATATCGAGGCTACTAATTAATGTAGAAACTGAAGAGCTTTTAGTTTTTGCAATAGAATGCTATGTTCAACACTATCATAGTCTTTGGCTATATCTAGCGTTATCAAGGCAGCGTGCATTTTTTGACGCCGCGCTAAACGAATTCAACGCTCGAGATAAGCATGCGCATTCCAGATGGAACACTTTTGAGAGAAACCAATTTAGACAACGGCTGAGGATATTTTCTTGGATCATGAAGTCCGGAATACGTATGACTCCTTCAAGTAATTTTACAACGTTTGATGTTAATGAAATTGGTCTAATATTATCTATGAAAAAGGCACCGTCGTTGTTCTTAAGTAAAGGAATTCCTTAAGCATGTTTCTAATCTGGGTGAATCCAAGCATGTTTGATGAAAGGATTTACTAGCTCTAATAACGTTCAAGGTGAATCCTCAAAACATATTTTTATCATTTTTGAAGTTACGTTGTCAGGACCGAGAGCAGTGGCTAGTAATCTCATAACTATAGGAGAAAGCTCAGAAATTAAAATTCTTGCGAGACTGTTGAATAGTCGCTGATGTCGTTAAACGCAAGAACGATGCTTTAGTCGCCCGTTTTCATTCTGATTGAAATGTAATCGGAGTCTTTTCTAACAGGTCGCTAGCTGATGCTATCAGATTAGCTGCGTTCCCTTTTGCGAGATTAGGCAAGACTCGAGATTGCGAAAATGTAATTTTATGACGTCATTGAAGAACTCTGTACACTCATTCAATTATTAGTGCATATATCAAACTTCTTTAGTTTTCGCTAAACCCAAAAAAGATTGCGATTATTCTGTAGCGGTGAACCACACGTGTGGTACGCGAGGTAATGCTATTATTGCTATTAAAAGCGGTTCTTTCACAAGACCTAATGGCAGGGGAGAAAAGATGAAAGCCGAGTTCAATTCCACCAGACCTACGGCTGATTGCTAGGCTCCTTCTTTGTCGTTGTATACTACGGTCACAGAGATAGTGAACAGTCATCTTTCTAGCAAAAAATGCATATATAACGACCAAAACAATAATAAAATCGAGTGTTAAAAATGCTTGGCAGAAACACACACAAGTAACATTTTTGAATCAGAATGTTTTCGTGTGTAATGTACTCCCACTAAGCCCCCCCCCACAACATTTTCCAGGCCTCCAACCACCATCTAGAACCAACTAGTAGTTGAGCATTTGTAGAAATGGGCTCCAAATTTTGTCTCATGAATTCTCAAGGATGCTCATTTCTAAGACACCGAGAGAACGATAAAAACCTACTGTGGTCCAAGTTATTTCCTTTGTATCTTTATATTAGGTGAGGATACAATATTGAGTGCCTGGATTTCACATTTCTGTAGCACTGAAAAACGAAATACCCCGTATAAACCTCCGGATTTCTCATACTTGTAACAAAGCGGTTTATTCGTATATTAGGACCTTTTTTGGATATATATGCCCTGAGTGTGTGAGACTAAATATGAGATGCGAAGGCACCTCCTATTGCACGCGCGATTGCACAAACATCGCTACGGGCTAATCTGAACGCGCATCTCTCTTTCATCACAACAGGAGTAAATGCAAACACCGGACCTCTTCATTATTCTCGAGAAACCAATTTGCAAGATCCTATTACTCGAATCTCCTGCCAAGCAGAAATGAAGAGACCTCCGGGGATGCTATATGTTCAGCACCGCTGAAGCGCAAAATGGTGCGGCAGGGAGCACGCTTTTCTCTACCATGCTGCAATCAGGGCAATCGAGACGTCGTCGACGATTTCGGCATAATAGCCGGTGTTGGAAGCTGCACGTTGCAAATATGTTATCTTGAGAGCGGTGGTACTGGAAGATAAAAAGGAGGCGCTTGATAAATAAAAGTCGCATGAAGCCCTATCGCCTTCTCGGAGGACAGCACTGCCCGTCGTGCCAGCACTACCTACTTTATACTACCAGGCGTACAAATGTAGGTAGCACGGATTCGGGGATTGGCACTGAGATAAAGCGATGCCGCCAAAAAATGCTTCATGGGGGATTTTATAAGTTACAAATTAGAGGCGAATTTTTTGTGGATTATGAGTGCTTTTCAAGATTACCAAGTGATCTAAAAGAATCATTCCACCCTACGCGTAGGTATGTGAATTCTATTTCAAGTGCACGTGACATCGAAAGAGGTCGGGTCGAGCCCGCAGTCTAGAAACGGACAGGCAATGTCTGTGTGGAATGAAGCCATACAGATGAGCCAGTACGTATCTCCAACTTTCTTGTCTTGAAAGTAAAAATAATTAAGAACGCGTCGCAAAAACTGTTGCCTGCCTAAAAGAGTGATTTTTTTATAGCATAAGATATGAATGATCTTTCCCATACGTATTATGAAAATATTGATTTCGTAAGAAGATATTCTGTCTGAGAACCTGAGAAAAAACAGATTCATTACTGAATATTCGACCCTTCGTTTTAGGATATCTCCGCTCTTGTTTTAATCTCGGTGGAGAGTAGCAGCCACCATGTTCGAAAAATTTGAAGAATCAACCAGTTGAGCTAAAATATGAGGTTTGTGCACATATCTCAAGAGTCTATCTGAAAAGCTGCAATGCATATGCAGATGCTGCATCACTCTCATTCAAAAATAGCTGGTAGCAGCTATTTAGTGAGCCTGTGCATGCAGTGTATGAATTGGTAGGCTAACGCGAACGCGAAGTAACAGCTGCTCAAGTTCTTTCTCACCACGTGCAGCCGTAACTTCACTTTCCCTTGAGTCAGCACTTTCCTCTAATGGTCTCTCCAGAGCCTTCCAACGGCTGAATAGAGTAGTGCAATAACACGACCTTTGCCCACCCGCCAGCATCTGTCGCTCACGAACGAGGTAATAATGAAATTGCTGCCCTTCGTTCTGATCAGCTTGCAGCTTTTCACGACGGTTATTGATACATAAAACGTATATTGCCCTGTCTTACGTTACTGGATTTGCTTCCTGTTTTATAGTATAGCGCGTAATATGCGATTTTTTTAAGCCGAGTATTGCCAAAATAAATTTCACTCAAGCGTCTCTGAAGGTCAATGCGTACCTTGGAGGTCGGTGAGCCTCTTCAAGAAATAACTCAAGATAACTGAACTTATAAAGAGAGCAACAGTTACTAGTAACCCCTTCTTTGTTGCACTGTTTAGGTGACCGCTGAAAGAAACAAGAGTCGCGACTAATAATAAATTCGATATAACAGCATGTAAAAGCATTTATGAGCAAAGATGGTAGAATGGTAAAAAGATATGGAATGATATTTCTGAAGACCCAACGCTTAAAAGCAATATTTTCCATTTATTTAAACACATTTTCATAGTTGCCCAGAAATATGCGTTTTGCATTTGTATTGCAGCGTTCGTAGCCTGTTTATGGTCTGCATTTTTTGTGTTTGAAAACATTTTTATATTTGCAGTATCCTAGCTGCAGTGGTATACACGACAGCTCATTGGGCTAGTTGCGCTGAAAATTCGTAGCTGTACCCCAATTGTTGGGGGGCTGGGACAGGTAGGTCACCGCCGCTTGCGGCGGGGGCTAGCCTGCCACTGATTTTTATCTGTTGTAGGCCGCCATTGCACCCGCCATCGCTTCGGTGGTGATGGACGACGACTGTTGTTGCAGTGCGCGTCTTTCTTTCCATCTTCTTTTTTCTTTCTTGTATATTTTATATTCTGTCCGCACGAGGCAGCGAAGGTAGCTCAGCTAGAGAGCCAGCAGGATGGGGCTGGGACAGGTAGGTCACCGCTACTGCGAGTGATAGCCTGCCACCGAATTTCAACGCGGTAGCGTTAAGGAGCTCGTGTCGCAGAAAAGCTGGTGTCGTCGGCGTCCAGTGAGCGATAAATCCCGGCATGCACTTCATAAATAAAAAGCAAGTTCCAAGATGGGCTGGGTGGGAATCGAACCAGGGTCTCCGGAGTGTGAGACGGAGACGCTACCACTCAGCCACGAGTTTTTTTTTTTTTTCTTTATTCCTGACCGAGGACGTACAGAAAAAAGACACATGTGACATGAATAACATGACAAAATAAAAGATTAAGCATTGACTTAAAGCTTCAGCGCCCCGCCGGGGTGGTGCAGTGGTAAGACGCCCGACTACTGTGCCGGAGTTCCCGGGATCGAATCCCGACCACGGCGGCTGCGTTTCGATGGAGGCGAAACGAATTGGCGTCCGTGTGCTGTGCGATGTCAGCGCACGTTAAAGAACCCCAGGTGGTTGAAATTTCCGGAGTCCTCCACTACGGCGTCTCTCATAGCCTGAGTTGCTTTGGGACGTTAAACCCCACGAACAAACCAACCTAAAGCTTCAGCCTTCCTTAGCTGAAGTTGTCGGATTAAAAATCCCTCATATGTGACAACCCTTCAAAATTAACTAACCATTCTGGCTCTAGTTTTAAAGCTTTCTGTTCGTCCCCATATGCCCGTATGCTCTCTCTAAAGAGCTGTCTCGCTGAACGTGCATCGACGTCACGGTGCTCTACAGCCATTCTGCTTTTCCATATGCTGTGGAGAGCCAGTAGCATCAAAAGATCCAACGGTGTATCATTGTTCGCTTCTACTGGCAAGAATCGGATACCATGTGGGCTTATGGGTAGTTCTTTTTTAAGCGTCCTCTGGAGCACGTCCCATAAAAATACGGCATCCCAGCATTCGAGAAACACGTGTTCAATCGTCTCCTCTTTCCTGCATATTATGCAGTGGACACCCCAGGGTGTTAAGCCAGTATCGTTCAGCGATCACTGCTTGGTCACCGTCACTATCGCTGGGAACAAAACTAAAAGTCAAGAATTTGACTGGCAAATGTGGAAGTTAAACTCAAAATTATTATCTGATGACAGTTTCCAAGCCGACGTTGAAAGGCATATAGCAAATATGAATGACAAAGGCGTAACAAAGTTAGGTGCTAAATGGGAGGTTTTTAAACAGAATGTCAAAATGACAGCATTGGAACGATCGAGCGCTATAGCCAGACAAGAAAGGGCCGAAGAAAGGTCCCTTCACGTGAATCTACAGCGTCTAATCGATGTGGAAAGCAATAACCCCGGTTTGTTCATAGACGACATACGAGCACTTAAGGGCAAGCTTGAACTACTCGACGCTGACCGATATCGCGGTGCCCTTGTCAGAGCTACAGCGGAACGGCTGATAAGGGGGGAAGGTCCGACAAAAAGGGCGTTAGGCACAGAAAAGTGGCACGCTCGAAGGAATCAGATAGATGAAATTGAATACCAAGGGACCATTACCAACGAAAAGAAAGAAATCCAGCAAGCTTTCTTCGAGCATTATCGTCAGCAGTTCGCACGGCGTGCAGTTGATATCGAGAGTTTCAAGAGAGTTTATTTACCTTTAATGCCACAACTCGACGAAAAGACGACACGTGTGCTAGAGACCCCCATCACGGAGGACGAAGTGAAATGCGCTATTGGGAATTTGAACCCCGGCAAATCGCCTGGGCCTGATGGACTTAGCGCCGCATTTTATAAAGGTTTCCAGGATTTTCTCTCGCCGGTACTGGAAAAAGTGTATAATGAAGCATATGAGCTTAATGTGCTGCCGCCGTCCTTTGCATCTTCTCATACTGTGCTAATTCCCAAAACGGAGGACAGAGGTCAATTACGCAGTGTTACCTCTTACCGGCCGATTAGTTTAACCAATGTCCACTCAGCCACGAGTTCGATGCTTGAAAGCGGTACAAAAGCGCTTCTAGTGAATGCGGTGTTGCCTTAGAAACATGCCGTAGAACGTTATACTGCAGTGTATATCGGTAATTATGAGCATGTTACTTACAGAAGTCGCAGTTACACGAGCAGCGAAGTACGTTTCCGCTACATTTCTTCTGCGCTCTGCGCACATGCAGAGCCATCTTGCGGCAAACACAGAAGAACCCCTCCTCGCAATGTGCGGCGCTGCCCCGACACGTGGCGCGCCACTCGCCCCTGACGTTTCGCCGTGCACCCTCACAGGTTGTAGAATCAAGCGTCTTTCCTTTCTTTAGATCACTATCTTCGCTCACCCGCTTCTCCCCTTCGGGCCGCGTGGGTACCGGAGCGAGGATGCCCCAATACCCTTGCGTTTAGTAAGTTTTCTCGACGAGGTGCAATAACGCTATCGCGTTCCACTCTTGAAGGCGAAGCTTAAGCATCCTCCAAGTTTTTTATCTGTTGTAGGCCGTCATTTGCACCCGCCAGCGCTTTGGTGGTGGACGACGGCTACTGCACGCGTCTTTCTCTCCCTCTTATTTTTCTTTTTTCTTTATTTTCTCTTCTGTCCGCACGAGGCAGCGGAGGTTTCTCTCTTTCCACTTTAACTCCCACCTTCCTCCCTTCCCTCGCGGCGCGGTTCAGGTGTCCACAGAAAACGAGTGAGACAGTTACAGCGCCTTTCCATTCCAGCGAACCAATTATTAATTATGGCTCAACTGCCCCGCCGGAGTGGTGCAGTGGTAAGACGCCCGACTCTGTGCCGGAGTACCCGGGTTCTAAGCCGACCTCGGCGGCTGCCTTTCGATGGAGGCGAAACGAAGAGGCGTCCGTGTGCTGTGCGATGTCAGCGCATGTTAAATATCCCCAGGTGGTCGAAATTACTTCGTAGCCCTCCACTACGGCTCCTCTTTCTCTCTTTCCACTTTCACTCCCCCCTTCCGCCCTTCCCTTACGGCGCGGTTGAGGTGTCCATAGAAAACAAGTGAGATCGTTACCGCGCCTTTCCCTTCCTATAAATCAATCAATCAGGTGGCTCAACTACAGAGCCTGTAGCAGGCCCGTGCGTTTTCTTTTCCTTCTTCCTACAGCCACAGTGACAACTGAGCCAGCAGCAGGCCCGCGCATTTTCTTTTCCTTGTTCCTTCCGTCGCAACAACAACAAAAGCGTATAAATTGGTTCACAGGAAAGGAGAGGACCAGGCGGAGGATGAAAACTTTCATTCTATATTTGATTATCGTCCTGAGTGGAGTCCCCAGTCCAGGTCCCGATGTGTCGCCTCAATCCTGCAGTCCCGCCAGAACAGCTGGCGCTGATCTTGCGGGTTGGTGCGAATGAAAAAGTGTCAGAATGCAATAAACGCATGTCAGTCCATAAGTCCATTTGTCACTGCAATTCTCCCGGCCCGCTCGATTAGCCGGCGTTGTTCGGTCAACTGATTTAACTGATTTATTTATAGGAAGGGAAAGGCGCGGCAACTGTCTCACTTGTTTTCTGTGGACACCGCAACCACGCCGTAAGGGAAGGGAGGAAGATGGGAGTGAAAGGAAAAGAGAGAAAGAGGAGCCGTAGTGGAGGGCTACGGAGTAATTTCGACCATCTGGGGATCTTTAACGTGCGCTGACATCGCACAGCACACGGACGCCTCTTCTGCGAATACCTTAGAAAAGGTATTCGCAGAATCCTTTGACAGCAAGTCTCTGCCGCCGTCGTTCAACCATGCCTACACGTTTTTAATACCCAAAGGTAAAGACGATGTTCAAAATTTCCGGAGTCCTCCATTACAGCGCCTCTCATAACCAAACCAAACCAAACAAACAAAATAACCAAACCCAAACCCAAACCTAAACCAAATCCAAACCCAAACCAAACCCAAACCCAAACCCAAACCCAAACCAACCCAACCCAACCCAACCCAACCCAACCCAAACCAACCCAACCCAAACCAACCCAACCCAAACCAACCCAACTAAACCCAACCCAATCCAACCCAAACCAACCAACCAACCAACCGACCGACCGACCAACCAAGGACGATGTTAACCAGCGCGCTCTTACAGGTTATAGGCCCATAATGTTGACAAATGTCGACTACAACGTTCTCATGAAGTGTTCGCGAGAACCTCCTGTCAATTATTAAGGATTTAATCGGGCTCCATAAGACATGCGGAATAAAGGACAGAACTATATATACAAATATTCATGCAGCTATAAGCGTATTACAACTTTGTGACAGTGAATTCTTCAAGGTTGCAATGTTTCCGATTGATTTCGCGAACGCCTTTGATAGAGTGCCGCAAGAAACGCTTTTTCTTTTGATGAAGCATGTACGTTTGGATTCCATCATATGCTAAGGAGTTAAACTGGCTTATATGAATTGCATCACAAACCTGATCACAAATCGTGATTTAACGAGACGTATAAAAGTTCTCTATTTTGTTCGTCAAGGTTGCCTATTTTCACCGTTGCTCTTCGTACTTTTTTATTTTGGAGCCACTGTGTCGAAAGGTTTTGCAGAGCGATGAGATAAAGGGCTTTGGCCTACAGGCATGCAAGGTCCGTGCACTGGCCTACGCGGATGATATGGCTCTTTTGCACGGGATGGGAAAAGCGTAACGGTTATACTGAAAATAACACAATAATACTGTGACAAAAGCAGCAGCATGCTGAATTTATCAGTGTGTGGGATTATGGCATGGCACGTGGGATAAGACACGAGCCATTTTTAAGGAAGTAGAATGATGTACTACACCGAGCACTTATCTCGGAGTGCCACTTCACTGCTATAGAGAAGGCGGCTCGATCTGGAGCAAAAAGGAAGTTGAGATGAAAGAGCTGACGACTCGGTGGGGTGGCCGCAACTTGTCGGTATTCACACTGGCTGCAGTCTGCAATGTTTGTTATTGTTGCAAACCTTATGTATATTTTACTAGTCCTACGTTGTTCGCGGGGCAATTTCCAAAATTTCCATCGCATTTTTGCAGCCTTTGTGTAAGGAAGCAATCAGGAGCTAACGTCCCGAACAAGCCTCTTTCAAAGAGTAGGTGATGGGGGCCTTGCCTTTGTAATTTGTATTTCAGGCAGATTGTGCTGCGCTACATGTTTCTGCGAAGACAAAGAAATTCCTTTCTTCATTCTTTTGTCTAGTATACGCTGTCCAATTCCTTGCCAGGTTAAATCGTCTCATCAAGGAAAGGGGGTCGTTATGGTGTGTCGCACTATCTACGAGAGGTGTTAGCCGCATATCGTTTTCTTCCCACGTGTTTAACTCGGGAGTCTTTGTACCCGGTAAAGAAAAAGTTCCTAACGCAGGACCTCGTGGACATCGTCTTGCCGGTCCCCCTATACCGAAAGATTTTCAGTGATACAGCTGGTCAAGATGTGTTGAAGAGGGTGAGAAAGATATGGGTCATGTCTGCAACAAAGACATTCTTCTTCCAAATACACACTGGTACCCTACCTGTTAAAACGTGATTATATCAAAAAGAAATTTATGTACCAAGGGGAACAATTGTTTCCTATTGTAAAAAATCACAAGCAATTGAACACATTTTCACAGATTATATTACGGCTATCATTTTTGGGACGTATTGCAGCGTACCATCAAGAAGAAGCTTCCTCTTGCACCGCCAGATGTGTTTCTTGCCCGTTCACAACCATGCAGTACCATTCGATGCCATATTCTCGTTGGGATTGCATTCTGTATGGTGCAGTGGTATGGATTATCGCTGTTGTGGGACTGGAGCGAG
Source organism: Amblyomma maculatum (assembly GCF_055883805.1). Taxonomy (NCBI): domain Eukaryota; kingdom Metazoa; phylum Arthropoda; class Arachnida; order Ixodida; family Ixodidae; genus Amblyomma; species Amblyomma maculatum. Next base: position 19,650,460 of record NC_139349.1, on the reverse strand, counting down.
ATATGTGTATGAATACTTTGTTGAGAGCATTGTAAGGATCTACGATGTTTTGAAAGATGCTGCCTGTTGTGCTGAAACAGAGTTGGTGCTTAGGAATCTAGCACAAATTAAACGACTTCATTTTTCACGGCCGCGAACTGCCTGGCGAACTTGTAAACATATATGGTCTGTATATTTTGTAAATATGTACATATAGCAATAAAGAAAAAAAGATCTCGGACGTGGCTCAGTTGGTGAAGAGTTCAGCTGGGGATCCGAGGGATGGAAGTTCGATTCCCAGTGGAGACGTTTTTTTCATGAGGAGACCGGCCTAGCTGCGCCGCGTGGCGGTTGCTAGGCAACAGCTCAAGGTCAGAGCGAACGTAGTTAAGTGCGACCACAACGAAAGTGTGATCACGGTGAAGAGGCGAAGAGGCGATGTGGCTGGCTTAGTGCAGCTATCGCTACAAGAGCCTCGCTTCGCAACAGCCGTCGTACGCCATCGAAGTGGCTGTGAGCGCAATGACGGCATGCACAGCAGTAACAAAGAGGCCCTGCTGCAAAGAGCGAGGGCCCCTAGTTTCCCAGCCCCGGAGAGTCGAAATAGCCTACCCCGCTCCTCAGCTATGCGATAGCGCATACGCTCCTAGGACTTGTTTTGCCGAAAAGCCGTCACCCTATCTCAGGATTGGGGAACATGTATCGCAACTACACGCACTCAATTTCTTACCATAACTATGACGAAAGTGTCATATTAGCCGGGTTCAGTTTTGTGTCATACCGCTTCGCTTCCTATTCAGCATCTATCTGATAGTAAAAATAGAGGGTACTTTTTGGCCGGGATTTGATTCGACAACGTGCGTACCTGCAAATGTACGCTGTTCCTTTTAGGCATACGTGTCCACCTCGAACTGAGATAAATTGTGCGCCTTCCTCTCCTCAAACAAGAAACCGACTAAAGATGCGGTGGTTCAGCGGTTAAGATGCCCGATTATTTGCTGGACTACCCGGGTTTGGTCCCGACTGCCGGCAGCCTAGCTTAGATGGAGGTGAAGCGAAGAGGCGTACAGGGGGGGTCAAACGTCCCCAGGCCGCAGGTTTTGCTTCTGGTTAACATATTCCGACACGTGAGATCCCATTAAAGCTATAAATTATCTCAGAGGTTAGAATTATGCTTCTTCTACCCTGTACATGTATTTTGAGATTTGGGGCTGTCGTCGCTGCCTGACTATACTGTTCAGAAGCAGACCCTGTGGCCTGGGAACTTTTGACCCCCCTGTACGTGTGCTGTGCGATGTCAGTGCACGCACAGCACACTCCATAGGGGATCAAAATTTCCAAAGCCCTCCACTACGGTACTTATTCCTATCTCCCCAATTTCCCTCCCACCTTCCTCTCTTCAGCTACGGCACGGTTAAGATGTCACAGAACGTGTGACAGATAGTGCGCCTTTCCTTTCATGTAAATGAACCAATTAAAGATGTTTAACACCGACAAAACGTGTGCCAATCCCTCAATGCGAAACATTTACAGAATGAAAATGCGGAGTTGAAGGCGTGATCACATCTGCCAGCAAGGCGAAGCTTAAGCGTTCTCCTGTTGAAACGAAAGCATTTAATGCGTCATACTCACGTCCGGCGTTCGGTCCCAGTATAATCTGTGAATCATCCTGACAGCCACGCCGGGTACGTGAGAAACGTGGTTTCCTTGCCTTGCGTCATGCAAGGGCAGTTGCCATGGAGACCGCCGCTGCTAGTTAGTGGTAATAGGGACCGATAATGTAGTCTCAGTCACAATGATGATGATGATGACATAAATGCTGTGACGTTTGACGTCATCAGACGTCACACCCGGAAATGTTTTGTTTGATTTGGTTTGTGGGGTTTAACGTCCCAAAGCGACTTGGGCTATGAGAGACGCCGTAGTGGAGGACTCCGGAAATCTCGACCACCTGGGGTTCTTTAACGTGCACTGACATCGCACAGCACACGGACGCCTTACTTTTCTCCTCCATCGAAAAGCGGCCGCCGAGGCCGGGATTCGATCCCGCACCCTTGTGTAATGGCAAGAACTGATGTCATGATGATGTCACATCCGCTCATGACGTCAAAGCTGGCCCCCGAATTTCGTCCGATCCAGGCATCCATACTGCGTCTTTCATTTGGTTATTCCTCAAACGCCACACCAAACAGCATACAGAAGAAGACGCAGTAGAGCAGGAATCGGCGGTGTTTCAGATCGGTTTAGAGGATTGAAAAGGCGCAGTATTTGTCACATTTCTCCGCGGACACCTGAGCGGCGCCCTAATTGACGGGAGGAAGTGCGGGTGAAAAAAAAGGCGATTAAGAGGTGCTGCGTAGCAGAGAGCTTCGGACCACCGCGCCGTAGAGGCTTTCAGCTACGCACTTAAGTGCTGCAAAGCGTCCCCAAGCAGTTTTTTTTACGGGAAGCGTTACATACAGATTGTATGTTCGAAAAGGAGTTGCCGTCGGTAGCGACGTAACCCAAAAGTGAGAAAAATCTGGCGATAAAAAATATGCCTGTGATTTGATTTGAAATTCCAATGCAACAGTTTGTTAAACGTTCAGCCTTCAAGGAGGTGTCATTCCAATTTTGTTCGGAACGTTCGAACGAACTGGAGCCACCACTGACATTTTCTTCCACCGGTAGCCCTCCCGAACCACTGCAATTACGTTACCTTCCTACTCCAAAGTGCCGCTGTTTCCTTTCCCTTACCTCCCCGACTATGTTTCGTTGCCCTTTCCCGGAGCTTTTTGTTTTTGTCCACCTCACAACGCGAGCTTAAGTCATGGAGCTTTGAATGTTTCGCCCTTATATTGCAGGCGATATAGGCGAAACATAAAACTTGCGCCCAGACAAGGGAAATTATGAACTCGCTGAAGAAGTTAGCGTAAATATCCAAGGAGGGAATTCCCGAAAATTGGAGGAGCCAAGTGCATGTTAAAGATCTGCAAGTGTTCGAAGTTATTACGTAGGACCTAACTACAGCCCTTCTTTCTCTTTTTCTGTGGGATAGGTAGTGAAGGGTGGTTGTTCCTAGCCCTACGGGGCTGGGACTAATAGGTCAATGCCGCTTGCGGCGTGGGCTAGCCTGCCATCACATTTTTATCGGTTGTAGGCCGTCATTGTACCGGCCACCGCCTAAGTGGGGGACGACGACTGTTGCGGCGCGCGTCTTTCTCTCACTATTATTTTTCTTTCTTCTCCACTTCCTCTCTTCTGTCCACACGAGGCAGCGGAGGTGGCTCAGCTACAGAGCCAGTAGCAGGCCCGTGCATTTTTTTCCTTCTTCCTACAACCGCAACAACAACAAGCTCTTTCTCTTCCTTCGTTCAATCTGCTTCCTATATTTAAGACGCGGTCAAGTGTCCACTGCGAAGTGTTGTAGATACAGCGTGTGGCCTATACTACATATGCCCCGCCGGGGTGGTGCAGTGGTAAGACGGCTGACTACTGTGCCGAAGTGCCCGGGTTCGAACCCGACCTCGGCGGCTGCGTTTCTATGGAGGCGAAACGAAGAGGCGCCCGTGTGCTGAGCGTTGTCAGCGCACGTTAAAGATCCCCAGGAGGTCGAAATTACTCCGTAGCTCTCCACTACGGCTCCTCTTTCTCTCTTTCCACTTTTACTCCCACCTTCCTTCCTTCCCTTACGGCGCGGTTCAGGTGTCCACAGAAACAAGTGTGACAGATACTGCGCCTTTCCCTTCCTGTGAACCAACTATTCAACTATACTACATACTATTTTATAACGTACAATGCAGAGGATAAACTTTATTTCTGTCGACAGGAAGCAGTGGCCACGAGTTCGTGGAACGCGACGACTTCTAGAAATCATACCAGGACCCCAATCTGTGTGTCTGAGTCGGAGCTGAGCAACGGGACCTTCCACAGGTCCTAATTCTAGAGCTTAGGAGGGTCTCGATAGCCCTAGTCCTGCGCAGTGGGTGGACCTTCTAGCCGACTCGGACGCGCAGCACCAGTGCATACTGGTGCAGCGGCCAGAGCCGCTGCTGAGGCCAACGGACTCCTGGACAGAGGACTGCCGACTACTGCTCTTTCCTAACCCACAAACCCTAACCCCAATTTTCCCCAAAACGTTTATCAATCAATCAACCAATAAAAGTCCTGAGTATGTGTGAGAGAGTGGCGTTTTGGGTACATAGTACACAGGATAAGAAGTAGACACCAGGATATATGCGAGCGTTCGGAGTTGCCTCCACGCAGCCTCTCGGGGTTTCGTGAGGGAAACGCTTTTGCAGGGATACAGATAAGTCTACCTCAGCTGTAGTGCATGACGTTGTCATTAAACATAACTATAAGATCTCTCATCATGCTCGTAACGGGATGACACCACAGTCCGGTGGACGAATCATCGAATTGTGGGCTGCCTCGTTGCGTGAATGGGATGAGCGCACTCGAACCCATATCAATTGGATGAGGAGGGGCTGGAGATTGCTGCAGTGGAGATGGGATAGGACGACGGGTGAGACCCGCCTTTGGCGAAGTTAAGAATTGCAGATCTGGAGTCACTGAAGATGATCTTTACTGAGTAAGAGGCTATCGCCAAAGCTGTGGCTGCCTCCTCGGCCTCTTCAGGCGATCTTACGGGGCTGTAGCACGCAACCAACGGCCGTTTACAATAGTAGTACTACAGTCAGCGAAAAAGTAGCGCATTCGTAATATTTGGCTGCGTCGACATCGACTGCTGTCCGATCTGTTGAATAATTGTTTTCAGCGACTTAGTCCTGTCCGTGAGGCGAGCGATATGATACATTGGGGGCATGTTCTTAGGGAGAGGGGTAACGATTAGGTTACTTCGGATTTGAGGTGGAAGCTGGGTCTTGTCAGCGAGGGTCGCTTTGAAGTGTATTGTCATACTGTCGAGTATGTGATGTCCCATGGGGTTGTGGTTAAAACGCTCGTACTGAGAGGTGAGGTGATATTCCACAGCCTACGTTACAGTGTTATAGACCCCTAAAGCTAGGCGTTTGTAGGTGGCGGTCGGGTAAAGGAGGTGAAGAACCGCCTTGTCTCCTTGTCTGATAAGGTAGTCAACGCGGTCCCCTTCCTGGCAGCTAGAGGTAAGGGAGGGTATATGTTAGGCGACTGATAACAGATGCCAGGAACAGACGTCAGAAGTAAGCCTTCCACATGCTCCTGTAAGCAATGGGCGGAGTGAGACGAATTGTCTGCGAGACAGAGGTTGAGACTTTAACCAGAGTATCGGTGGTTTTCCAATTGCTCTGAATAAGAACCCCCAAGGACCTAACGGTAGATACTTCTCGTAGGGGCTGGCCGCCAGCAGTATTGCAGTGGGAGGATGCCCGTGAAAATTGAGTGGACCTCAAATGAGGAGCAGCTCGGAATTCTGAAGGGAGCATGAGAGATCTGCTCAAGGTAAAGGGCGTTTAATGGCATCCACCACTTGCTGAAGTATGGATTCAGTTTCGGGACCTTTGCCTGTTGAGGCCTAGAGGGTGTTATCGTCACCTAATGGAGAATGTACCGTGAGCAAGGCGAGAATGAAAAGTAATGGGGAGAGGACTGGTTTGGTTAGGTTTGTGGGGTTTAACGTCCCAAAGCAACTTAGGCTATGAGAGACGCAGTAGTGAAGGACTCCCGAGATTTCGACCACCTACGGTTCTTTAACGTGCACTGACATCGCACAGCACACGGGCGCCTTGCTTGTCGCCTCCATCGAAAAGCTGCCGCCGAGGCTGGGATGCGATCCCGCGTCCTTGGGAAGAGTAGTCGAGCGCCGTAACCACTACGCCACCCAGGCGGGTGTAGGGGAGAGGACTGATCCCTGGAGCGTGCCATTGCTACCGAGGGAAATAGGACTTGAAAATAAAGAACCAATGCTTACTTCACCTGTAGGGTTGGAGAGAAATGTGCGTATATATAACAGTAGGTACGGTTAGCAGGATTTATTAGGAAGAGGTTAGTGTGAGTAACGGTGTGGGAGACATTGTCAAAGGGTCTGGCTATGTCAATCCATAGAATAGCATTTGTGGCCGCTCTGAAGAGTGGTTATAACATTGTCCTTATAAAACCTTTCGCTTCGTTTTAATATTCAACACCTTAGCTTTGCAAAAAAAACTGCGTTATTCAGAAAACGAGAATGCACTTCCACATGGCGGGCATTATGTACGTACATACACAGCTGCGAGGTATGTGATTAAACCGCCCATTTTAGCATTGTTTCATGAAGTTAAGAAATGGGTATGTTTTGTCTTGCGTACGTTTCACATAGCTACTCCTAAAAACAACGACAGCCCATTTGCAACTGAACATGTTAAGTTTTGAACTGAACTCGTCAAGCTGCCCAAGGGCAGCTTTTTTTTTACGATTCCTCCATCTGTAGTGTTAGATGAGAAATAAATAAACTTTGACTTTGACATGAACATACCTCTCCCTTATATTTCGTAGAAACAACTCGTTCTGTGACGCGCTATACTAAGGAATAAATGAGGCATTACCAGTGAAGTAGACGCAGAGTCATGACGTATTATGAGAATGCGCTCGAGCATCTCATCACTGCATCGCATTCGACGTTTCAATTACCAGCGGTCGCTTGGCTATATTAACAAATTCCTGGAAGCTTCGTTGCTAGGCAGCCATACTCTGTCATATAATAACCATGCTGCATTGTCGAAGCGGGGTCCGTGCCAGCTGCTCGGTGGGTGGAAGTAAGAAGTCACTGGTGCGATCAAGTAAGGAAGTAATTGTGCTACTTTATCGTTGGCGCTCATTACTAGCCTGTGTAGCACACTGAGCAGTCAAATATTCATCCATACTATAAATGATTTTCTACACGTTGGTTATTGACTGGTAATGTCTGACGAACTTCCTCTACCGCTGCACAGATTTGTTGGGCTAAAGCACAAGGAGAAACTGTTTCCGGGCATATAGCCGACACGACACGGAATCAATTTCCTCCCGCAAGGTGCGCACCTCCTATGCGTGCGGGGAGATTGAGCGCATCAGAGCGAGGCAAATATGCATGCGGCGTGCCCGCCCGCATGCCTCAGGTAATGATTAGCAGGGCCTGCATTCACCAGAATGGCGCGAATGGACAGGTGGCAGCTCAGCGACAGCGCTGATCTAGACATTGCAGAGCGCTCCTATGCGGCTCAATAGGAAACGTTTTGCAGGGCGCAGAAAGTGACCAGTAAGATTGTTATTTCGAAATCGCAAAAGCTGAGGCCGGAACGGGGTGCTACAATACAATATGAAAAGTTTATTAAATTTGCGTTAAATTGCTTTAGCGCGAGCAGTTTCCAGCAGCTCGACATAACCCTCCTCAGTAAGGTTAGAGAGCTTCTTTCGCGCCCCTTTACTGCCACTGCAAGCTATAATTTATTTTTATTTAAATGTGGCAGCTTTGTGCTGACGGTTGGAATGATCTGGTGTATTTATTTCCCAAGGAAGTAAACTTTTGCTCTAGCAATGTAAATGTAAACAGGTTGTTGAACACGAACCGAACCTGAACCGAAAACCGAAAGTAAATCTTTATTGTTTCTCGGGACCCAAACCAAATCCCTTACATTTTTCGTCTTCTTGAACCAAGACAATTCTGACGAACCTTTGCGAACCGCTTTGGTGACCCCTTGTCAAAGTTTTCATGCCTTTTTGAGTACTTTTTTTTTTTTTTGCAGAATATCACAACTCAGGTTTAGGCAACGAGAGCTGCGTTAGGCAATCCAGAAGTGGACTCGCACCTGTAAATACATAATAAAGAAGATGTGAAAGAAGAGTAACACCAAGAAAAAGAAATGCAACCTTTCATGATGTGAATTTGTAGACATATGTACGCTTCAGAACTGACCCACGAACCACATTGAGTTTATTACGCCTAAATTTTCTTAATGTTTTGCAAATTTTATTGAACTGCTAAATGTGGTCGCAGTCAAAAGCACTGCGCGCGAGTATGAAAACTTTCGTTGTGCCATGTGCAGCTTTCGGCATCTTTAACAATGCCGCGCGACCTTCGACTTTCAAGTGCAGTGGCGCCAGGGCGCAGCAGAGCGAAAATCACCACACGAAACTAGCATGTGCATCGGCCATGCTGCAGGAGACAGCGTCGTCTGAGCGACGTTTTTGCTCCGTGCGAAACAATTCCAACGAAGCAAGGTTTATCGCGATAGAATTAAAGGCTTCGCTAATCGAAAATCCTGCACTGGAGCCGGCGTCGGCGCCGCCGTTGGGGTTGTGAGCGAGAAATCACCAGCATAGCGCTGGTAGGCGGCAGCTTACAGCCGACATGGCCGAGCACTAACGGGTCGTAACCTTGCTTGACGTTGCAATTACCAGGAGCTGCCAGCTCGGCTTCTCCTTTCATATGGGATGGTGATATCAGAATGAGCCGGTCGGGAAATATGAATCCACGTTGTCTCTAGTCAACTCAGGCACGTTTATACTACTTAGTTAAAGCTCGGCTTTATGTTTGGGGCTGTAGCCTGCGCTATAAGCATCATATCCTTAAAGGCAGAGCTTAAGTGTCCCCCATAATTCCTTTATGTTCGAGTTCTGAGGACATTTGTTTAGTGTTACTATATGCTGCGGGCTTATGGTTCTGGATAAGCGCGCACGAGTAACGTTACTGGGTTGACGCAGTCTTTGCGCTTGCGTTGGCGGCTGCTACTTCCATAACGTTTGCTCTAATTAATGGTAATTTTTCCGATATCGGAAATTTACTCTACCTTTGTGAAGTCCTTGATCTTAAGAAGACGATTTTAATTGCGATTTCTTGTCTGATTCATTTTCCAGTACCCCAAGACCTGATAGCCTACCTGGCTCATTTAGCATGGTCGACCGCTTCGGGCGGGCTTTGCTCCCATTTCGCAAGCCGCATCAGGGCAACATTTTCATCCACTATGAAGTATCTGGAAGGCCGTATAGTTTTTCTTTGCAGCCGTATCGCCTCTGCGCACTGCTCAGCGCAAGTAAGCAATCATTCTTGTATAATCAAGTTATTGCGTCGATTTCGAGCGTCGTCTACCATTTGCTTTTCGTAAGTAATGAGTGCAGACGCTTTCTTTGCCATGATATTTTATTTATTGGAAAAGAATGCTCCTTTCCGCATCACATGCCCTATATGCCGCTGGTAAATAGGCCAGTCGCAGCTTATTAGAGCTGGGTTGTATGCGTGATAGTGATTTGTTTCGCAATAATCAGAACAACCTACCAGAAGATAATTGCAAAGCAAGAAATGTAAGCGCCCCTGCAGCGTTCTTCTCTCCTCTTTGTTCCGGAGCGGCAGTTCATGGTAGTCCGTGCTCGAGCGATATTATTGAGCATCCTGAAGGCAGTGCCACCCGCATGCGATAAACAAATGCAAACAATCGAGCCGCGTTGCGGAAAGTTCGCTTTCGAAATTATTCATTGCTTCAAACTGTATATATGTAGCAATGTCTGTGTACATCTGGACAGCTTTCTACAGAATCCAGAGCTTGCTTATTATGATGACGGAAATACACGAAAGGGCGGAGTTGCGTAGTAGTTATAGAAAAAAAAATGAAAATTAGAAATTTTTTTTTCTCACGTAACTCTTCACTAGAAGTAAGCATAGAAATCGAGTTGTGGCCTTTCGTCTTCGAACATCTAGAGGAACCAGTACTTCTTTTATAGCTCCTGCGCCAAATTATGTTCAGTTATTTTGTTCAATATTAAGGCTGAAAGCTGTTCCATGTGCCATATTTTATGCATTTAACAGCTACGTTTTAAGCATCTATTGTTCGACACGGTCAAGTCCACCAAGGCAGTGGTCATCCCAGGGTGGCCTGGTGGCTGTCAGGGGTTTCTCAGAAATTCTTGGTTTGGAAATATAGAGTTTGACGTCACAAAGCGCCTCAGACTATAATAAATGCCGTTGTGAGTGTTCGAAAAGCGATCGCCGCGGCCTGGAATCGACACCGCACCCTTCTGCGCAGTAGTCAGCAGCATAAATAATGCACCACCGTGGCGAGTATTTTAAGAAATTCTTGTGTGTTGTTGTAGTAAGCGTTACTTCAAAATAATGTCAAGTGAAGAAGTACTTACTCTGAGCAGACTTCTTAATTTTCTACCTAGGTATTGCTAAAGACATTGCATTATTATGACCAGGACCCAAATCAATTTCCACGCGTTGCCGATGCCCGCGCTTGACGCGACCTGACGCGACCACATCACTTTCCATATACACGTGCACATTGCCAGATTTTGACGGCCTGCGGTGTGAGTGGTTGAGGAGGGCTACACATGCAAATTTGGCTAACGGACGTTATCATCATAATCCCGAGCAAGATTCAAGAGATCGGCTCAAAAAACAGAAGTTTTGATTCACGATTCATTACACCACTCAGGCATTTTGGCGCCTCTAAAGCTACTTGTTCTAACTGCCAGCCTTTCACTCTGTGCTCTTGTTTGCCTCTGGAAGTGCGGCACTTACGCATGTGTTTGTCGCTTATGAGTTGCCTCCGTCCCTTCCGGGAAGTGAATGTTTGCTGAGGATAAACCCTATGTGCGGATAGCGGATGAACCCTAAGCGATTCAGGTCAAAGGCGGAGATAGACGCTTAGTGTTTTGCGAAGCAATGAAGAATTAAAATTATGTACTTTGGCACGTAAACCTCTCAAAGCTAAAAAAGAAGCCGTGCGCGTTGCTCAATAAGAGGAGTGGAAACTTCTCAATTTGCGAAAACAGCCAAGGAACCATGCGCGCTTCCCAACTTGGTGCGTAGAAGTTGCTCGGGAGGAGAAAGACCATGTTCAGCAGCCTAAGTATCTGGCTAACACCTTTGGTTTAATACGGAGGCTAGGATTCTAACCCCTCTGAACCGGCTAAGATGGGCTGTCTCTTTTCTGTGATATCTATCCTGCTTATATCCAACTCGAAAAGGATATAGCGAGCATGCATGAAGCTGTGCATGCTGGGTAATCCGCTATGATGTTATCGTTGGCAGCAGACGAAGCAGCTCGGCACTGCCACATAGCATCGTCTACATGGTCGCGTAGTGCGCGCAGACGATGCTGGCGGGATAGAACAGGCCGACTGTAGCTTCTTCACGGTTCCAAAAATGCGTCTGCACGTGAGCGAGAAGGCCAGGAATTCTTCTAGCGACGCCGAAGCAAATGGCTTGCACGGGCCAACACACGCGAGATAGACGCCACACCGGGCAAGTTTCAAACTACTTGCCAAAACTAGAAATCATAAATGTCAGCGATGCCGTCGGGCGGCCAGGCCCAGACGCATAGTGCTGTCAGTTGTTCTCGCGTAGCTTGAATAGCTAGGTGCTCATCGCACTGCTTTACATTTCATAGCGCGCCTAATTTTTCCGGCACAGCGACGATCTACGCGTAAGTTGCTCAGGAATCTGCCGACAATTGCACGCACCTAAGGTCAGCGCACGAAAAGCTGCGTATTTGCTCGGTAGACCGTCGAAAACGACAGGACACTTGCTTAATTAAGTCTGGCTGCACTGCCCGCCAGCGACAACATCATAACGGATTACCCAGCATCCATCGCTTCATTCAAGCTTCCTATAGACTAAAGTGTTTGTCTTTTCCTTAGTCGTTGAAAGTTGTGTAAAGGAGTAGTCCAATGATTAGGGAAACTCCCTAAGACGGAGAAGGTTGTAATTAGTGAGTCAATATATATTAGCATAGGTACGCTAAACCACAGCCATGCTAAAGCTATCCTAAGGTAAAGCTACGAAGCTTTAGCTACGAAGTTTAGCGAAGCTGAAACTTTACAGTTTAAGAAACATTTTTCCTAATCCGAGATTAAAATCGGGACCATAGCTGGTCCACTAAACGCTTTCACGACGCGGTTCCTATAAAAGCTGCACGGCTTTACTTTGTAGCTGTATTATTGCGCTAGGATTAATGGTAAAAAAATTAATCATCCCCTTTTCACAGTGAAAGGAATTGCTTCAATCTGGATAATTTCATATTCACATATTTTATGATCCAAGTATAATCGGGAATTATATCTAAATATTCGCATGTTATTTCTTCCTGCTAACTGAACTGTGAAGATTTCCTTATAATTTTAGTGGTTAATGTCGCGCGTACCACTCAGTAAGGGATAACACGCTCATCGTTCAATAATCTCCTAACTGCTTAAACCCTCTTTTAAATTAACTGAACCGCAGCTTCTCTTTCGGACTGCTTCGCTTTCGGAGGCTATGCTTCAGGTAACAGTGAAGTAACGCCGGCAGTTCCGCAAGGCCCAGTACTATCACCAATATTGCTTCTAATCTGCATAAATGATATCAGCAACAATACATACGTCCAAGTCCGCCTGTTTGCCGACGGTTGCGCAATTCATAAACAAATTAACATTCAACAAGGCCAACTTCAGTTAAATAAGGCCCTTGAAAAAAATTGCAGTTTGGCACATGGTACTACATTTAGGAAAAATCAGCAGCGATAGCAGTATAAAAAAGGGCTTTTATTTTCACTTACAAATATAGAGACACAACATTACAGGCTGGTAATGAGTACAAGTTCCTCGGAATAATAATCGCCTCGGATTTAAGATGGGACAAACACATATAACAAGTAACAACAAAGTCGATTACCACCCTTTTCTCACCAAGACTTTCCGTAGGATTCGCTTCACTTGAAACCAAATTGCTTGCGTACGCATCCGTTGTACATTTGTTTTTGATAGGTCTCGGCGCTTTGATTTACCTACTGAACTTCTGAGACGGACCGGACGTCCTACTATAAGTTGTCGCGCAAAGAATACCCGGCTAAAAGTTATATATAATACTCTTTTGTCTGGGACAAGTAGTAAATATTGACTTTCACCTGCCCTTATCTCTTCCGACAACATGAAATTCAAGGATACAATATTCCAAACACCACGAGACATTTAAGTTATCCTTCTTTTTCACGCGCAATTCGAGATTGAAATTTATTGTTAGATAATATTGTAAATTGCACGTCTTTTAATGCCTTTGCTTCACAGTTATCTATTCTTTGCAGAAACCATAGCGCTCCTTTCGATTTGATATTTTACCCCTGAATTTCTATTTATTTTCGTGCTTTTCATAGGTTTATCAAGGCTGCTTTTATACTTGTCCATTCATGCTGTACATTCATGTACACTATGCTTTCCTTATGTGGTTCTGTTTCCCTCCGTCCAATCCTGCCCCATCCTCGTTGAGGCTAGCAGCATGTACTAAATAAATAAACAAAATAAAGAAAAAACTATTTGCAGTATACTCTTGTGCTTCTGTGCACCTCTGGCCGTGAAGCACCTCCAGAGACCCGCTCGCGTTGCTTCAGATATCACGCAGTATGCGCATACATTATCCTTTCCATTATTTTCTTCTCTGAAGTCGTAGGGGAATATTGAGCTTGAATCCCAGCGGCGGTGAAAAAAGCCCCTTCAACTTTGAATTGAAATACTTGAAGCAATAACTTCATCTTTCGCCGCCAGGCAAGAGGCAACAAAGTCCCGATATGCCGTACTGTCGATATTTGCTAAAATAAGTTTTTGCCGGCATTTAGATCTCTCTTAAGTGCGGTGAGACGAAAGGATTTCTTCCTACTCTTTGCACTCATTTGTCGCTTTTTCGCTTGTGTTTTTTGCCTTTTCTCCTCTTGATTGACTGTTTCCGATGCTGTAGCGCAATGACGAGGCCCTGACTTAAAGCTTTGCAACGTTTTTGCTAGCTTTTTCACAATTTTGACGTCCGCCGCTGTTTTGACGTATGCACAATATATCGACGTCCTTGGCTATTTTAGCGTCGAAACGATTTTAGCTGTAAATAACTAATTATTCCGCATCAATCAAAATTTGCACACAGACACAAGTTTTCACCCACTACGTCATAAAATAATTCATTTACCCTTTTACTGCTCCGCTTTATGAAAAGCACAAGACAGATAGAAAGGCTATGATTTTTTATGTTACGTGATATGACTGTGAAGAGATGTGATGTGACATGTATGTGATGTAACTGCACTGTCATCACCCATCCCTCTCTCACCACAACTTTTATACCCATCTATCCCTCTCCCCCAATGCAGGGTAGCAAACCAGTTCCTTTACCGGTTAACCTCCCTGCCTTTCCTCCTCATCTTCCTCCTCCTCCTTTTACACTTCAAATAATTCATCTTTCGACATTGATAGTGTGACTACATCCGCGGACGCACAATTCCTGTCCTCACTCGTGAGCCTGTAAATGCTTTCGCCTTAAACATTGTGATAAAGCTGTCATGAATGTCCCTTTAAGAAACTCGGGTAGAAGGCGGTGCCAGATTTTCCTGCAGGCGATATTGCTAAACTCTACGACTCTACTTAGATTTAGTATGGCATTCCGTTGCTCTAAACATGTCCTTTATTTTAGCGCTTTCGACGTGAGCAGTGTTGCCTAGCATTTTTTTTTTTTTTTTACTGCTGTGATGTCGTCATGCCTTCACTAAGGAAAGAAGAGAAAACAGATTTCTTTCCAAGCGTTTACTAAGCAACGTTCCTTACTTAAAAGAAAGGGAACGGCCTGGTGATCTTGTTACCGGCGTATTACTTAACTGTGGAGCCCAGCGTTGCCATTCAGCCGCATATGTATAGGTGACGGCCACTTGTGCTAACAACTTTAACTCTCACCCATGGAAACTTGCACAGTCTTATAATTTGGAGAATGGAAGCCTTCACTCTGCCAGCGACGTTGTCATATATGTAGTTATTGACTTTCGTGAAATCCGGTCTTTAATAACTAGATGTGACCCGTTGTATTCAGCCAGGATTTCTGACACGCCTAAAAGAGTTGACATTACCGAATATAAATGCTAAGAAAAACTGGTTAAAGCTGCAATCGATAATAGAATAAACGTCGTGGAACACTAAAAAGTATTGCTGTAAGGGAGCAAACATGATGCACGCTGGCGATCGAACAGGCAGCCAGCAGAGTTATCCGTGCAAAGAGTGCAGCATGAGGTCGCCTCCTTTTGAGATTCCGCAGTGGAGCATTTGATTACGCATGCTTTCCACCGGCAAATAAGAGCAACTTCGTTTTGCCTCAGAATATTCAGCGGTGAAAAAATCGCGACACGAGCCCGACTTTTTCCGGAGCAAAATTTATTCCGTGGCTACGAGAAATTAGTTTTTCTCTTTTTTTGGTGTATGGGCTGCTGCTTTGCAGCCCGGCTCAAAGGAATGACTTTTTCATCCTTGCGAGTAATGTTTCCTTAGATCAAAAAAAGGAAACATGAAAATCACATTTTGGTTTGTCGGTAATATCAGTTGACAGCGCAGCTGAGCAACCATATGCCTTGTCGACTTGTGCAATCTGTTGCCTTTCGTCACCCGTTGCAAGCACGACCCACGCGCGATGATAGCGCTCATGTCAGGCCTTGAAAACCACTGGTCGGACATCATCTACCCAACCAAAGCCTGCCGTGCTCCCTCGCTTCATTATTTCTCCCTCTCAACCCTTGTTCCACGACAATCTTTGTTCTCTTCGAAGCTCCAATGACGGCCACCACTGAACCTCTTCGATTATCCACGTCTGGCTGGCCAGGGGTCTGCAGAGCGCAGAGCCAGACGTTTGTTCTTTTCTTTTCTGGTTGATCTGACTACTTGCGCTTGCTGCCAGAACGTATTGCTTTCCTTTGGCTTAGAGGTTTCACGCTACTCGTTAGAAGCCAGACTAGCCAGCGTGAGTTTGCGTTAGCTGCGCAAGGCGATCTAGTAGACAACGGAGATGTGGTATGGAAGTGCGAGTTTGATCGGTCATTTTTACATTGACTAACCGGAGAGCGGCACGGGTGCTAGTTTAGGCTGGTCTACTGTGCACATAACCTGTGTCATCGACAACGTCTTCTGCAGGTATCGCATTATTTTTTGTGAGTGTGACGTCATACTTTGTCTCATACTTCACTGGGGCAGATGCTCACTTTATATTGCGCGCACTTAATTAGGGCTGGTAAATATTTGATCTGCCTAATCTGTGGTTTCAGAATAATTTACTATGGGGTTTGCGGAACTTTCGAGTTTGGCTGCAGATTGCAGCTACAGGTACGCAGAGACGTACAATAATGCGCGCAGAGTGTCTGTGTACGTGCGGTCCTTCATGTTTTCGTCCTGGACATGCTTTGGAAGAGGCTCAGGAGTACTCCAGATTTGCCATATGAGCCACACAATCAGCTATCTCCTTAGTCATTAGAGAAAAAAGCTTCCCAGTATCGGCAATCATGCATGCACGCCGACAAGCAAGGCCGAATTGTAAGGCCTTTAATTCAAGCGCTCGTTCTCTATAGCGAAGGGCGTAGCATGCAGATATTATATGCTACTTTAGTACGAACCCCATTATAATGTAATTGAAGTGCTGTTATATTTGTAGTAACGGAACTGGCTCTACGAGCAAAACAACGTTAAACAAGCTGTTATATGCTTGTTGAGGTTATGCGCGCCTTACGGCGGGCGACAGAGTGCCATTGGGCGGAAGAATGTGATACTTTTTTTTTCAGTTCACCACCTCCTGAAATTTGCGAACATAAAAAATTGAAAGCGCATAGATGAGTTAATCCCAATTCTTGCAATGCCTACTGCGCCCTCCACAAACGCGACATTCCGAGAACACGGCGTTGAAGAGATTGAGTTCAGAGTCGAAGACATCCTAATATCGTGATTCGAAGGACAAGATATCGGACAGGACAAGACATCGGACGGGACGTAGCAGGGGAGAGATGGCAAAGAAGAATTTCATATATGTACTTTTTACATGCCGAGTCAGGAAGACGAACTCAGACGAGATGAGAGGTGCTCTTGGATACAGTTCCACGCCTTAATATAGTGTCCACTGCCCAGTTCTCTAGCTGGGGAAATAGTGAAAGTGGCCCTGTCCAATCTTCAGAGGCTATCTTCAGAGGCCCGGCCCAATGCCACAGGCGTCACAGTAACCTCCTCGCAGTTCTGCCGATGGTTGCGGGGGTCAGCTGCGCTGTTGGCGATGTTGATGTTGGGCCTGGTCACCGACAGAATTTCGGTACCCGTGGAGAACATGCCGTCAGGTGAGGTGTCTGCCACGTACTTTCGCAAAAGGTCAGCACTCTTGACCGCGCATTGTACGGCTGAGAGGGGGGGGGGGGGGGGTAAGCAGCGTACATCCCCGAACGGGGAAATGTACCTCGTTAGGAGCGATGTATGTACGCTGCTCTCAGTTCATTCCGTCAAGCAGGCTGGTTGACGCTCTTTGTCGAGAAGGAGCCCCTGGTTGGCGTCATAGAGATCGCTTCCCCTGTTGCGATCCGGAGGGTTAACTGACAGCCGCAACACGTGGGGATGAAATGCGCATCGTTGTCACCATCCTCGACGCCTGCCACTCGCAGGCATCCGCTTCTCTCCTGCCATCATCTGCTGAAGCCACTTGAACCTTAGCTGAGACCCTAATCATAACAGTTCGTCCGTCGCCAAGAAGACGTCACGAAGAGGTGAAATCTAGCCGCTGCGCCACGAATGGGCTTCAGAGTTGCAGACTGGCTAGTAGTAAACCCCTATGACCTGCACAGCTCTCAAAAGTGCTCAGTGGAGCATTAACGGTCCGATCGGCGCCCAGTCCTAACCTCCAGCAAGGCAGTACGCGGCCAACCCAAGATTAGCGGCAGGTTTTTACGTTGAGCAACAAGACGTACAATTTTGGTTCGCTTAACCTTTGCTCATAGCATAAGTCTGGAAATCTACTCTACCGGAACTAACAGATATTTTTGTTTTTTTCAGCAAAAGATACTATTCTGAATTTTGGGTGAAAACCGCTTCCCATTAAAGGAATAGCTGTACATTCATATACGGACACAAAGAACGGAAATAAAAGAGTGGTTTGTCTGAAGCATTAGGGCATTTCGGCAAAATTATAAAGAAAATCTTCAACTGAGATCGTCGGCGCTCCCGCTTTCTCATCCCGCACGGTAGCGCATGCTAATCGTTATTAGCTCCACAATCGGCCATGCGCTCGATTTCATTCGTGGTGCCTCACAGAAGGAATCCTACCGTATAAATGGGCTAAGCTGGGGTACAAAAGCGCCCAAGCGAGAACCTACATTACAATGGCCGATGAGGGCTTTAACTGCTTCCAAATATTTGTGGGTACTATCTGCAGCAAACTTACTAGCAGATCTCGCAAATCACACAAAATATGATCGCCCTTAATTTTAAAATGCTTCCTTAATGTGACAAACAGAGCAGTAGTGTAACCGTGCATGGAGATTACAATTCCAAGAAAGTCAGTATTGCCATTAGAGTTTATTCCTGCTCAGCTGCTAAAAGTGGCACATCCTACTGTACCTGGCTGCATATAATATTAAAAAAAAAAATACCGCATTAAAGCAAGAAAACATAAGAATGCGCTACTGCGTGAATAAAACCCAAAACATCGTTTACATTGTTATCTGCTAAAAATAAAAAGCAAACAGTGAACCCAGAAACATATATCACTTTATTCTGCTTGGAAGCAAGGTATTGTTCCAGGGACCGTGATTGTTCAGCCGAGCTCATCGCAGTCGCGTTTCGGCTGCCACTCTAGCGCCCGAGACACGATATAATGCGAGGAGCCTAATCTTTTCGCGACTCGTTCCAGGTCCTGGTGGTATGCTTCAAAAGCCTTAACAGCATTTGAAAACATGAAAGCTAGACGGACAAGATCAAGTGCGAAAAAGCTCTTTAAACTCCTGCCTCGGCGCATTCCTGCGGGTCTGGTTTCCTGCTTGACTGATGCACTAGTACTGATTCGCATGGAAGCTGTGCGTTGTTCGCTGCTTCGCACCACCCGTCTCGCCGACCACGAGAAACTACCATGGTGGCTCCACAATGCTGAGTGTGGCATCCGCCGTAACTTAGCACCTTTCGTTAGCTTAGTCATTGTGCTACGTCTGTCACTTCTCAAGTGCCACGGCAAAAATCTCGCTCGCTTCCACGGGTTTCCGGTCCACGCGTTTTTCTCTTCCGCGAAACGGCCCCGTTTAGCCCTCAGCGAACATATACGCCATTCGGAAACTTTCCGAGCTGATCTAACCTGCGGGCCCCTTGTTCTCGCCGTGCTGCAAAATTTTGAGCTGCTAGCCTTCATTCTCTTTAGCTGATTACCCTGCATGCTTGCCTTAGTCGTGAAGCCACCTGACTTGGCTTTCTTAACGGGCTGCTGGGTATCGGGAACTGTTATACCACGTGTCTCCTCTATATCTGCATTTACTCTAGCGGGAATAATACCGGAAAAGCAAGCAGCTTTCCTCTCAGCATTTGCAGCCAACGTGTACACGTTTTTCATCTCTACATCCGGAATATTTCCGAGAAAATAATATCCACCTCGGCTTTGATGTTATAGAAAGGCGATGACCCATCCGGAATTTTCCAATGACCGCGCTACCTCGTTTTCCTGAGCTTTTCTTTCCGGTTCTGCCACTTTATAAAAATAACCGCTGCATTTTCGACGAAATCTAAGCTCCGGTCTCAGTTTGACCATCGGCATTCTGGGGCTCTTGATTACTTCCTTTAACTGGAACTAGCGCAACTGCCTGGCTGTCAGTGTTCGATTTCAGACCTAACGAGTATTCTCCAGTCCAGCTATTGCGTTTGTTTTTCAGCCCGCTACTTGCCTCGGTGGCAAAAATATGCGATTGCTCATTTTGAATATCGCTCGCTCCAGTATTTTTCTCTCACAATGCTAGCTCACCTTTTTGAAGGTGGATGCAAAGCGCTGTGATTTTGCGCTCATTTATCGCAGCGTCTACGTTTTGAAGCCGCCTTGAGCCGCCTTCCACACTTAAAACCATACTGTTGGCTTGCATTTCAACCGAGTCGCCACAAGTCGAAAGTTTTGCATAATCGAACTGCATTTTATTTGACGCAGAGTCAAACAACCCACGCTGCCCAGGTGTGCATTCCGACGTCGCCGCTCGGTTCTGTTTCTTGTTCGTAGTCACAGTCCGTTCACAGTTCAACATTTCGACCAACTTTGCGTTCGCGCCCGGTGTTTCAGCGTTGCCAGCTAGTAACATCTGGTCGCTTTATATGCGGAGTGCCTCGTTAACTCCGTAACTGCCACTGTTCGCCAGCTGCACCGCAGAACGATCCCATTTTGTTCCTTCACTGCGTTGTCCTACGTGTTCACTACTTTGTTCCTCTCCGAAAACACCTGCATCCTAACTCGAGAAATCCGCGCCTGACCTAGGGCTAGAAACAACCGCCTAGCTTTTCTTCCCGTTCCTAATGCATGCGACTCAAACAGGTATTACGTCCCTGTTTTCGGCAGTGCTACGCCAACTTACAACTCGCTCCCGGTGTTTGGTTAGCTTAGCCTTCACCGTCGTCACAGCCTTCCGATCTGAATCTTTATGACAACCTCCGTGAAAAGATCTAGGAATGTTTTTACCTTTGTCGTTCACACTGAGAGGATTTAGCTTCTGGATACTCTCCTCTCAGCCTCTGAAAGCAGGTTCTCTTTATTCCATTGCTGAATAGTAGACGCGAGGATGAAGCGAGAACTAATGCCTATATAAAACAGGTGCCTTGTGGAAGCGAGCGGTAAATAAAATTGATGGGAGATTTAAACCGCGCCTTTTAAGGATACGGTGAGGCAACGTTAACGGCTCTCGTTTGCCAGCTGCTCTTGTGGATCTTGAACCGTGTCCATACTCTTTCCAACTGTATTAATCATTAGTATTTATTGGTTCTTCCTTTTTACCATACATGATTATGGGCATGCTATCATAACCTAGCACATGATACGAAAAACCACCAGACATCTCGGCTTTACCCATGTCATGCGAACGCACCTGCGTGGCCTAGGCGCTACGTGTATAACTTGGGATACAAAGCTCCTGGAGGGCTAGATTCCGACTTCACCATCCCGTCTGAAAGTCGAAGCCCGAGTTCACAGCGCCTGTCGACTTGGTCATGTCATGTGGCCTCGAGACGTCACAGACCCCGATTAGGCATCAGCGCACAGCCATGTAGCCTGCCAACTACTATCTGCCAGAGACATGAAAACAACTTTTCCCGCACAGTTCCGACAACGACGGCACTGTATTTTCTCGAGAACAGACACTACCGTCTTTTAACCATATAATCACGGTGCCACGCAATTCTCGACCGGATTTCAAAAAAAAAAAAAAAATCACGCGTTGATGGAATTGCATAAAAGCAGGTTAGGGGTGCGACTTGATGCCGGTGAACACCACCGATAATACACTCCCTCACCAGAACAAGAGTTGACCGCCTTGGTACAGTAATTGGCCACAACATCCCATGATTAGTCCTACAAAACCCCGGCTCTCAGTCCCAGCGGCTGCAGAGCAACTGTAGAGGTAATCGAGAAAGGGCGATGCAGTGACCACAGGATGGTAAGGTCCAGAATTAGCCTAAATCTGAAGAAGGAACGCAACAGATTAGTACTGAAGAAATCCATCAACGAATTAGCGGTGAGGGGGAGGGCAGAAGAGTTCAGGATTTCACTACAGATTATATGTTCAGCTCTAACCGAGCATGGAGACATTACCCTAGAAGCAATGAACACTATTTTCAGAGATATCATTACTGAGTGCGCTGTAGAAGTAGGCGATAGGATAGTTAGATAGGGCACCGGTAAGCTGTCTAAGTAGACGAAATATTTTATTAAGAAATGCCAGAGTATGAAAGCTTCCAATCCAACAGACCAGATAAAATTGGCCGATATATCAAAGGTAATCAATAAGCGCGAAGTGGCTGAAATAAAGAAGTATAACATGGAGAAAATTGAGCATGCTGTTAAGTGCGTGGGAAGCATTAAAGCGGTGAAGAAGAAATTGGGCATAGGCAACAGATGTATGCGCTGAGGGACAAGGCGGGCAACGTCATCACGAATATGGATAAGAATGTCGAAGTAGCCGAAAAGTTCTATACTGATCTCTACAGAAGCCAAAATAGTCAGAACCGTAATGAGATTGGCGGTAGGGAAAAACAGTCAGACGTCCCACCAGTGACGAAAGACGAGGTCAAGAGAGCAATAGCAACTAGAAAAGGAGGAGAGCAGCTGGAGAGGATCCGATAACCACAGATTTGTTGAAGGACGGGGGAGGGGGGAGGGGATATCGTGCTAGAAAAACTGGCCACCCTGTATACGCAGTGCCTGGTGTTATCGACGGTACCGTAACCATGGAGGAATGCAAACATTATACTCATTCATAAGAAAGGAGACGCTAAGGACCTCAAAAATTACAGACCAATCAGCTTACTGTCTGTTACGTATAAGGTATTTACTAAAGTAATCGCTAATAGAATCAGGACAACCTTAGACTGCTGCAATCAAGCAAAGGCTCAAGTAGGTTTTCGGAAACGTACTCTAGTAACGATCATATCCATACCATCCACCAGGTGATAGAAAAATGCTCGGAAACATTCATTGATTACGAAAAAGCATTTGACTCAGTAGAAACCTCGGCGGTGAGGCAGGCATTGCGAAATCAGGGGGCAGACGAGCCGTACGTGAAAGTGCTGGCAGAGATATATATATATAGTGGCTGCACAGCAGCCATAGTTCTGCATGAAGTAAATAACGAAATTCTTGTAAAGAAAGGCGTTAGGCAAGGAGACACGATCTCCCCAGTACTATGCATAGCTTGCTTAGAGGAAGTATTCAGAGAATTGGAATGGGAGCATTTAGGGATAAGGGTAGATGGAGAATAACTCAGTTATCTGCGATTTACTGATGACATTGCCTTGCTAAGTAACTCGGGGGATGAACTGCAAATAATGATTTATGGCCTAGACGGAAAAACTAGAAAGGTAGGTTCGAAAATCAATATGCAGAAGACTAAGGTAATGCTGAACAGCCTCGGGGAGGAACAGCAGTTTCCGTTAGGTAGCGAAGCATTGGAAGTGGTAGAAGAATATGTCTACTTAGGACAGGTAGTAACCTCAGATCCGGACCATGAAAAGGAAGGAACAAGAAGAATAAGATTGGGATGGAGCGCATTTGGAAAGCACTGGCAAATTATGACTTGCAACTTACCGGTATTGTTCAAGAGGATAATATTCAACAGTTGCATCTTACCTGTACGCACCTGTGGGGCTGAAACGTGGAGGCTAACCAAGAGGGTTCTACGTAAGTTGAGGACGACGCAGAGGGCTATGGAGGGGTAACATTAAACGATAGGAAGCGTGCAGATGGGTGAGAGAAATAAATCAAGTTACTGACATTTTAGTGGAAATCAAGAAGAAGAAATGGGCATGGGCAGGAGATGTAGTACGAAGAGAGGATAACCGATGGTCGCTTAGGGTAACAAACTGAATTCCAAGGGAAGGAAAGCGTAGCAGGGGGTGGCAGAAAGTTAGGTGGGTGGATGAGGTTAACAAGTTCGCAAAAGTCAAGTGGATGCAGCTAGCACAGGGCCGGGTTAATTGGAGAAATATGGGAGAGGCCTTGGCCCTGCAGTGGGTATAGTCACGCCGATGATGATGATGATGAGGATGATCAATAAGGATATAGCTGGAAATATAGATCAATTATATAGTACTAATGTGAGGGTAGCCGTCATCGTAACTAAACTAAATAAGCGGTATAAGCTGAAGACTGTACAAGCGTACGCACCAACATGTAGTCGAGATGACCCATGAAGCTAGGAAGATGCATAATCAGCAATGGGGAAAGTAAAAACGCATTATACTGTATTAATGGGCGACTTCTATGCCAAGGTAAGCAGAAAGCAAGCTGGAGACCACGCCGTGGGCAACTGTGGTATTGGAATAAGAAATAGCAGGGGGAGTTGCTAGTTGTATTTGTTGAACAGAATAACTTACGAATCATGAGTACCTTCTTCAGCAAAAGGAAGAACCGAAAGTGGACATGGAAAACGTCCTAACGGGGAGACTAAAACTGAAAGAGGTTTCACAATGTGTTCTAACAATGGCATTATGCAGGATGTAGAGGTAATCGGAAAGGTTTGATGAAGGGACCATAGGATGGTAAGGTCAAGAATATAATTTGGATTTGAAGAGGGAGCGGAACAGATTAGTGAGGAAGAAGTCCATCAACGAATTAGCGTTAAGGAGAAAGGTAGAAGAATTGAGGCTCTCGCTGCAGGATAGATACTCAGTGCTAACCGAGGAAGCTGACCTTAGCCTAGAGGCAATGAACCATAATTTCAGAGATATCATTACGGAGTGCGTGGTAGAAGTAGGCGGTAGAATTGTTCGAGAGAAACTGTCTAAGGAGACGAAAGATATAATTAAGAAACGCCAAACTATGAAAGCCTCCAACCCAATAGACCAAATAGGACTGGCAAAGTTATCAAAGCTAATCAATAAGCCCAAGGTGGCCAACATACGGAAGTATAGCATGGGGAAAATTGAGTATTATCTAAAGAACGATCATAGCCAGAAACAATAAAGAAGACATTAAGGCATAGACGAAAATCAGATGTACGCACTGAGAGACAAGGCGGGCAATCTCATTGCTAACATAGGCAAAGATAATCAAGGCAGCTGAGGAGTTCTATCAGAACCTCTACAGAAGCCATATTAATCGAGAAAAGAATGAAATAGGCTGTAATGAAGAGAATTCAGACGTTCCGTCCGTAACAAAGGACGAGTTTCAGAAAGCTTTAGAAGCTATGAGAAGGAGGAAAGAAGCTGGTGAGGATCGGGTAAATATTGATTTGTTGAAGAATGGAGGGGATATTGCGCCAGAGAAACTGGCCATCCTGTATACGCAATTCCTGATGACATCGAATGTACCGGAATCAAGGAAGAACTTTCTTATGAATTATGAATACCATGAATTAAGATAATATTAGCGTACGCTAATATTATATTATATCATAATAAAGGGGCCGCTGAGGACTTGAAAAATTAGAGACCAATCAGCTTACTATCAGTTACCTACGAGATATTTACCAAGGTAATCGCTAATATGATCAGCGCAACCTTAGAATTAAAAGGAAAAAAAGGATCAAGCAGGATTTCGGAAATGGTACTCTACCATCGATCACATTCACACTATAAATCAGGCAATAGAAAAGTGCTCGGCATATAATTACCTCTATGCGCAGCGTTCATTGACTACGAGAAAGCATTTGACTCGGTCGAGACCTTAGCGGTCATGCAAGCATCGCGAGATCAGGGTGTAGGTGAGCCATATGCCAGAATCCTCTTCATCGAGATTTTTAACAAAGGAAGGTCACTTTCGGCAGCATTACAACAGAGTAAACAACAAATGATGAACCAATCATTTTGAGAAGTAGTTTAAGAAATATGATAAAGATATGCTAAAGTGTCGCGTGTGTGCCAGAAAATAATAAAACCCTCAACAGTAATAGCTACAGACGTCCATAATGACTCCGTCACATTAAAGACAGTGTTGTGACGGCCGACCCTGGGGTAATTTATTGATCGGCGCTTGTAGGAAGCGAAGTGTGCCTGATTGAGTAATACAATCAACGATAAATCACCTTTCACTGAGTGGAGTACACAGCGTTTGTAATTATAAAATTATAATTGGCTTTTAATACCGCACCGTTGCATAAATGTGATCCTCAAAGCAAACGTGGCTGCAGGTGCATAAGAAAGCTTGTTTATTCTATACATGTTTCGTAGAATGAAATCGTACAATGAAAGCGCGTGTTCAGCTTGCATACAAATCAATAAATATCAATAAGCTATGTGGACTGCAGGGCTGCAGTCTGTCAATCGTTGAATCGACCAGTGCCATAATTTCGATTTACACAAGCGAGAAGGTGTTGGCTAGTTACAAACCGTGTTTGCCTTTAAAAAAAAAAAGTTGCTAATCCTCCATGCCGCCTCCGATTACTGACATCAAATTGGCATAGTTACAAGTAGTTTTGAGTTCTGCTGCATGTACGTTCCTCGCAGTGTGCTCTTAACACCACACTGAGGGGCTAATTCTAAATGGCCTTATTTTGCAGTCCACAAAAGAGGATGGTAAAAAAATACTTTTGACCATGCAACTTTTTACGCAGGTAAAACGAAGATGTAAAATAAGATAATAGATCTCTGCTTATCAGATTTGCTCACAAATTAAGGAGGCAAAATTTATATAACTATTTAATACTAGAACCTAATTACGCAAAAGAAAAACAAAATCATCAGTAAAGTAAAAGAAATAGCCGGAACATTTCCATGTTAAAAATGAAGTTGAGAAAATAGGCATACAGATGTGTCCACGGCACCCTACCCTGTACCCCCTTGCAAAAAAAAAAGTAACACCAATTTCAGAAATTATAGAGCGTGCTAGCATGTATTCTATTCAGGCAGATATTCTGCTTCACTTTAAAAAACTGAATGTGCTCTACAAAGATGAGCAAATGAAGTTGGAGAACATTTTACAGCACGTTTCTCTTTGCACAGGAACGTCCGATATTTTTTTCTTGCTACAAATTAAGTAAACACTCTTACAGTGATTGTGATTTATCATTTCCCGTAATAATCAGGGTTTGCTTGAAAGCTTTAAAAGCCTAACCAAACTTCTTAACACCTTTGCAGTCTAATCTGCTCTTAGTAACCTGAATCCCGCGGAAGTAAATTAACTTTACCCTTACGCAAAGCCCTTCAGATTGCGGGGCTTTCTCACAACTTCGGTGCGAAAACAGCTTTCGGTGGCGCTGCGTTCCCTGCAGCTTTGCATTTAGCTATTCAGTGCACGTCATTCTTTTAAAAGCACCCCTGGGAATTTAATGCGTGGGTACGGCTCTATTCATGCGTGCTTTATTCGTTTCGTTACTTAGCACGAGCTTCTGCACGCAAATGCTCGCAAAACACAGCTAAAAAAACCTTTGGATTCCAAACAGGGAAATGAATTTTGTCCTTGGCTGGTTGTAGCGATAGTCCCAGAAAATATTGACTTTGTTTTGCTCTGTTTTCGGGTAGGTCAAAACAGACCGCTCTGTAATTGTGTTTAGACGCTTTTTAAATAGTGTGGAAAGGAAAATAGCTTCTTCAAGAAAGTTATCTTATCAGATGAATCAGGATTATTCAGACGTTATTCGTGAGGGGATTTACGAGTTTGCAGAGAAAGTCAGGTATCTACGAATTTGTTTACCATGCAATTTGTACATGAAATCGAACTCTAATGCATTATCGTTTGTATTTCGATATTAGCTTCTCTAGGAAGAAATTAGATACGATGCTGTAGGTTACAAAATATTATCTTCAGTATAGTAACGATGTTAGCCTGACTCGTAGTCTTTCTCCGTCTTATAAAGATGAGTGCAAGTCCGGAAATAATTGCGATGGTTTATGGCACTGAGCTTCTACAAAGCTTGCTCTTGTGCTGTCAACGTACTGTGCGAAAAATGACTGCAATAACCTTGTTCTTTGTGCCTGACCGGCCAGTGCATTACCAAAAGCATAAGAGAATAAAATGTTACTACACAGAGTGCGTAGCTAAAGTTTGGGGCTATGTGGGAGTACGTAGCTGAAGCAAGAAACAAATGGTCTTGAAGTAACCATTTGGGAATTGCACTTCGAGCAGCGTTACACAGAGCTTAACTTTCACACCCCCTAGACAATTTAGATAGTATTTGTTTCTTCTCAAATTTTCATCTGTCCCGCTTATGTCGTTACCCTCTTCTTTTTGCTTTTATATTTCCTTCTGCTTGATTACTATTTCAAGAATATGAAATGATCTCCCAGAAATAAACTATTGGCACCTGGTAGCGTCTCTCCTTTTGCTTCCTCACTGTTTCAAGAAAATAAAGTGCTCTTCCAGAAACAAAGAATTAGCACCTGTTAGTGTCTCCAGGGCTATTCGAATGGAAAAGTGGCCATACTCCAAGCAACCCAACTCCACGCAACGGTGCAATATTAAGAGGTCTTCATGCATAAGCTGCCTATGTCTGTCAGTCACTTCATAAAGCAAGAATGCTGCTTTTATTTTGGCACATAAGCGCAAAAAAAAATTCGAAAACACTTTAGCGACTAAAGTGATGAAAGGCGAAAGCCTGAGTGCTGCATTCTGCTACGCGACTGTTGCGCATGTAGCGATGACTGCTGCTACGAGTAAAGCGAGCAACTACTCTTTCACATTCTGCGAGTGCATTTATTCAGTCTCCTTAGCAGCGACGACATCGCGCTCCTTGTATCTGCACAATTCTACGTTTACCGTTGTGTGGTTGATTTTACCGGGTGCGTAGCATTAGTTAGTAATTAATTCATGGATCACTGCCTTGTCGTGGCGTAGGGGCTTGCTAAACTCGATGAAGTCGTGAGCTCTGCTGTGTAGGGCCACCTAAGATAGACAGGTCACGGCAGAGTTCTGACAAAATGTGATTTACTGGAGGAGAAGGTAATGGCAACCCACTCCAGTATTTCCTGCCAAGAAAACCCTATGGCCAGTCACAATATCATGTGTGGCGTGATATGGTCCACAGGGTCACGAAGAGTCGGACACGACTGAACGGCTGAACTGAACTGAAATATAAATTACGCAATTAGTATCAATCAGTAATTATAAATGACTCTTCATTGATCAGTAATTAGTAATTATATAGTAATTAGGGATGGATTAGTAACTCAATAATTAGTTATTGATTTGTAATTGATCATTGATTGCCGTATGATCATATAAGGCAAGCATTCGCACATACTGTGGTGGTGCTTTGTAATTAGTCGAGACCTCCATGACGTCATCCCGTCTCGACCAGTCAGAGCCGCCGCAAAAGCGTGACACTTTTGATGACGACAACAATGCAGCAATAAAGGCATTCGCCTTAAAAGGTTAGACAACCCTATAGCGCCTCAAGCATACTCAGTCAGGTGCAATAAAGGCAGAGTGTGCCAACCTAATATTTGTATTTTTTTTCTTCGTAATCCTCGGTCTATTTAACACGGCTTTCTATGCGAAAGCTGATCATAGGTTGGGCGTCCGAGTATCTGGGGCATACTATATATTTTCGAAAATCAATTGTCCATGCGCAGCGCCTTTTCTTTCAGCTCTGCTCTCGCGAAACACTGTGCACTGTCCCAAAATTTGTCAACGTCCTTGTCATGCACCTGCCAGCGGGAGCTGACATAGAAAAGAATATAATAAGGCAAAAGCCTTTATTGCCTCATCGCTCTTGTCAGCAAAATTATCATTTTTGCGGCGCTCTGATTGGTCTGGACGGGGTGACGTCTTGGAGGTCTCGACCAATCACCGCGCACCACCACAGTATTTTACTCCGAGCTTTCCGTGCTTTGAAAGATGCTCAGCCCGATATATCTGTACCGCCTTATTCACGGTTTTGCCGTGGTCACCCAGTGCCAATTATCCGACGGCTCTCTGATTTATTGCGCGACACACGCAAATCAACGCACTCTATCGGTACCCTGGCCTGTCACCCTTGAAGGCATTCATCGAGGCACGTTATGAGGGTCATGAAGTGCGAAGATGGAATTGAGCGACGGGGAGTAAATTGATCAAACTACTTCACAACGATCTCCCACCTGATGCAGCAACACCGCATCAATTGGATGAGCCACCCATCCCAAGACTCTTTTAGCCATGGTGGGATGTGATGGTGAGGTTTCCAAACCGTTGTCTCGGAAATGCAACGCGCAAGCCCCTGGGACGAACCCCAATTGGCGGTAGCACGCTCTGACAAAACAGAAAACGCAGTGCAGTGTTTACAGATGCTCTCTGGGACCCATTGAGAATTCGTGCAACACTTGCTGTGATGTCGCCTCTTGGTAACCGCGAAATTAAGCATCAATACGACCAAACTCCCAGCTCCGCCCAAATTGAGTTTTCAGCGATCTTGACCGCAGTCCAGAAAATAAGAAAGAACGCATTAAGTGGACTGTGAGGCTCTGGAGGCCGAGTAATTATATATACCAACCGCCGAGAAGGCCTCAAATGTCTTGGAGGCACACCCAGAGCCGGCGCAGCATTGGGCAGTATGAAAATATAGAGCCACGTACTCTCAGACAATGAGTTGTAGGTGAGAGTGGACTGGGTACTATGACACGCGGGCGACAGAAACAGCTAGACAGCAGCATTGGATAGAAGGAATTCACCTCAGGCTAAAAACCGAGCTTCGCTACAAAGTTATTTTGTGCATGGAATCATTCGGGCAAATACCCTCTCTGTACGTACTACGGGGCTCGAAAAGGAGAAAATATTTATTCTTAAGTTTAACGTAGCTGATAATTGCAATACAAGAAGTGGGCGTCGCACGACATATCATAGAAAACTGTTCGCACTTTTTGGGCAGCGAAACAATAGGGAACGACTTTAAATATACTTCAGGATTTTTTTACTGCTGTTTCTGAATAACCACAAGTTTTCACACAATAAAACTCATATATTGCTCCCGATGGCAATAAAACAACACAGAAAAACTCTTTAGTACCACGAGACTCACTAAGAGGCAGCAGTTACAAGCTCTTTCCAAGCGGTCAGGTGGGCATGGAAGAAAATAACTTCCCGCAGAAACTCAGAGCAAGCCCAGAGCTAATGCTTTCTCTCTAATTCCACGGTGACCACAGTCGAAACATTGTTTTTTTCTCTTTGCGAAAGAGAGAAAACAGGAATAAGCATAGTCAGGGGAACGAGCAGCTGCAACTGCCGAGGAAACCAAGAAATTAGATCTGTGTACCGAAATCCTAAACAAAACAATTGTCTCGCCTAAATTGCATTGATGCTGAAAGGCGGAAAGCAGAAGCGAGACCTCAGTGCTGCTCCCCATCAGCTCCCAGGGAACAAAAGCGAAAAAAGGAAGCTCATCGTATTACCCCTCTGGACTTGTAGAGCAGAGAATTACCGACGGGCAACGCCAGCATCGCAAACACTGTTCTGACTTCTCTGACAGAGAATGAAAAAAGGCTGCAGTAAAGGGTTTATAGACAAAGGTGAAATGAACAAATTGTCTAGGTTTGCGTACTAGTAGCCAGGCAGACAAACATATGTAATCAGAGGGCTGAGCATGCCACAACAGTGAACCTCTATGTTTTGCAGGCTATCGCAGAATATGTGTGGGTACCGCAAGCTTTGGCAATGACACCACAATGGCTTACTAGATGTGCTGGCGTCATTGTCAACAAATCGCTTTGGAAAGGTGTGTAAGAAATGCATCCTAACGGTAACGAACAACGTATCTTAAGAATTACTTTAAGGACTCCACCCTATAAAAGGAATGCGCCTTCTCTTACGCACATTTGGACCACGAGCATAACTTGCATCGGTCTAACTTATGATACGATGCCTTAACCATGAATGCAGGAAATAAGTGTTGCATTGTGATCGAACGAGGTATATCGCTCTCCACTGCAGCCATAGCTCGCACTAAACACAAACTGAACGAAATTGGAACTAAAATGGCAGGCGTCTTTTCAAATAAGCTTTCCCTAAAATCATGAACACTAGTGGGGCATTAAAGCTACTCCACCTGCTTTTTAACAGTTTCTATTAGAGCCCTGAAACTAAGAGTGCAAAGTAGGGATGCAGAACTATCGATAGTACTATCAATACTATCGATAGTTGGGGCACTATCGAACTATCAATGGTAAAAAAAAACTATGGTAGTACTATCGATAGTACTATTGATGGTACTATCGATAGTACTATCGATGGTACTATCGATAGTACTATCGATGGTACTATCGATAGTAATTTCAATAGTACGATACTTCTATCGGTAGAATAAAATCAGCCGTGCGAACTCATTGCAGCAACACTTGATTCCCTGAGTGCATGGTATTATGGTGGTGGTAAATATGACGGGACTCTTCATTATCGCAGTCTACGTATCACCGAGATCTGCAGATGTACAGTCGAGCTGAAAAAAAAAAAAATTAGCACTAGTGACATGTTTCCGGAGCGGCCGACAACAACGCTCGGCGCCGCAGTTACGACCACGCCGATAACAAAATTGCCAACCCTGCTCGCAAAGCAGGGTGCAGTGCCAGCCGCGCCAGCCGCGCGGTGAAATTTTTGGCGCTTTGGTGATGTCATTTTGATAATCTTTTTTTTTCAGCGCATCTGTACCCTAGGTAGAGTTGCTGGAAAGTGTTAAGGGTCGCAAATTTTCTGGTTGTGCTGGCAGCAACAACCTGAAACGCACCGTTTGGCTTGTCTGCTTCTGATCCGAAATCGGTTGAAATTAACAATTGCAGCGGGAATGCTTGCCGATTATGAAAAACTGTTATTGCTGAGATCCGTGGTCTCTGTAGCATAGCTGCTGCTTTCGAAACAGTAGCAACTGCCGGTTGTACCAGGTAAGCTTGTACAGAACATTCAACGTCTGGACGCAGACTATGTCGATTACGGTAGTTTAATAACTGCCAACTCTTCGGAATTCGTAAGAGCAGCATTGTTAAAAATGAATTCTAGTTTCTTAGTCGACATTTTAGCTTGTTTTGTTCTGGGGCGATTCAAAATCACGTGATTGCTCACAAATAAGTAATCGATATTCAGAATGCAGTTCGAGTAATTTTTTCGCTGGATGAGTCTGGCGGCACCCTAATGCACGCTATCTTCAACTCGGGTGAAGTAAGAAAAAAAATATGCTGATAAGAAAATTTTGGTACGATCAGTAGTGGTGCGTGAGAAGATTATTTTTCTTTTATTTCTTCATGGAGCATTCTTGGGAACTGGGAATTCTGGAGGCCTTGGTATTACTCCACAACGCCGCTCTCTGAAGTGGCTAGGAAGTGCTTGTGCGTTTCAGCAACGTCGGTACCGACAGAACGCGTATTCTCTTCGGCTGAACAGATAATTTCAGAAAGGAGGAGCAGACTGAAGGGCAAGAAAGTTGACATGCTTGTGTTCCTTCACCAGAATGCTTGGCTGACAAACGACAACTGTTGAACTGTTCATTCATAGCGGAGAGGAAGCAGTAACACGCGGACGGAACTGCGCTGCTTACAATTTATATTTGTTTTTGTGATTTAAGAATAAAACCATTAAGCACCGAATTTGTTGGTTGGGTTTAACAAGGTACTTTTGAGTATGAATTTATTCCGACACTTTAATTGCGGAGTTAGATGATTTATTTCATTCGCCTATACTTGATCACAAATTGCACGAAATGAGTGCTGCTGATAGTAGGTTATAGCAAATGTTTTGGGAATATCGCTGGCCGAAAACTGCCTATTTATTGACAGCACTATCGATAGGTTATTGATAGTAGTACTATCGATAGTTTTTTACACTATCGATAGTTTAAAAAAAACTATCGATAATATCGATAGTCAATTTACCGATAGCTTTTCGTCACTAGTACAAAGGTAAACAAAAATTATTAGGCAAATGTTTAGCCCTACTAACCCTAAGTACCCAAAGAGAAGTGGCACGTTTTGTTCGACCCTCATCTCTTCGTCTCTTCGCATCTGGGCGAGCTACATCGACCGGATGATCCGATTCGCCTTGACGGTCTTCGCCTCTAGCAGAAGACCGTTCCCGAAGCGTCTCGTCTGGATAATCCATGACGACTGCTTCCGTTAAAGATGCTATGTAACTGTGTACCCACCGGCGAAGCATTAGGGAACTTTAGAATAGCTGGATCTATCAGTTAGGGGAGTGGGGTAATTGTTGCACAGCAACAATGCGCACGCGCGGAGTGCTGTGATGAATAAGCGAAGTGTGCGGTAATCACTCAAGGATTGCGCACTTACGCCCCGCTATACTGCCCTATTCCCCTAAACCATCATCATCATCAGCTTGATTATACCCACTGCAGGGTGAAGGCCTCTCCCATATTTCTCCACCTAACCCGGTTCTGTGCTAGCTGCATCCACTTGACCCCTGCGAACTTCTTAATCTCATCCGCCCACCTAACTTTCTGCCGCCCCCTGCTACGCTTTCCTTCCCTTGGAATCCAGTTTGTTACCCTCAGCGACCATCGGATATCCTCTCTTCGCACTACATGTCCTGCCCATGTCCATTTCTTCTTCTTAATTTCTACTAGAATGTCGGTAACTTGAGTTATTTCTCTGTCCCACTCTGCACGCTTTCTATCTCTTAATGTTACCCCTACCATTTTTCGTTCCATAGCCCTCTGGGTTGTCCTCAACTTAAGTAGAACTCTCTTGGTTAGGCTCCACGTTTCAGCCACATAGGTGAGTACAGGCAAGATGCAACTGTTCTATACTTTTCTCTTGAGCGATACCGGTAAGCTGCTAGTCATAATCTGCGAGTGCTTGTCAAATACGCTCCATCCCAATCTTATTCTTCTTGTTATTTCCTTTTCATGGTCCGGATCTGCGGTTACTACCTGTCCTAAGTAGACATACTCGCCCACTACTTCCAGTATTTCGCTACCTAATGCAAACTGCTGTTCCTTCCCGAGGCTGTTGAACATTACCTTAGTCTTCTGCATATTGATTTTCAAGCCTACCTTTCTACTTTTCCTGTCTAGGTCATCAATCATTATTTGCAGTTCATCCCCCGAGTTGCTTAGCAAGGCAATGTCATCAGCAAATCGCAGATTACTGAGGTATTCTCCATCTACCCTCATCCCTAACTGCTCCCATTCCAAGTCTCTGAATACTTCCCCTAAACAAGCTGTGAATAGTACTGGGCAGATTGTGTCTCCTTGCCTAACACCTTTCTTTATGGGGATTTTGTTATTTTCTTTATGCAGAACTATGGTTGCTGTGCAGCCACTATATATATCTTCCAGCACTTTCACGTACGGCTCGTCTACCCCCTGATTTCGCAATGTCTGCATCACCGCCGAGGTTTCAACTGAGTCAAATGCTTTTTCGTAATCAATGAATGCTATGTATAAGGGTTGGTTATATTCCGAGCATTTTTCTTTCACCTGATTGATGGTATGGATATGATCGATAGTAGAGTACCGTTTCCGAAACCCTGCTTGATCCTTTGCTTGATTGCAGTCTAAGGTTGTCCTGATTCTATTAGCGATTACCTTAATAAATACTTTATACGTAACAGACAGTAAGCTGATTGGTCTGTAATTTTTAAGGTCCTTAGAGTCCCCTTTCTTGTGAATGAGGATAATGTTTGCATTCTTTCATGGTTCCGGTACCGTCGATGACACCAGGCACTGCGTATACAGGGTGGCCAGTTTTTCTAGCACGATATCCCCCCCGTCCTTCAGCAAATCTGTAGTTATCTGATCTTCTCCAGCTGATTTCCCCCTTTTCATAGTTTCTAGTGCTTTCTTGACCTCGTCCTTCGTCACTGGTGGAACGTCTGACTGTTTTTCCCTACCGCCAATCTCATTACGGTCCTGACTACTATGGCTACTGTAGAGATCTGTATAGAACTCCGCGGCTACTTTGACTATCTTTTCCGTATTAGTGATAACGTTGCCCGCCTTATCCTTTATCGCATACATCTGGTTTTTGCCTATGCCCAATTTCTTCTTTACCGCTTTAAGGCTTCCCCCGTTCTTTACAGCATGCTCAATTTTCTCCATGTTATAATTCCTTATATCGGCCACCTTGCGCTTATTAATTAGCTTTGATATCTCGGCCAATTCGATCCGGTCTGTTGGATTGGAAGCTTTCATACACTGGCGTTTCTTAAGCAAATCTTTCGTCTCCTTAGACAACTTGCCGGTATCCTCTCTAACTATCCTACCGCCTACTTCTACCGCGCACTCAGTAATGATATCTCTGAAATTATTGTTCCTTGCCTCTAGGGTAATGTCGCCATCCTCAGTTAGAGCTGAATACCTATTCTGTAGCGAGATCCTGAACTCTTCTGCCCTTCCCTCACCGCTAATTCGTTGATGGGCTTCTTTCTTACTAATCTGTTGCGTTCCTTCTTCAGATTTGGCACCGGGATTTGAACCCCGGTCCTCTTGCATGCGAGGCGGATGTTCTACCGCTACGCCACCGCTGCCCCTAAACCATACGCTTCCGCTATTCTAAACTCTACTAAAGAGCTTTAGAGGAGGTTCTCAATTTTCCGGCCGTACGCGCTACATGAAATGTTTTATTGCGATAGTGATACTGCGCCAGGTTTCGAGCCATCGCGTGGTGGTCCCGGCAGAGGTCACGCTTCATCTTGAACCGCCGAGGAGGAGGAGGAGGAGGAGGAGGAGGAGGAGGAGGAGGAGGAGGAGGAGGAGGAGGAGGAGGAGGAGGAGGAGGAGGAGGAGGAGGAGAAAGGGTAGCAGAAGAAGGAGAAGGCTGGTAACTTACGCTCTCGCGTCATACACTTAAAGAATGAGCCTAAGTGTCCTTAATAATGTAGCACCTTACACTGATAAGGCGTGATAAAGGAATAATGTAGCAGGCAAACAAAGCTTCCGCCGTTGCTATCGCAATTCAGCTATGGTTAACCAGAGTTAAACCACAGCTACATTTTTTTTTTTTTTTTTTTGCCGTTGTCTAACGTTTCTCAAATGTAATCTTTTGGTCTTCAAGAAAAAGTGTGCATGCGCACAGGAATTCAGAAATTAGGCTAGCAATTTATTCACCAGATCATGATCAGTCTTTCTCGTCGACTGGCTATCATGCCAAGTTCCCTTTTTTTTAATTATACTTCACTCTGTCATGAACTGATAATAATGGATGCCGTGTTTAATGAGAACATTTGTGTCGTTATTGCTTGATTATTTGAACAAGTGTTTCTTTTTTCTACTTAGACAAATTGTTTGTGCCTGGACATAAGTAATTATTTTTTGTAGTACTGAAATGCAAGTGTATAGACCTGGCCATAATACTGTTGCGGGTGGAAAACCAAATAATTGTGTTTAACACTAGTTCAAGCTCAATTGGCACCGCTTAACCCTCCACGCTCTGCGTCCTCTACATGCGCCGACCCAGACACTTTGTACGCTGGATAAAATATTAACCCCCCCCCCCCCCCCCCCCCTCGCTAAAGCATAGTCCCTGTGAGTAGGCGAACGAAGCAGAGCGTGGATAATATGGCTAGAGGCGTGTCACATGCACAATGTCGGAGGCTAGTGGTGCAGAAGATTACGTGTTCAGAGGTGCGATTTCGTATGTGACGTCGATAACTCGGCGCTAGACATGGTAAGGGCCTGTGTAGCGTGAAAGACGTTTTTCGCACAAGCCCAACAACACTGAATTCCCCTTAATAAATCTTGAAAACAGTATCGCTGCCGCACAACACTCTTGAAATCTGCGACGAAAGGGATGCATTTTTTAAATGATTTTACCTTGCAAGGATGAATGAGCTGCTTAGCACATATTGCGTGAGACGTCGATGGCACTGCAGCGTAGGTTGCCTAAGATGCTATTATTCATGCATTCATGGCATATTTACTTATTACCCCGAGTATGACATATTTGGGGAACTTCATTGTGGATGTTTTCACATTATAAGGATGTTTTGCAGCGCTAACGGCAAAAATAAATATGCCATCAAGAAAATACTGCATAAAACTTTTCTCTTTGCATTGACTATCCGCTAGCGAAGCTTAGCATCAAAATGGAAACCAATCATGACTGAGCCTAGCTTGACGCAATCCATGAAATCACAAAATCATGCTAATGAGCTCGGCATACCGCTAGCGAACTATACACTTACCTTGATTTATTGGGCATTGCAAAAAGGGTACAAGTAGGGGAGAAAAAGCAACAGATACCGAATCGTCGATACCGAATCGTCTTTTACCCTACCGCAATAACCTCCAATCTAGTTTATTTGGCAACTGGTATACAGATGGTTAATAACTGCGTCCGTATTTTTGCTCTCAACTCATGTACAGGTTCGGAAAGAAAAAAAAAACATACACATTACAGACTGGTACCATGCTTCGTCTGCCACATCGTAACGAGCCAACGCGGTTGGGTCGTTCAATTTTGTTTTTCTTGCTTGTGGCCGTTCCTTCTTTTTCGACTCATTTCCCCTACATAATTCACGCATTTAATTGCCACTTTTTCACTCCCCCCCCCCCCCCTCTCTCTCTTCCTTTCTGTGAGCCTTAATTCTCCGACAAGTTTTTGTAGATTTGTCTTGTTATTTTGCATCGTTCTGCTGCGTTATAAGGGACAAAGGCAAGTTGAAATCATATTTAGTAGTTTTACGACTATGCGCATTCCTTTCTTCTGAAATGTTACAAAAGACTTCGACATTTTTATGCGGCGTCTTTGTAAACGGGTGAGTATCCTCCACTCGAAATTTTTCTATTCACAATTAACGTTTGTTTGTTGGCACTTTCCTGAGTACATTCTTCCTTGCCATTGTTTTGCGTTTTTGAATGCTCTAATCAGATAATTAGCACATGCTGCGAAGTATCCTAGCTACGCAGATAACTGTGATCCGCATTTTTGCCAAATGCGATGCTTTATGCAGGGCAGTTAGCTTCTTCGCTTGCGCAATACGAAAAAAGAAATTTATCAAGTTCTCTACAACAGGAACACTGCACGCACGACCTTGTAATTCTAAATCTGCGTTGTGCGTTGAGAACGTGTCTTGTTAAAACACAGTACAGGAGGCGCAATTCAATGTCCCTTTTCACCGGATACTCAGAAAGCTTCACAAAGCAAGAGCGGTGTCGTTGATCTGGGGGCCTGGAACATCAGTTGCATCGTGGGATCTCTGATCCTGAGCAAAGCTCTTTTTATCGCATCACTCGTATCTAGACACTTAAATGCCATTCCCATGCATAACAATCCTGGTTGTGATAGTGGCACAAAAGTTGGAAAAAACTTAACCGTCACCTCACTAGCGACATGGCAATAGTATGCCTGCGATTACTTAACCTGTTAACGTTTTCGTAAGGCAGACCGGCTGCAGGCCAGCGCTGACATTTGGCTGCTCTCCTATAGGAGGACTATCTGTCACCACCCAAGACGTATTCAGTGTTTATGGAAGGTTCTTATTCCAGTCATTTTAAACTTTTTGATGAAACATGAAACAAAAATCGCTGATACTAATGACTGATATCGTCCCTCCTGCCGAGACTGTACTTAAGAGCGATATTTCATCCCGCAAGAAGCGCCGCACCATAGAAAAACGTTTTTCGCACCTACATTTTCATGCCCTTTTAAATGATAAGCCAATTAGCCTCTAAACAACCTCTTGCAAATTGGATTTGCCTTCTCTTATTTCTTTGAGCTTGAATAGCATTTCAGGACGTTATTGCTCAGTAATGATTGCAGAATGAAAATCTCACCATTGAAATTTGTGCAAAAAGTGTAATAAAAAGAAAACAACTAGGTAAGCCCATCGGAACATTGAACGTTTTTTGTGTGTTCGTCTGAGCCAGAATACCTCGCCAGACGAGGTTTGTAGGCGTGCTTCGAATTTGCATTCATGCCCGACGGCAGCAGGCATGTACCTGCTCCATCGATCATCGGTGAACCAACTACTGGAATGCAGCCGCTTTCTCCGCGTCTCGAAGGGAGTTTTGTCTCTTCACGAGGCTTGTGTAGGAAGACGCATTTCCAATTCACATACCTGCGAACTCTTACGCGTCAACATTAAAAAGTATGCAAAAAAAGCAACAAAAACAAAAATCGTCATGGTGGGAGATGGAACTATTTATTCAGAAAAGTGGTCCTGCTACGAATAGGAAAATGCGTTAAATGTGTCAGAACAACATAAAACCTCTAAATTGAATTATTTAGTTTAATACAAAGGAGCAGTAATAAGACACGAAAGAGAAGTAGCTGTGAAGTACTCCATAGCTTTTGACAGATGTTTATTTGAAGACTAGTCCTTTTCATGTAAGCTTAACAGCTTCTTGTATTCTGCACAGACGTTCATCGTTAATTAGGTCAAAGAGTAGCACTACTTTTACAGTTGGTATTTCCGCATATGTCT
Source organism: Amblyomma maculatum (assembly GCF_055883805.1). NCBI lineage: Eukaryota > Metazoa > Arthropoda > Arachnida > Ixodida > Ixodidae > Amblyomma > Amblyomma maculatum. Next base: position 19,610,799 of record NC_139349.1, on the reverse strand, counting down.
TGTCGATACTTATACTACATCGGGCTGTTAAACGCGATCAGATATACAAAGAACACGCAGTGGGAGAACTTTGTAAAAAAAAAAAATGCTAAATTCGTCTTGCTGAGCCAATTATTCTTTAAACACGAAGCGTTTCTTTTTATTTTTGTACAAATTCTCCGGCCATCAACTTCAGCTCAAGAGACAACTGATCAAAATGACGCATTGTCCTTGCATGAGCAGTCGACAGTATTACAGCAACCGTGTTTTTCAGCCGAATGGCTAGCACGGCATGCACCAGCAAAAAAATAAAAAGGAAGCGAGGGGGGGGGGGGGGGGGGTAGAGAGGAGGAGCTGTATACGCGTTTTTCTGAGCCGCACTGTCAGATACAGCACACTGGATATACCAAGTAGCACTTAACTGTCTATCCGCAATGAAGTTATATGAAAGTACATCTTATCATGTGGCTTTATAATCTTTAACCTGTTTACGCAGATCTATCGATGCACTCATTCCTGAAGTCTAGAACATTAGAGAGACCTCCATAGAGACCTTACATCGATCCGCACTGCTGACGCGGCTCAGGAGGCGGTTTGGACAACAACGTATGGCCACCTGGGACCCGAATTCCATAGTCACAGGTTGTAAGTTCATACCTGACAACCAGATTGCAATGTTTACAAGCAGGCTGCAACAAAGCAACAGCGCTTTGGAAGAATATACCTAAAACGATGAACAGTTGGTCATCCCGGATTCCTTTTCGGTAGCTTAAGTGGCCCGCATGCGATCTGTCATGCGCTCATCTTAAGACAAAGAACAAAATCCCTTCTTTACCTGCCTCTTTTAATATGGTCATTTGTATAAACATCACCTAATAATCAAATGTAAAGGTAAGCTAATAGGTAGCGGACGTACAGTGTGATGAGATTTGGACAAATAACGTCGCAGCTTTAGCAGCCATAGCTGGCGCGACGGTGGCCTCTAATTCTGCGCTTAGGGAGGATCTCCACCGTAACGAATTAGAGCCAGCTCCTGAGCGGAAGTGCCTGGCGACGAGAAAATACCACGCGTCCGAATTTAGCTGGATCCCAAGCGGCTTATATTAAGTCCCTGGCAAGCTCGTCCAGGCATATCTACCGTGCGACTTCATTTCCGAGCAGCCTCGCTTGGTGCAGACTCGGCTTATCGTCCGCTCTCGCCGCACTCGTGTCTTGAGGGTTCTTTGCGACTCCTCAGCAGCACTCTCTCACCGAGCTGTCGCGCTTTCTGTCGTCATTAGGCTTATCAAACCGTTTTAAATTCGTTTGCAGCGCCCGAGTTATGTCTTCGTCATTGTGTTTGAAATCTCAGGCGCTCGGTATGTCTAAGTATTTATTTCAATTCTTTGTAGTTCTCTTTTTTACTGTATGTAATTCACATGCGAACTACCCCCGCTATCTGTAAAAGGTAATTAAAACAGGACGGAAGGAAGGTGAATTAATTAGCGGAATATTATGTATGATAAACTCCGACACCTTACACGTGGATCGCTTAAGGGTATCAGTGACGTAATTTGAAACAATCGAAAGGGAAGCTTACTGCGAGGTTCCTTTTTATTTTATATTTAGCACGCAGGAAGCAAAAAAGGGCAATCCTTCTTATACCCGAGTAACCATCACTGCTGAAATCGAATATTTTTTTTTTTTAATTGCAGAAGTGAATAGCAAGAGCAAGAAAAAAAAAAACTGATAAAAATATCAAAACACCACAGTACGTTCATTGACCATGGTTTTTCATTACACAGCAAGCTATTGCTTTAAGGTTTATTTCACTTGGGCGTTGATATCTTAGTTGTTGCTGTTTTTTTTTTTTTTTTTCAAATCTTCGTCGGATCACTCAATACGCATAGCGGCAAATTTTGGGAAACCATAAAATGCCATTTCAGCATGAGACTCTAGGCCACCAATCTTCCATTTAGAGTCTACGCCGATACTAGGCGGTAGCCGCAAGCAAATATTAGTGATTGTAAACATCAAAATGTATGTTCGATTTGCAAAATCTTGTAAAACTTCCAGATAAGTGCAACCAAAACATCAGGCCAACGCAGCTGAAGTAGCCAGCTTGCCGCCAGTTTGCTTTTCAATATATATTTGTTGGGAAGTTCACCATTAGCGGCTTCCAAGAAGCACCTATGCTGAAGTTTTTTGTCTCTGTACTGAACCGCTGCACCACGAAAGTTTATTATCCACTGCCTAGCACCGTCAGCGAATGTACAAGAACGAAGAAAACATGGTACGATTTGCATTTTTTTCTGTCAAATAGAGACGTGTATGCAATCATGAAAAAGCTCATCATTGCGGCTTCAATGGAATGAAAAAGAATCGTGGAAATACGCAAATTAAAGATATTCAACGGGTTAAGGGGAATATACCTGAATTCGGAAGTGAAATCTAGACCTATAATTTATAGAAAGCTCTTCAAGGTTTCCTTTGTGGTATTTTTGGCACGAGCCAAATTATTAGCTGGAATATTCTGAAGTTGCAGATTTCAGTTCCGAGTGCGCTCAATAGAGAATACGTGATTGTTTCTTCGGTTAACGCTCCGCGAGCGGCTCTTCGGCACGTGCTACCCTGTGCGTAAACAAGGGACCAATTTTCTATAGGTAAAGCCAGAGAAAAGTTATTTCACTGATGGCGCTCTTTACTCTAACGAGCCCCATATACCGCGCGTGTAATGCGTGCATGGCAACTTAACATGGACTGTTTGATTCATTTTGTCCAACGAGGGGTTTCAGGTATGTGTACGCGTTTCTGAGCAGAGGAGAAATCCCATACGAAAACCATCAACATTCGGATCGCGAAAAACTAGGAGACGCTGTTAATGGAAAAAGTTTGTTTTCAGAGGTGCGTGAAGTATCTTAAAAAACAAAGAAAAGCTTTCAAACAGGCATTGGTGGTCATAAGTTGTGTCTTCAATGAAGACTTGCTGTGCAGTTCTGGTACACCCCTTCCCATGATCGCTCATGAAATATTTCCTATTCAAAGGAAATTTTTCGCCATAATCCTTTTTGCCTGTATTTGTTTTGTATCACTGTATAATTATGCCTAGTCTTATTTTTTACTGCAGAGAATAACCCTTCTCCTCTGTCATGTACTCTGTACCATAAGGGTAAAGTAAATAAATAAATACAGGATTATTGCCGCAAGATGAATGTCATGAGTGGCACTGAGGGGTTATTTTTTTTTCAGACGGTGGTGCTTGGTTAAGGTATTGTTACAGAGGTATCGTTCCAAACCGACACGGGCAAAGAAGGGTACCATAGAGGAGGGCTCCAGATTAATTTCAACTGACTGGTATTTTTCAACGTACACTGAAACCGGACAGTGCACGGATGTCTTACGTTTCGCATCCATTGAAATGGTACCGCTGTGGACGAAATCTAACCTACAGCTCCTTACTGACAACTTTTTTTTAAATAAAGTAATGTATGTGCCGCACAGATGGCACATGTTTGCTGGCCACATGTAACGTGGTTCATGTAAAGTTTTGCTCAGGTATACATTAAGACTCAACATTTGCTTATTTTAGAAAACAAGAGCAAATACTCCTGATGACTTTATGATGATCAGTTCAGTTCAGTCGTTCAGTCGTGTTCGACTCTTCGTGACCCTATGGACCATGTCATGCCACGCTTTCCGGTCTCTCACCATCTTCCTAACATCACATAACTTCATCTGCAGTGCCTCGAGGATGCCATCTAACCATCGCGTTCGCTGCCTACCCCTTCTCCGGCGACCCTCAACCTTTCCCAACATCAAATCTTTCTCCAGCGACTCCTCTCTTCTCATCAGATGACCAAAGTAGCTGAGCTTTAACTTTAGAATTTGACCCAGCAATGAGCAGTCAGGGCTTATGGTCGACAATATCGACTGATTTGATCTTCTGGCAGTCCAAGGAACTCTCAAGAGTCTTCGCCAGCACCACAATTCAAATGCGTCAATTCTTCGGCGGTCAGCCATTTTCACAGTCCAACTCTCGCATCCATACATCACAACTGGAAAGACCATAGCACGAGTTATACGGATCTTGGTTGGCAGACTAATGTTTCTGCTTTTTACTAGGCGGTCAAGGCTAACCATTGCTCTCTTTCCCAGAAGCAGGCGTCTTCTAATTTCATGGCTGCAGTCTCCTTCCGAGGTAATGATACGCTGTAATAATATGATGTTGTTATTGACTTTTGTGTTGATCGCGTTTTTTCCACACAGCCAGATAATAAGCTTCCTTTATTGCCTTGTATTTCACTGTTTGGGCAGTACGAGACATGCTAACGCTTCGTCGGCCGATCTTCATGCCGCCACTTCCCCAGCCATCTTTCGCTTTCTTTCCTTTTGCTAAGTTTGTCCCCCTCTACACGTGCACGCAGTAGCCTACTTATCATTTTTTCTCTCTCTTTCTAAGACGTTTTTCGCGTATCTCAGGAGCCTTTCGTGCGCCAGGGCATAAAACTTAACCGACTACGTGCAGGGCCCAATATTCACCTTTTAAATAATCCTTACAGCACGGTCAATCAAAGAGCTAGTTGCGCCTGTAACTCTAGTAGGCTCCGTTATGCAGTCACAAAGATTGAATGACTGCAGAAGCGAACTGTAGTTATGATTTGTATCATTTGATGAATCGGTAGTATTGAAATCTCCAACAACTACAGCTCCCGAAGATTTTTCTCTAACGCCTAGGGCTAAGGACACCCGAACCGCACCCTCATTATTCATAAAAATTAAAGAGGGCTTAGCTCTGCTATGCCTGGATATACGTAGCGAAAAGAAGTGCCTACCTCGGGATCACAAGAAGGGAGAAGAAGAAGCCGTGGACGCAGCTAAAAGCCGCTTTTCAGCTGCTTTTCTGCGTCGTTTAGTGAGGCGTTTCTCCCGTTCTTCGGCTGTTCGTTTAGCTTTGAGTTTTTTATTTCTTCGCTGCTTTTCAGCTAACTGCCAAGCTAGCACTTCTGGATCGGTAGATTTTCTGCGTGGGTAGCGGCCACACTCTCTTCTCCTTCCATGGCGAGTGCGCACGCCTGTTCTCTGACAAGCGCATTTATAGTCCTCCTTGCGCATGTGTAGTAACTGCGGTAAACACGCGCCTATGAAACGAATGGTCAAATGGTGGCGAGGAGGCGAGCGCACAGTAGTAGCGGCGGCGCACCAGTAGCGAGCGGCCACGGCGGCCACCTGCGCTTTGCGTGACGTCACTCGGTTTCACGCATGCGCAGAATATGGCTTTTGCAACACACGACCCCCGTGAAACTTGGCTCCGAACCTCGTAGTAAAGCTTTTCGCATCAAAAGAAAAAAAAAAGACGATTCCAAGAATAGTTACTCTCTAATGCGAATATTTGACCATAGCCGTATAAGCGTTGTTGCGCTGTCTGTGTGTGTCTGTGTGTCTGTGTGTGCGTGTGTGTGCGCGCGTGCGTGTGTGTGTGTGTGTGCGTGTGCGTGTGCGTGTGCGTGTGCGTGTGCGTGTGCGTGTGCGTGTGTGTGTGTGTGTGTGTGTGTGTGTGTGTGTGTGTGTGTGTGTGTGTGTGTGTGTGTGTGTGTGTGTGTGTGTGTGTGTGTGTGTGTGTGTGTGTGTGTGTGTAATTATAAGATTATAACTAGTTTTTGTCAGTTCTAGCTTACCGACACCTTTCACAAAAACAAGCTTTTTGTCGCAGATTTCCGTTTTAAACCTGCGTAAACGCGTTTATTTTGTGTTAAAAAGCACCCTGCATTCATTTAGTCTGGCTGAGAGTAGCGCGACTTGTGCTGTTTTTATGTGTACGTGCGTGTGTGTGGGAGGGGGGGGGGGGGGAGGTATATACTCCATCTGTATGTCAATAAACCTCAGTTGCTAGTCAGCGCGTGTGTCGTGTCGTCACATCGTTGCCTCTGCTCAGTTTCCTACCCCAATTATCTGGCTTTCTTCGGCGTTTTTCCGGATTTATTCATTTTCTTTAGATTAAAGAGGAAAAAGATGAAATAGAAATTTCAATTGTTAGCATAGTGTTTGCGCGTACGTATATTTTGCTGTTTTCCCCATGAGCTGTTTTTCTCATGTCGAAAATTCTAATCCGTTCTGTATACGATTTTTAATGTAAAACTGACATTGATTGAATGAAACGTAATTGCGTGCCACATGTCGAACATTTTGAATATGTCGAAAGTGTCGCAACATGTCGAACATGTGCAACATTTTGTGTTTGAAACAAATGCGAAACGTAAAGTAATATACATAAACTTTGCGATTTTTATGATATCACTAAAGCTGCTGAAATAATCCAAGAGAGAAGGTACTGTGTCATTGTGCGTTGAATTTTTCACCAAGCTCGAGGTAATAAACACACTCCTCAATTCTTTTGGCTTTGTCTCCTTATTTTAGGGCGAAATCCTTTATAGGCTAATAAGTGGCCACCCGTCCACGAACTCTAAACACGAATAAGCCTGCAAGGAGAAAACAGAGAGTAGCATGTTCCCTTGCGCACTGCTTTGTATGGGGAGTAGCATGCTCCCTTGCGCACTCGTTTGTAGGGGAATATAGTATCCTCTTCAAGCCCTCAAGTATTTTCCCCACTAACTGTGCGAAATGCTATGCTTTGGCAAAAGAAGCATATTTCCTTCTTTACTGATGTTTATTTGATGTGATTAAAAATGAAAGGCAGCTTCTAACAACTGCACCAGAAGTTTTGACGAAAAACGTCCTTCAAAGTCCTGTAATTGCTAAAAATTTTGCATATTCTCAAGTGAGAATTGGCTTCCATATGTCTAGTGATGAAAATTTGCCCCAGGGCTCGGACAGTGTGTCCTGATGTAAATAGGGAGTGCGCTAGAGGAGATGCTAGAGACGGGGCGCGGAGGTGGTGAAGGGTGGCAATTCCTGGCCCTACGGAGCTGGGACGGTAGGTAAACGTCCTCTGCGGCAGGAGCTAGCCAGCCACCGAATTTCGTTTATTGTTGGCGATGAAATTTTCACCCTGCCGGAGTGGCGCAGTGGATACGGCGCTCGACTACAGTTCCCAAGGACGCGGGATCGAATCCCGGCCTCGACGGCCGCTTTTCTTTGGAGGCGAAAAGCAAGGCGCCCGTGTGCCGTGCGAAGTCAGTGCGCGTTAAAGAACCCCAGGTGGTTGAAATTTCCGGAGTCCTCCACTACAGTGTCTCTCATAACCTGAGTTGCTTTGGGACGTTAAACCCCGCAAACCACATCTATTGTAGGCCGTCGTTGCGCCCGCCATTACTTCAGTGTTGGACGACGACTGTTGTTGCGGCGCGCGTCTCCCTCTACCTCTTATTTTTCCATCCTTCTCTATTTCCTCTTCTGCTCGCACGAGGCAGAGGAGGGGGCTCAGCTACAGAGCCAGTAGTAGGCCCGTGCATTTTTTTATTGCGAAAGTAATAGTGCTAGCACTTTTCTGCCGTCGGCGGAGGTCGTACCTTCACTCCGGCGCACCACGTGAAAGCGTGACGTCACTACCAGAGGAGAGCAGGGGTCCCAACTCGTCTCTTCGGCCCTAGTCGTTCCTTCGCTCGGCGCAGCGGCTACCACGTGACGGCTTCCTCGGCCAGCAGCGTGATGGTGCTCGCTAGGAGAGGATAAACGGGGCGCCGCAGGCGCGCTCCGCTTAGTCATGTCCGCGGTCATGTCTGAGGAGTTGTACAAGAAACGCCGGCGCCGTGCCGAGGAGACAGATGAAGAAAGGCAAGAGCGGTTGGCTAAGCAACGCGCCGAGTCCGGCGGTGTTTTTCAAGTTCAGTGAGCGATAGTAGTTTCATGGACTCTCTGAATGTCGAAGAATCGTCTATTAGTAGTGCAGAGCGAGAGTACTGCCCAATGGGGTAGCAGTCTAGACTTGATGATGCATAGACATTCGGACGACTATGTAATTACCAGTGTTCAGACCAAGAGTCATTACTTTACGGACCACCAAAGCATGTTCATTGGAATAAACAAACAGCACAAACCATGTTGTGTCCAGAGTAAATCCTTTTGTTGCACAGAAGACTAAGCCATGCCAAACCACCAGCAGAGCCAAGCCCAGCCAGGGAGGTATTGCTTTCGCAATCACTCAGGCTTAACCAGAGCTAAGCCACATCTAATTTTTTTCCCTCTTCCTACAGCCACAACAACAACAGGACAAGATACTGCCTTTTTACTATCATATATGCTTCTTCGTGTTTAGAGTGGACGTGCGTGCGTCTGCGAGAAGTGTTACACTTATTCACGAGATTCGCGGTGGGCTGTTCACCATTGAAGTTGTCAGTGAAGAACTTTATTTAGTGGTAGACTGTGACCGATAATGATAGTGCGTTAGTAGTAGAAACTATGCTGGCGCGTCACGCTGCGAAGTGGGCCTAAACAATCGCCGGTGCAGCGTGATTTGATCGCAAAGCAACCGCAGCGCCCCTCTCCTCCGCTGCGGTTGATTGGTGAGGCCATAGAGCTAATACACGGCGGAAATTTTAAAATGCTACTAACCTATTTCGTTTAGCAACGCAACCAAAATAAAACTGGTTTTGCGTTTTTAAACACACCTTTGTATGCATATGAAAGCCACCGCGTCTACTGACGCGTCTGAAGCAAGGAGACTGCAGACGCGGCTTAAGCGGGTCGTCCGGGTCGTCTGCTACCTGCCTGCCTGAGATACGTCTGCAAACGCTCCAAGTTTCATGCGTTCAAAGATATGTTTTAAAAACGCAGGCGCAGTTTTATTTTCCGTTAGGCTGCTGAAAAGAGAGGATTAGTAACATTTTAAAATTTACTCCTCACCCATCTACCGCATCAGGAGAGATCGCGATCGTTTTGGCCGATTTTGCACCGCGCAATTTTCCAACTGTCTCTTAGCTAGTGATATTGACGCCATCAACCATGACCGGGCGTAGCGTCATGAACGGATATAACACTATGACATGTATCGGTCATGTCTAATAACTGGAACTGACGTCATCATGACATTACGTCTAGCCATGGCCTTAAGCACCAGGCGATTCAAGCAATACTAAGCTGACCTTGCCGAGCGTCTGATCCAGGTGTCCTTCCTGCGTCTTTCACTCGGCGCTTCATCGAACGCCGCAGCACAGAGCATACAAAAGCAGAAGCAGCAAAGATAAAATCAGCTGGTTTTGAAATTGTTTTACAGGAAAGAAAGGCGCAGTATCTGTCACACTTCTCCGCAGACACTTGAACCATGCCGTAAGGGAACAAAGGATGGTGGGAATGAAATAATCAGGAAAGAAAGAGGTGCCATAGTGGAGACCTTCAGAGTAATTTCGACCACCTGGGAATCAAATATATGCTGGCGCGCTCACGCTCCGCGTCGGTCTCCTGACCTCAGCAGTGAACAGATGGCGCCACACACGGCTACCGTTTCTCCGGACACCAAGTGCTTTCGGGCTACCGAGAGTAAACGTAAGCAGCAACAAGCTTAGCGAGAAGCTCGACAAGGTTCAAGTGAAAGCATTAGATCGTCTTCAGTCTCTCTCAGCACAATATGTCGGAATGATAATCATTCACCTTAAATAAAGATCGCGTGAAAGACGCAACTACTGTGCTATAATAGGCTTTAGCCTCATCGCACTTTAGTGGTCAAAAGTAATTCTAAAAGTTTTTTATAAGCAAGCCGGAGCTTACCGGTCAATGACCTCTGTCCCCCAAAAAATCCCAATTAAGGTCCCAAAAACGTTCCAGTGAAAAATAATCCATGCAAGTGCAATCACAGAAATTATTGTAATAATATCAGGAATGAGAAATGTAACTCGAATTCTCTTCACCTGCAACTACTACAGGGAGGTAACTTTAAATATTAGTCGCGTTTAAAAAGTAAAGGAAGTTGTGGGAACTTGACTGCCCATGAAAGGCCGCTGAAACAAAATAGAGATATTGCAGTCCAGATATGCGCCCTCAGTGGACGTCTTCAACTCTGAGGACAGACCGAACTGTAGTTCAAGTCAAAGAATAAACTTAGCAAGGGCCTGCTTGCGAAACAACCAGAGGATATCTACTCTGCAGACATTTTCAGCGTACAGGTGCGGACCGACGTAAAGGGAGCACACTTTTGCGTACAAATTGAAATCACGCCTTCCATACTGGAGATAACAAAGCAATACTTGTCCAAATAAAAGGGCAGTGGCTTCTACTACCGGTTCGCACATACAACGACCGCCAGTTTCAATTTTGCAAGGCGTGGAAATTTCTAGAAGTAAATAGCGTTGTTGTCCGCAGGGGTACAGTCATTCGACAGCATCGAAATTATTATTCCCTAGGCGCGTAAATTTAGCAAATATTAGTGGCCGTTCGCACAAGCAGTCAATGCAGGTAGTGCACTGACATTAACATAACTATGTTTTGAAAATTTTATTGCACCATATGGAGCACAGAATTGACTTGGTCAGTTCTTGATATCGAAAAAGCTATTAAATATCATGATTTTTTTTGTGTGTGAAAACAAGAAAGGCTGCACTCTGAGTCCCCGAAAAAGATGACCCACAGTCCATTCTTACATTGACGTGACACAATAACAGAAAAAAAGCTACGAGAGCGGAAAGGTATAGGCGGTACATATGACTCACAGGTGATTGAAAACAGCGGGATAGCCTTGGTGAGACTGACAAGATTGCATATGCCGCTTTTCGGAACTGGTTGCAAGACAAGCTCTACTTCAGTCAAGCGCATATGAGGTTCATACGAATGCACTGCCTTTGTTTTCTCTGCATCGTAAGTATGGATACACATAATTTATGTCGCCCAATAATTAATTATGCTACGATTTCATTTAAAGTTGACTTATCGTGGGATGCTTACACAGATAATTTGCTTTTCTTTTGCGGCGCTCATCCTGTAATACTATCATTGTGAAGCCAACTACAACCGCTGCAGGAAACGGGCATCTTCCACACTGCTCTAATTATTAGTAAGGTTGAAAGCTGGGCGAGTTGAATCTTATTCATATTGAATATAGCGCACAGAACGTGGACCAGGGAGTAGTCTTGTATTCTCCTACTCCTTGGTCCTCATTTGTTCGCGCTACATTAAATATGCTCTAATTAACCTTTCCAGGTGCCAGATGAGACCAATTTACTCATATGAACTCCCAAATGTCACTGTCTATCTCACTTCTTGCTGCATCGGGCTATGCTATCTCTCCTAGAAGCCATTCTGTAATTCGGGCAAAGGAACCATAGAATATCTAATGTTCGACTGCCCATAACAATTTATTCTTTCTTTCCAGTGGAATATGATTAATTAGGTCTGCTTCTAAAGTGTGTAGTTTTCCTACCCAGAGCAGACCGCGGTGTTTTCAACCTTCTTTTAGGCATTTACGATACCCTAAACGCTCAGTCCCATGGCAGAGTGCTGAAACAATGCGCATTATTCTTGAGCGATATGGCCAAGCCGCTATTCACGAGCTCAGATATATTGAGAAAATTTATTTCTTTTATGCCTTTGCTAAGCCATGACTATCGTACCAAAATCTCCCTCCAAATTAAAAATGTTGTGGATGCAACATGAGTCACACGCGCTGATTTCTTTGAATATACTGTAAAATATACCTATTAGTAAAACAAAGGCACGAGTCGGGTCTGATATGTCATCAGGTTTTTGTTGTTTGGGCGGCCTACTGCCAACTTAAGGATATCTCATTTCTATGGTGCATTTGAAAGCAGGAATTCAGTTACACGCGCTGATCTATTTACTAGCTTAGTTTCCTTACTATCGAAATATGAAGTTTGTTACAGTTTTGAGGCTAGGTTTCCCTGAAAACAATGCAAAAAGGTGTTTGGTTGCAAGACATTTAAATGATCATCCGCCCCCCAGAAGTATTTGGGCCTGTTTATGTTCATAAAATGTGAAAACAAAAATTGCTGCTCCCGCATTATTTTATACAAAATATGGCTCGCCTTCTTCTAACATCATCGCCGTTAACTATTAGGAAAACGTTTCTCACGGCTCAGTGATTACGAGATCGACTGCTGAACTCAAGGACACGGGCTCAGCTAGGTCCAGTGGTAATTTCCGATGGCGGCGAAAAGGAAGGCACTCGTGTACTGTGCAATATCAAGACAGGTTAACGATTTCCAGGTGGTCGAAGTTTGCGGAGCCTTCAACTGCGGCGAACCTAATAGATTAATAAATTAGAGACATTCAACTTTGCAAACTAAACCCCACGTTAGTATTTAACTCATACGAATTGAGAGATCACAATTACTACAAGAAATCATTTGTTGTTCAATAAAATCAAAGCAGATGAAAGTCTGCAATCCTTCAGAAACGCCTGGCGCTAAAATTTACACTTTGTGCGAACCACAAGAAGCAATGCATTTGGCTGTTTTCAACTTCGCATAGTGCGCACTAAACTTTGTATTTGATGTACAATACACACTGGCACATTTCGTAGGTTATTCTTGTGAAACTTCGCCTTTGGTTCAAGTAGGTAAGCTATTTAACCATAAAAGTGAAGTATCTGGCGGACTTGACTTCCTCCTTTTTCTCCTGCATCCGATGTCCGACAGGAAGGAAGTAGGAAACAAAATGAGAGCTGCAAATTAAATTAAAGAAGCAAGTAGTACGTGGTGCAGGAAGCACACAAAATATTTTCTTTTTCTAGCGAAAAAGCCTGTGTATTGAACTTATTTCATTTACACTGCTTGAAGGTTCCTATTTACAAAGCCTTACTTTATTGGCGCGTTCGTCTAAGAAAGCAAATACGCTTTTCATCTATTCGTCGCTTCAGGTGTCGTGATGAAAAGACGCACCCTACCCATCATCCTTCCGTAGCCTTAATCAACTTCGAAACTTGGTATTGAGCAGCCATCCGCCAATAACTGCACATGCTCCTTCTACAGCCTCTTGCTATGGGCTTGAAGAGACTTTTCAGGGGTGAGGAGTACAAAAGGAAAATGTGAAATGCGATCAAACGAACAGAACTACATTGAACCGTTTCGCGAAAGAATCACTGGAGGTTAGCGAAGGCGGACGTTCAGTATTTGTTTTGTTCGACTACTCGCCTTTGTGGCACAGAAGATAGGATACCATGTTTTGTTTTAAAGAGGTTACTTTGCTCTGAATTGGTCACTTTAAAACCATAATGAATCACGAAACCTGCGGTATTTTTGCAGCAAAGTAGACAAGAACTTCCGTTCTGGTTTTTCATGTGCTATAAGGTACTTTCATAAAGGAGGTTTAGATACTTCTTTTAATTTATGGTTGAAACTTGGTATTATACAAGACATTTAGCACTTTAGATCAAAATATGGACATATAAAGAATAGAAGGATGCTTAAGGGGCCTATAAAAATGTATTTACCAAAGTAGAAAACGCGGACGAGCAATATATATCCCATCAACCCTCTCCACAAAGCAAAACTTTTTATGCTTGCTTCATTAGCTCTGGCGGAATCTAAAATGATAATCCTCCTCTCTCCATCACTTAAGCCCACATCAGCGTGCAAAACAAAACAAAACAAAAAAAAAAATCGCGACGCTTCCTACCACGCCCCGTCTGGCCAGCGCAATGTAAGAGCGTCGGATGAGTGGGTGCACCCAGCAAGCCCCAGTGACGTCATTGGCAGGTTTACGCATGGAGATGTGCGACTCAAATCGGTTGCAAGCGGTTACCAAGATAAATTAGGATTCGTTGTAAATTATAGGCTCCATGCAAAGCTTTTAGATTTGACTGAAACGCTCGCGCAGGTCATGACTGTGTATTTCTTGCATCAGAATATTTACACGAGTGGCATTTAGGAGGCCCTTTAAACTTCACCTTTAGAGTGCACGCGAAGCTGTGGATACTCATTTCCTCACTAATAATGTTCATGCGTCGGCATCCCGCCATCGCGTCAACCGTATAGGTGCTCCATGACGAGCGTTTTTCTCCGCCTTCTCTAGTCATCTGTCTTGCGAAGTCTCCCTGGTCGCCGAGCACCATCATCACTAGAGGATACTTTCTCAAACGAAGTCGCCACTTTATTACATGCATCTGGTACAAGATCAGACGACGTTGCCGCTCTAATATCAATCAAATGTTCAATTACACGACATGAACGTTAGGGTCACACGCCGTTTTATTCCTCTGCACCATGCTCCACTCACTAACCAGCAATCGCTACTCCGTAATCAATCATCCAACCAATCACAATATCAACCACCCCGAATCAATCCACCAACGTGCACATATACAATATATACATTCTGCACAAGCCCCCCATCATTTTTTCATCATGCTTTTTGACTCCTGCTTGAAGTAGACGCGAAGACGATTCTAGAACGAGGAGGTTCCATCTGTCTTGGCAAATACTTGGCAGGTCTCGCAGTTGAAGTGCCGCCGTATGCGGCCACACATTTTCGCAGTAGCAGTTTTTACTTCTCTTGCGAAGCTCCTTCTCGAAATGGTGTGCAGCGATGAAGAAGGTTTTCCGACACAACCAGTTCCACGCTTCATGTAATAATGGTGTGCAGATTTCTGGCCCTAGTCACATATTTATTTATTTATTTATTTATTTATTTATTTATTTATTTATTTATTTATTTATTTATTTATTTATTTATTTATTTATTTATTTATTTATTTATTTATTTATTTATTTATTTATTTATTTACAAACACTGCAGCCTCCAGGCAGGGGTGACACAAAGAAAAAACTACATCACAAGAATACATCAACAAAGGCGATCAAAATCAAATACAAAAATCAAAGCATAAAACATTGCAAAAAAACAAAAAACAAAACAATACTGTGATTATCTTCCGCTGTAGCAAGTGCACTAAAATTATACACACCGCTATTCTGCAACGTTTATGAGCATTTGGGTATGATTTGATCCTATGAAAGCGTCGAGTGCTTACGGGTGAGGTATATAGTGAGAGGAGTCAGTTGCTTAGAAAGATAGTGATAGGATTCAGTAGTATAGTACGGAGATAAGAACTGCGACAAACAGTGACGCCTTCTCCATAAAAAAAAGGAAGTAGAAAGGAAAAAATTATACCGAAAAGCACATTTAAGAACCGTGTACAAGAAGGCTTGCACAATATTAAGAAGGCGAGTGTGGTTTAGGCAGCAAAAACAGGAATAAATGCGTAAACTCCCATACAGAACAGAACGCGTTTGCAGAAAAGAGCAGAAACAATGCCAAGAGAAGAGAGTAAAAATACAAGGGCGAAGCACGACGAAACTAAAGACAAGTATCTCGCAATTAGTTGAAAACTTGACTACTTTACTTAAACGACCTCACTGAAAGGGACGGCAGAGAAAGCTAAGAAAGCTAAGGCAACTTTCTTTTATTTCACTTTAAAGGAGAGGGACATGCCCCAATTAATAGCAACATTATTATTTAAAAGCATAATTAAGGGCAAAATAGACAAAAAAAAAGTGAAGGCAAGCACAGAAGCGCGAAAGCATATTCAGCCAAACAGACCCAAATGCACGTGAAGACCAATTCGGGTCAATAAAAAATACTGCTGGTCGAGTTCTTCAGCACATTCTCAAAACAACGATAGTACTAGGGACTAAAACTAATTCGCTGTGCATGATAGTCCTACTTTCACAGGAAAAACTTGAAAAGAGGAATACTATAGGCCTTGAAATATCAGGCAATATCTATGACAGCACTTGTCTGATTATTAAAGGCCGGAAGACCTTCCACAGCCAAGAAATTGGTGTAACCTAAGCCGGGACGAAGGGGCTGAGCTTGATATCAGTAGGAACTTTTGTGTAATAAGTCCAAACATGTAAAAGCTCGAGAACTCTAACAGATGAATAAATTAATCAACAACTAGAAAAATGCACCCATTCTTACGATATTTGGTTCTAGGACAACTCTAAAACCAGTGCCTCCTTTCTGTTTCTACTCTCCTGCCCACTTTCGATTGAGCGTAAAAATAGCCGGTCCCATAATCTCGAATAAAGTACTACCATAGCGTTGTTTAAAAGATAAGAATGCGTTCTCTAGGCGCGTCCAGTGCTTTAACTTCTTTGTATCACTTCTCTGAATGTATATCACCTTATTTTAGTTTGTTAGTATCTAGGCCCACTGGCATGGAGAAAGCCAACGCCAAGAGGCAGGCATTGCGCTAACTTGAACTTAGGGGCGGCAGGTTGGCAAGAGGAAGAGGGAGAAACGCACGTGCATGCCCGTGGAATTGCTAAAAAAAAAAAAAAAAGTGGCAAAGAATGAAAGGACCATGCACGAGCTATGCCAAAGAAGAGTGTCGCATTACTCGGCGCGAACGAATGAAAGAGCAACCGTTCATGCAGCTGTAACCACCCATTCCATGAAAACGCATTCAACACGCATAACGTACTTGGCCTATACTACGGATACACTCAGCGATGCCATGAGCAAAGCAAAGCAAAATCGACCGGAAGTTTGGTTCAGTAGTTACTTCCCTCTTGTTGGCTTCTATGGGCACAATGGCTGGAATGGAGAGAAGCGACAGAAGTCGTAGTGCACAGCAAATTCAATGAAGTTAAAACAACACCCGAATTCCTCAAGCGGTGGACTCCTCGGCAAAGTGGGCGTACAGAGAATGCATGCAGTCCCTGGTTATCAGCAAACTGGAAACTTAATTTATGATAAAGTTTCTTATCTGCTCAACATGAAGCAGAACAAGTACTGAAAATGCGTACTGCGCTTCCTCACATCAACCTGCACCTGAACCACACCTCAAAAACGTGTGCCAATCTGTAAGTACGCACGTAGCCTTCATTTTGGTGCGAAGCAGTCATATGTAGCTCATCAGCTACCTGGAAAGGATAACCTTGAGTGGCGTGCTCTTAAACAAGGCATTAGTATTAACAAAAAAGAGACCAAAAGTCATTAAAAAAGCTCGGGTGACATTTTGTTCCTAAAAGACAGCGTAGCTGTTCGCAGCTACTACCGGACGACAGACGGGTGGTAACCACGTCCTATTCTTCCAACTCTGTTACTTTCCCACACCGTCAAAGGTACTCTCCGCAAGCACAGTTGCGCCTATGGGAGGAAGTTTTCTAGCATAAAGCAAGCCGACAGTCTTTTTCAGATGCTCAACTATTACTTACATTTGAACGCATGATTTAGACTTCAGCACCAAGCAAGTTGAATGATGAATATATATTTTTGAGCCATAATGTCAAAGTTATATTCTGTTATATTCGTTATATTCGTAAATCTGTTCCGCGCAGCACTCATGCCAGAGTCGAACGGCCTACCACTTTGCGTACTATGGCTATGTTGAACTTCATGGATGAATAAATTCAAATGTCTCCCATCATTGGCTGTCCCACAGATTCCGACATTCCGGTATCTGCTAGGACAACTTAGTAGCCTACAAGATTGGGATTGCCATGCTCAAATCGGAACCTTCTTAAGCATTTTTCTGGACACGAGGTATTGGGTGAAGTAACAACACTAGCTGTCAAAGTAGGTAAACTTTGTACATCTATTTTTGTTTATTGCCACGTAATAAAGTGGTTCTAATCAATGGTTTTCCGCATCTCCTTACAATTCAATTAACACAAGCGCCTTGGGTGACAGGAAAAATGGTCAAGTTTTTAACGCTGGCCTTCCCTGGTGGCTGAACATTAATGCTTCAAAAATTACTTCCAGCCATCGATTTCAAGAACTAAATAATTTTTACAGTAAACGATGCTATTTTTGAGCTAACGTTTTTCCAGTCCTAAATTATTTTTGCCGCTACTGAGAGAGTAAGATGCTCAGAAACGACCACTGGTTGTTCAAGACAAAAAAAAAGATTAAAAAGACAAGAACATATAACTAAAACAGAATTAATTTTCTAATTATATGCTCATCAAAGAACGTCCTTAACGGCGAGTGAGTGAGTGAGTGAGTGAGTGAGTGAGTGAGTGAGTGAGTGAGTGAGTGAGTGAGTGAGTGAGTGAGTGAGTGAGTGAGTGAGTGAGTGAGTGAGTGAGTGAGTGAGTGAGTGAGTGAGTGAATGAGTGAGTGAGTGAGTGAGTGAGTGAGTGAGTGAGTGAGTGAGTGAGTGAGTGAGTGAGTGAGTGAGTGAGTGAGTGAGTGAGTGAGTGAGTGAGTGAGTGAGTGAGTGAGTGAGTGAGTGAGTGAGTGAGTGAGTGAGTGAGTGAGTGAGTGAGTGAGTGAGTGAGTGAGTGAGTGAGTGAGTGAGCGAGCGAGCGAGCGATATATCAATATAGGACTCCTTCTTTATTTGCTTCTCTGCTTCTCATATTTGCTTCTTTTCAATTTTGTAGCTGGCCGATTGCGTCTCCGTGATAGCTAAGGAAAGGTTAGGCATGACGCGAATACCCAATGAGCTCTAGAACGATAGGAGCTGGGACCAGAGACTGATTAGGGGTACGAGTCAGATTGCTGGCGTCCACGGACTTTGGCATATGCACAGGAGAGGTTATAGTGAGATTGGTTTCAATATACATGGGATTGATTATCGTTGATATGAAGGTTTATGGTATACTTGAATTTCGACACTGTTCCGCCGTCCCCAGGCGCCAAGTCTTCCTACACAGTGAAGAAGCACTGCAGTTGATGCTTGCACGCAGTGGTCATCACATGATGTGGGCTAAAGACCACAACTTGTTAGACGAAGGGGATAAAAAATTGCTTATTCTTGTTTCCTTGATATGTCGTTCCATAATAACTAGTCGTTCTCTTTCGCAGTTTCTTTATCCATGAGGGAGAAATTTGAAATGTTGACAGGCACACCTAGCCACTAGCGAGTTCATGCAGCCCCATCATTCCTGTAAGGAAGTTATGTTCTTAATCAGCTGTCAATCTTGAAATGATATAACTCTGCTCTAACATGTAACACGAGAGTCAAGATGCTACCAATATGACGAGTAACTGTTGCGCTTCAGTCGCACTAACAACTACAAGAGATGCAAAAAGCCCGAAGGTTTCTTCTTTGTCAAGCCCTCTAACATTTCATAATATGAAAGAGGGCCATTCTTTGCACTTACAGGCTGTCTGAGAAGGTCTGCTGTAAGTGGGACTTAGTTTAAAGGGTTATTTGATAATACGGCGCCATCATGAAGGATCCCTTTCGACACATTTAGCACGTGCTTTAAAAAATGCGATTTCCATCTCGGATGATTCCCGACCTAGCTTAGTCCACCTGTGATAGACGAAGAGGAAGGACACAGTTTAAGCAGCAAATATGCAATATGTTTGCAGTCAGATTAGGAAGAAATAGATTACCAAATTACTTGGAGACCATTTATTTTATGGATATCAAAATGATGCTTCCGTGTAACTTGGTAAAAACTGGAGGTTTTTCCAGGATATTAACTATGAATGCCGTGTTCACAATCAGCCTGGTGACTCTGGGGAACGGTATTTGTCAATACGAAGCGAGAATGAGAGTTGTTTATACTCAACGGTCGCGAGCCTTTTTCAACATTGGCACAAAAGCTTTCAACTTGATGCCCACATTATTGTTATTACTTCCCCCCCCTTCCCCCCCCCCCCCCCCCTTTACTATTTTTATTGGTAACACACATGCCTCTTCATGCGAAAATAAAACGGCGAAGGGAATAAAAATGTCCTCCACTTAATGCGTAAGCGGAAGACAAAGAGGAAGGCTCTGGAAACCAATTCCACGTGTGTAGAGCAACATCTACCTTTCAGTGCATCCCATTTGCGTAGGTGAGTAATAAAGGTAAGTGCTTGTGTTGCCTTGTGATAGGCTTAATTGAGTGCTTGCGAGGTTTTATCATCACGTCAGTGTATCATTCGGTATCTTCCATTTGAAACTTTTCTAAAGCAATGTTACAATGAAGAACATGTCGTGCAACAGTATATTAAAGAGTATCGGCTGATGTACAGAAAATCGGCCCTAGTGAGAACCACGGCACTTTGAAGGTTGTTAAAACAAAAATGTGGCTAGGACACGTACACGCGGAAACGTTAGCCTGACACGCTACTTGATTAGCGAGTTACTTTCAGATTATTCTGCAACGTGTCAAAATCTGCGTATTTGCCCACAAATACTTGAGCACAGCTGCAGAAGGCGTTACAAAAACATTTCGAAAACGATGTGCGCACTCCCTCGCTGTGTAATAACGCGGGCGAGGGAAGTCCGCAGTGTTTACAATAGCAAGATAGAATAAAAATCACTTTGTCTCAAGCTCTTAGCCGCAGAATAAAACAAAAGCGTTGAAATAATAATGCTAAGATGTGAAAGAAGGTAGCAAAACAAACGTTATACGGGCAATTTCGGAAATTTGCACTCAGGCAGTAAGTTATTTGCAAAGAAAGGACGTCACAAAAAAAAAGGTAATGAGAGAACCCTCCACCAAAGGTGGATTCAGAAAGTACGCAAGCGTCAGGTATTAGCAAACAATGTTAAGGCGGCAGCACAAAAGACGGGAACGAAAAAAAATTGGGCCAGGTCAGGCCGCCCGCTATTCAGTTTGTCCGAGCAGCTGGTTTGTTTGTTGCAAAGTAGTCTAAGTAAGGAGGAGGGGGGAGGAGAGAATATAGCCGCATGTGCTCAATATCTGGGCAGTTTTATCCTTGAGTTGACATTTAGGAAATACTCGAGTTTTTTAACTACAGCGGTATGTACAGCTAGAAACAATATGAAAGGGAAAACGGGAGCTCGTGGCCTCCACTCTTTCAAATGCGCTGTCACCGACAGGCGATATAAATCAGCGCTAAAGACGCATCCAAAGTAAGCTTGGTCGGCTGCTCTTCTCGAGCATACCCTTGGTGCCACCCATTCTCGTCTTGCGTTGTTGACAGCGCTTTGCAAAGCGCGGATGCCACGCGCTCCTGTGTTCGCTTTCATATTTCTTCTAGCTGTACCTTTAGCTGGCCGGTAAAACCACTAGGAGTCGTTTTCTTGCTTAGGCGCCATTTTTGCGCAGATGTAGTTTTTATTCTGTATTGATTGCTATCCTGATTACTTATTCTGCCCTGAAATAAAAAAAATTACATTTTGAACTCCATTTTTCATACATCAAATGCTGAATGACTACAAGTGCGCAGAATACAAATTGCCCATGGTGATTTATGAGTCATAACCACCCCTTTCATGAGAAAGCTTTTAGATCCAACTTGTACGTTTTCGAAAAATTGGAGCAACATATAAGCTCGACAATTAAGGCTATAATGTGACAGCGGAAAAAGCCACTGTTTTCCGGCTTCCCTGGAAAATCCTCTTTTCTTTACATGCACTTTGATACTCGATCAATCGGTAGTCTTCACCTCTGTGTTTATTAGCTCACACATACTTATTAGCATGCAGTGGTAAGATAACTCGACATAGACAAAATCCCTGCTTTAAGCCAGTAATAGCGTACTTGCCTGTTTTATAGGCAGAGTGTCGGTCCTGTAAAGCTGCCTTCTCATCTCATCTTCCCATGTGAAGGGCGAAGCCGAAACTGGCAGCACCTGCCCTTTGACGGCATCCCTGAAGTGGCGAGAACAGTGGCAGGCCGGTTGCCCCTTTTGGGCACGAAAACGAGCTTCGAAACAGAATTGTAGCTAAAACCACCTGTTGATATGGTACGGAGATCCTGAAAGCGCAGGTCTCAAGCGCTCGTTTCTATCTTGAGCGGCACCGCATTGCCGATGTCGGCCTAGCAAGTAGGCGGTTATAGGGTGGCCCTTTCACAGATGGCACTGGCCAACCTGAGTCGTAAGATTCTTTTCGGCCTTCCGCAACTCGTAATGGTCATTCGGGACATAGACATCTCGACGAGTTTGATGAAAGGCAGCGATGGGGGATGCTATCGCGTCCTTAATTTAAAGGCAAAGTTTAAGTTTAGCCTGGACAGGGATCAGGGATAGCCGCCCTATTGAAAGTGCAAAGGCAGATCTGGAAAGAAGATTCTGCTCTGCCTCGGGCAACCCTGCATAGTTATATGGAACGTTGATATCCCCGAAGGTACCATCAGGCTATGCGAAATATTGGTGTCGAAGTTATTCCGGAGCCCTCCACTACGCTCTCTCCAATGTTCTTAGTAGCTTCCAATGTGAAACCTCGCATTCGCGACACCAGTACGTTACTTTATACGCGACAGCGTTTTTAAGATAACCCTGCATCGGCGTCGACGTTGTTGCGTTGAGAGCGAAAACTGACGTTCATGAATTTTACTGGTGTAGTTTGGCAAGCAACAGGTCGGGCACACATAGACAAAAAAAAATATATTCGTAAAATTTCGGAAAAAAGTTTTTGAAAATAATTTCTTGGAAATTGTATCAGTGCCGTAAAAATCAGCACATCCATACTGCGGAAGTACCGACGTTTTGCTACAAACCTGTCGACATGCCAAAGTGGCAGATAGGCATGCTCGAAGTTTATACAGTTGTTCGCAAAAACGAATGCTACTCGTGCTCTCTTGCAGTTCTCATTACTATCAGTGATCGCAGAACAAACTTACGAAGAAAATTTTTTTGTGCACATTGGAAGCTAACGAAGATGCGTATCTTAATCTGTGACGTTGCGCGTTTCAATTGGTAATTTGGTTGTATAGCTTCGTTTTCTTTTTTTTTTTTTTTTCAGTCATTTTCCTTATATGCTGCCTCCATTTTCCTGTTGCCCGTACCTAGCTCATCTCTGTTCTAGAACTCCAGCCCGAGAAAGCATACAACAGGACATAAGTTTCCGCGTGCAATATTGACTGCAGAGGCGGGCACTTTTGGCATAACTCGTGCTAGAGACATCTGCCCTGTTGCCACGAACAAGGCTCATCACCAAGCAGCTCGTTACTGCGACCTGTGATTCCATCAGCAATAAGGATCCTCAGTGGAAGTAGGTAATTGTCTGCATGGTAGGTGTTTCCTTCCAAATGAACCATTCGTCCTGCCGAAGCAGTGGCCTAACATTATTCTGAGTACTGTAACAACGACTAAATTGATGCATCAAAACCACGCATTTGGCGCTTCTAGCACGACAATATCGCTATAGGGCCCACTGTATATAAAGTATCCGGCTGACAAAGGCAAGTAGTCAGTTCCTGCGTGATTATACGTGGACATGGTTTGCTATATGGGTTTTGAGACCAGACTCAGATGCCCTCCCACCCATCCACAAGTATACATTAAAGGTATGCCTTGCAGCGTTGATGAATAGAGCCGCATAAATTATGCGAGCATGGCAAATGACAAAATACACTTCTCCCATGTGTATTAGGCGCAGTTTTATACTGATTTAGTTTGGTGTTGTCAGGTCGAACGTCCTGTAGAAAATCGGGCTACGAGGGACGCTGTAGAGGAGGGCTCCGAGTAAGAATCAATGGGGCCTATCCAGAAGACCCAGTGGCAGTCCAGTTATCAGGTGAGCTTTTGTAACCCGCCCCCACAGAACTTATTTCCTTATGCTACATATGCTAACTATTACAAAATCATAAACCTCTTTCAAGGTTAGCTACATTCAGATACGATACTCAGAACGTTCTGTTTGGACGAGAGAAGGAACTAAACGTTTATCTTGAATACACGGGGTAGGCTGCTGAAATCTAAGCAAGTACAGATGTTCCTGAAGTTAGTGCCGCTCGGTGGGCTGGTATTGGACATTGAACTAGAGCCTTACAAGCCTGAAGTATTCAAACGGTTGGCCTTCAGCCCTGCCATGTGTGAATGTGGGTTATTAGGACATCAAACTGGTGGAAATAAACGTCATTTAAAGTAGCGCAGCAGCTCGGTTATGCAGAAACACGACGATTGTGAATTCTTGTATAGGCCATTTTGTGTAAAACTTGCGAAACTCGACCTAGGTGAAAGAAACGAAAACCCAGAACATATTTTTATTGATGCACCTTCCTTCGTCATCACGTCAGGAATATATATTAGCAGCGGCGAACAATGCATTCAACTGCTTAGGGCCGGCCACTAACGTAATTTTACTACGTTAGCAACCTTCTTCGAGCCTTCCCAGTTCCTACTGTTTCTAACATGACACACGGGTTCAAAAGTTGTGGATGTTTTTGTTGATCTCTTGAAGCATGGCCCATAATCACATGAATCAGAATTGTTACGACGTTCTCCATTTTTTTTTTTCATCTCCTCGTCTGTCGCTTCGACCACTAATTTTGCGCATAAATTGTTCAAGGAAGGGCTCATATCACTAAACTTGTATAAAATAATCTCCAGTAGGTTTACGAAATCTAGGGCTTTTAAATAGAAATTTCCGTAGAGCTCAACATAAGTCTGATAATGTTTTTTTTGTTTTGTTTTTTTTTTGAAGAAAAAGCTGCTGGAATATTCTCTGCGGTTTCGTTCTTCTGACATAAGAGTGGTTTTCCACTTGCTTTGCAGTTCATCTGTTGCTTCTTATTCAAAAGTTTTGCATCTGTTTCTCCTGTAAACAACGAAACCATTGTGAAGCACTACGATGGAAATTCGTTTTTATACTCGTATATCATATTTTCGCTTAGTCACACTTAATGTAGAATATATATAGCAGTTTTAGCAAAAAAAAAAAAACACTAAGAAAATACAACTTAAGGTAGAGTGACGGGAGCGAAGGATGGAAGGAAACAAAAAAGAAAATATGAGAGGATGATAGCGGGATTCCGCGAGTGACAGATACAGCGATTGGCGCGCAATTTGATAGTACCAACGACTAAAATAGTTACGTCACTCAATTACGGTGACTTCAAGGATGTGGCGTCACCAATCTGCCGTCAGCTGCGAGGTCCAAGCGGGAACGAGTGCGCTCCAACGCCGCCGGGTGGCGCTTCTTGCCTTCTGCGAGTGACATATGCTGCGCCTTTCTTTTACTGTAAATTAATTATAGAACTCCGGCGAACGTACACGCGCTCGACATGGAAGCCAAGGGGCGTTTAGCTGCTGGCGAACGGCGCAGAAGACAGAAGAAATTCTTCTGATCCCGAGATACTCACTGCTTTTTTTTTTGCTATGTATATCCAGGCGTAGCAGAGCCTGCTAAGCCATCTTTCAATTTTTTTTTTTTTGCTCGATCATTCACTCCGGCGCGGACGTTCATGAGATTTTTTGAAAAGTCCCCTTTGTTAGCGCCGCTTCGCGAGGCGCACCGAAGATTATGTGTTCGCCGTGTTGAAATGATTTTCCGCAGAGACGCTCACATAGCAAGACTTCCATTTTAAGCGCGGCGCTTCTGCACGTGTGCCGGTCTGCGCTTGCAATTCTTTCCATAAGATGCTTGCGCCAGATAGTGCAATGCGCCTGATTGGATTGTTGTTTGGTTTGTGGTGGAACGTCTCAAAGCGACTCAGGCTATGAGAGTTGCCGTAGTGGAGGACTCCGGAAATTTCTACCATCTGGGGTTCTTTAACGTGCACTAACATCGCACAGCACACGGGAGCCTTGCTTTCAGCCTCCAACGAAAAGCGGCCGCCGAGGCCGGGATTCTCTCCCAAGTCCTCGGGCACAGTAGTTGAGCGCCGTAACCACTGCACCACCCCGGCGGGCCTGACTCAGTCATTAATCATGGCGAAAACATAGCTTTCTCGATCGACGCAAAATTAGGCTCTCAACTGGCGCACCAACTCACTCACTCACTCGGGCTATCTAAGTCAAGGTATAAGAGGTGATCCGAAAGTGCCGAGAGCTGCATTCAGTTATCACGACGCAGCCGCAAACAGCATGCAGCACCATGCAGTACTGGAGGGACGTTTTGATTTTGTTTTTTTTTTTATGGTGGCGCTTGGCACAAACGGTTAATTTCGATGCGCATGTCATGTTCGAGGGATCTCTTTTTTATCAGACTGGAGGCAAGTCCGCTTATAGCCCTGCGCTTGGAAGTCCGTCTTAAGAAGCGTTGGAAATAGATTCCTTCTCCTTCCAAGCATGCAGACGCGACTGCAACAACATATAAAACACTTTTTCACATTGAGCGCATAATTATGCTTTTTCTCTGCTAGAATTTGATTTCATCGTCAACATTACAGAATTCTGTAAATTAAGTAACTGAAATTCACCCTGCGTTCTGGCAGTATGTCCTCTTATATTAGGAAGGCAACTACATTACTGCCTACTTCTGTTTTATATTATCATAGGGTAATTTATATTTACAGTGAACAATGCTACCGGTGATCTGCCTTCTATAACAGCCTAGGAGATGCATGGTATGGCCCTTCGCTTCTCGGCTCTCCGAGTCTTTGAAATATCCAGTGTTTCCTTCTGTATGCTTTTCGTGTCCCAGAAGCTGCTGCTATACCCGTAGTTCTGCCCTCTCCTGTGCGGTGTGGTGCTGTGGCATTGGGCGCCATCCTGTTCTTTTTCACCGCTGTATCGATCTCTCCTTATGTATTGGGCTACTCTATGGTGCTACGGATACGCTGTCGATTTCTGGATCTGAAGTCCAGGTTTCTGTGCGATATTTTTTCTTAACACTATTATAAATTTTCCTGTCTATCACAACTACCTTGAAAAACCCACAGCTATCAAAAGATATCTCATCGTTTGTCCTTTAGTGTGTACTATTATAGTGGCAGATTCCTCTCGAATTCGACACGCCCATTCATTTCTCAACTTCAACTATTTCTTAACATTCTTGGATGATGCGCCTTGAGTAATTAAGTCTATATTACACTGGCTTCCGTCACAATTGAATGCAATTACGTCCGCTGTTAATAACTTGTGGCGCAATGAATCCTGCGCTAAGTGCTCTATTTGGCGCTGACACTAACTTATGTTTATTTATTTGCTTACTTTATCTGAACATATTGCAGCCCTATTAGGCAATTGTAGGAATGGGTTTGGAGGAAATAGTTCCGAAAACAAAAAGCAGAACATTTAAAATAATAGAGCTAACATGAACAATACAAGCCACACACAAAAAGAGCTCTAACTATTCAATAATTGTTAAAGATATGTTTAATAGAAGAGAATGAGTAACATGAGGCAACGAATTCCAGGATTTGATTTCTGGAATCATCTTTCGTCTGATACTGCTGAGCGTTATGCGAAATACCAGTTATTGATGCAATATACAATCGCCAGCTCCCTAGCCAAGCGCATGCATTGGCTCTGGGAATTGGATTACAATTTCGTTTCAACGTAGCGACGAGCCCAGTTTATAAGCCGTAGCGCAGACGCACAAAATAGTGCTTCTTTCTACTCATTCTTGGTCATTTTGTTGCATACACTCGCAGGTCCATTCTAGGTTGTCGGTGCAGGTCTGTAATTTGGCAATGGTTAAGAAGATTGAAATCGCTTGCACTTCGCGATGTACAAGAGGCACCCAGCAAAAATAACAGAACTTATAAGCATACATACCTATACACTCTTAAACACAAGAGAAGCAAAAGAAAGTGCAGCAAATTACTGTATCCGCCTTTTTAAACTGCCGCTAAGAAAATAGCGTGGAAGGTGGCAGCGGAACGCAAATGGAAAAGCATGACAAAAAACGAATACTATATGAAGACCGCCACGTGTGTCCGGCTAATATTCTGTGCGTTTTGCTCCTACATTCCTGTTTCCCCATCCCAATAGTCCCTCGTTTCCGCTCATTTATTTCTTTTTGTCGCCACGTGCCAAGTTCAAGACTGACTAGAATTGCCACATGCCAGGCTCATTAGTCTGTGGCATGCGACAGAAAATGAGAAACGGCATTAAATTCGGAAAAAGCTGATTCTTGTCACCATTAATTTTGATAAAGCGCCATTTCACCTCTGTTCAAATGGATCACATTGAGTATGAAGGAAAAGACGAAATAAAGGAAATAAACATATTTTCTTGCAAGCATTCAGTTTATGTATTTTCCTTCACAAAATCCACTGCTTTCACTGTATCAGCAAATGACGCTTGCAAGCTTGCAGGATATATTTCTTCTTTGAGCGTGTACAGACAAAAAATCGATTGCACCTTTTTTTTTTTTCATGCTTCAAAATGCAAAGAAAGGAAAGAAATATCATAAGGATATAACTTATTGGACACACGGTCAGGTTCTAAAGCTCCCATTAACGCAAATACAAAGTAATTCAGGTGTGTATCAAGAAGAGATATATCGATTGTGACCATCGCTCACTGCCTGAATAATATTACCAAACGAGGTACAGTGCAGGTAGCGGCGCGAAGGAAAGCGCTCGAGTCATCCCTGTAAATCATGCGCCTTGCTTTTCTTATATTTCGAAAAGCGGCCGCCGCTGTCAGAATTCGATCACACATTCTTGGCCACAGTAGTCGAGCGCACAAAACACTGCGCCACCACGGCAGGGCATATATATATCCACCATACTTCATTTTTTAGTCGGATACCAACTGTAGTCTGCACTAACCATAACCCATTTTCTCCGTCGTGGAAAGTACCCGGCTGTCAAGACTGTTGTAGTGAACTAAATTACCACTTCGCAGCTGAGGAAGCTCAAGAATTTAGATGGCTCTAGCTTGTTTGATATAGTCGAATATCAAAAACTGTTCTTTTTACTATACACTGGAGTAATGCAGGAGTATATACAGGAGCACTAGTGCGGTGGATGTTCCTTAACCACACGCTGAGCAGCGAGCAGTGCAGCGCAGCAAACATCGTCGCCTAAATAGTCTTGCATGTCTAGGAGACGAGAGCACTTGTTATCGCTGGATCCAATCACGTTTCGTGTAAACCTGCAGTACATTATCGCGCTGTGTAGTAAACAAAGTCGTCTTCAGAAAGCTTCACCTGAGACACTCTCGTGATGTGTATTCAACATAGTCACCTTCTTGAAGTTCCATCTGCGCTTCTCGTTCATTTAACATAGGTAAATGCATCATATATATATACCATCTCGCTACAGATAGACCGCAGCCGTAGTAGATAGGCTGCTCAGACCATCGAACAACGAGAAGCCAGAATAGGTTGTTACAACAGCAGATGGCAGCGACTACAACTGCTGCCATCTGCTAACGCCCTTGAATCATGCGTCAATGATAATTTAACCTCTATAGTTATTTTTAATTTGTACTTTACTATAACAAAACGGGCTAGCTAGCGTCTGACGGAAAAGATAAACGCCAACCACAATAAATTTCAGCCTTCGCCAAACGGCAGAAACGCAGGCAAAGCCTCAGGTTGGGTCGTCTGGGGTGATAAATGATATTAACGTATTTCTACGTGTAGTTTCCTTTCTCTGCAGACCATTCTCCGCCTCACCACCCTTTCATTTTTTATTTATTAGTGTATCCCTAAGGCCGCGTCCAAAGGTTACTCTTCAAATCGTTGGTGAAAGCATGCGACTTTCTGACCACTTAAGTCTCTTTCTTTTTTGCTTCCGCGCATTCTTCTTACCTTTTTTTCTGCCCATTGCCTTCAAGTCAATGGAGAGTGTCGACATTTTCAGTACTGATGAAGGCCGACGTTCACTCAATAACTGTTTGTTTTGCAAGCACAACTCGCTTTTCTTCCTAATATATAATATACAAAGCGAACGTAACGCTTCCTAAAGAGAACCATTCTTATTTCTCTCGACGTTTCGAGGACCGACCTTTTTCAAGATTGATTTGTCGCCGCTCGTGTTTCCCCTTTATGGAGGCTGGACAAAGAAGAGGCGACGGAAAAGAGAGTACAGAATAAGAAAATTGAAGCAAAAAGCTTAATTCTGACAATAACTAAATATACAAGAATAGGAAAAACAGTAAAAGTGGAGTGGGAGCAGTGCGAACAAATGGAGCAAAAATGCGAAACATGTAAGCTATAAAGAATTACAATACCCTGCTGCGACTCCTGTTTTATTAGGCACTGCATACTTATTTAATATGTATGAAGGCTGTCACATATAATTTAATCCAGGATTTCACAGCTGAAAGGTACTTAGGTTATATATGAAGCCGCAAGCATGCATGTCGGCACTCAGTTCAGTTCAGTTCAGTCGTTCAGTCGTGTCCGACTCTTCGTGACGCTATGGACCATGTCACGCCACGCTTTCCGGTCTCTCACTATCTTCCTAACATCACATAACTTCATTTGCAGTGCCTCGAGGATGCCATCTAACCATCGCGTTCGCTGCCTACCCCTTCTCCGGCGACCCTCAACCTTTCCAAACATCAAATCTTTCTCCAGCGACTCCTCTCTTCTCATCAGATGACCAAAGTAGCTGAGCTTTAACTTTAGAATTTGACCCTCCAATGAGAAGTCAGGGTTTATGGTCAACAATATCGACTGATTTGATCTTCTGGCAGTCCAAGGAACTCTCAAGAGTCTTCGCCAGCACCACAATTCAAACGCGTCAATTCTTCGGCGGTCAGCCGTTTTCACAGTCCTACTCTCGCATCCATACATCACAACTGGAAAGACCATAGCACGGGTTATACGGATCTTGGTTGGCAGACTAATGTATCTGCTCTTTACTAGGCGGTCAAGGCTAACCGTTTCTCTCTTTGCCAGAAGCAGGCGTCTCCTAATTTCATGGCTGCAGTCTCCTTCCGAGGTAATCTTGGAGCCCAAGAAGAGAAAATCTGTCACAGCTTCCACTTCTTGTCCATTGATGCTCCAGGATTTGATAGGGCAAGACGCCATGATCTTTGTCTTTTTAATGTTCAGTTTAAGCCCAAACTTCTCACTCTCTTCTTGTACGCGCACTGACTGGCCATAGGGTTTTCTTGGCAGGAAATACTGGAGTGGGTTGCCATTACCATTACCATGTCGGCACTAGCAGACAGTAAATCAGGCACCGCCGTGATGGTGCAATGGTTAACATGCCCGATGACTACTTTGCCGGTGCTCCCGGGTTGCGTATTGCCAAACTATATCCCATAGAAGCACTCGAGAAGACGGCGCTCTCAGGGAGTTAAACATCGATTGTTTCAGAAAGCTGTCTCGGAACGCAACCTAAAGGTAACATACACTCACTGTAGGCAGGAAATGATTACGGTGAAGGTAATCGCATAATGTACCCGTTGTCATATCGTTACCTCGCGGCTCTGTTCACGGCTGGTTTTTCGGCTATTAAGAACCAAACGCATCGCATATGACAGCTGAAATGGTAACACACCCCTGGATTATTGTTAGTAATTTATTTTATTGTTGTGAATTGTCAAACAAATTCAGAAAAAAAAATGCACTCACAGGATTCGAACTGATGTTTTGAGTGCAGAGATAAGTAGTATTACTACAATGGGGTACAGAAACATTTTTTTCATTACTGCCGGTCGACTAAGTACATGCAGGCCTAAAAATCACTTAGCCTACCTTTGGCTAATACGATGCATTAAATATTTTTCATTTTAATCAATCCGTCGACCACATCCATCCACTGAGGCTGCTCAAGCTGGCTAAGGAGAACATCTCTGAGCAATGTTACACTTTCAAGGACATTGTCCCTGACCGATCGTAGATTTTCTTATGCGTGCCTAAATGCCATCCGCATTTTGCCAATACTGTGGAGGCCCAGTACCATAACCATGTCGTACGGGACCTTTTCACTTAGTACTGGCAGAAACCGGATGCCGTAAGGATTAATTGGGTAGTTCTTTCTTTAATGTTATTTGTAATATATTCCAGTGAAAAGAAGGATCTCGGCTGTCTATTCAAACGTTATCGATGGTCTCTGGTATTTCTTTTAGGTTGTGTACTTGAGGACCTAAGGTACAAGTATACCTTTATCATAAAGCCACGTTTTTACGGGAGGGTACCAGAGTGAAGCTTGAAGAAAAACGATTTGACGGTCGCCTTAACAGGCATCTTCCTAACCCTCTTTAGGACGTCTTGTACTGGGCCTCCACAATATATGGATCGGTAGAGGGGTACGGATACAAATAGGTTGAAGAATTAATACCTTTTTTTTTTTTCCTCAGTACAGTACTAAGATATTCCGCCAAAAAATGGGCATGCGAAATTTGTCAGTCAAAAACACTTCTCTTAGAAATCCACTGAGAGCGCGATTTCTCGAGCGATTTATAAACATTTATAAACTTGGTTTGGAAATTTCATTTTTGGTTTGGTTTCCTTTGTAGATATTAAAGTTGTAAAGCTACGCAGGCTATGAAAGACATCACAATGAACGGCCCCGAAAATTTAGAACCCTTGGGGTTCAATTTTTGACATGTGCGAAGTCACAGTCGGGAGTTGCCCATCCAAATTTTTCGTTATTTTTTCGGGAGGAGGGGGAGCGGAGGGGGCAGTTAAGCTGATTAGCCAAATAGTATCCAACTTAAACGCACCATTATAGAGCAGTGCGATAGCTATGTGTTTGAACCCCCTGTGTAGCACAGATGGAAGTTGATGACGGCGACGTGCAATGGACAGCACCATAGAGTGGCAGTGAAACTCGAGCATTCTTATTCGCAACCCACCAGAAAGACCTGGACTCGAATCTCTGCGACCAGGTTTCCTTTTAGACCGTTATCTCTACTGGGTTCATTTGCGAGTTTCGCGTTATTCCGACCTCTAGTAGTGCCTCGTGCGTTCCACAGATGGCCCAATTTTGCGTGCACCGGATGTTGTTCATCTCGCTGTGCGCAGCAAACATGGTCGTCTTCGTCGCCGTTTCCAACCACGAGAGCACTATGCTATCGCCGCAGTCGCTCACGCCTCGCGTACAAACTGCGACACACGGTAAGTGCAGTAAACATCTTCGTCGTCATCAATTTCCAACTGCAAAACATACCCACTCGCTCTGTGCACTGAACTTCGCCGTCTTCGTGAAGTTCTATCTGTTCTGCTCCTTCATTTAGGCGAGATAAATACACCATCTCACTAAATAGAAACACCGTAGCAGTGCCAATCAAGCTGCCCAGATCATGGAACAAAGAGAAGCCAGAATAGTCCTTGCCGAGAAGCTCACCAAGCGCGGAGGCGATTCAAAATCGAGGCTACGGTAGCGACTTCGGGTGTGGCCGATGGTTTACGCTTATGAAACCTGATTCAAAGACGGTTGAACATTTACTATTATGTTTTTCACTGATTGTTGTTATGCTCTCTATATTCCTGGCTGACAAGGTAATTTCAAAGAAGCAACATGCGAATCTGTGCTCGGAATTAACGTGTTCCGGGACAATGCTTTTATCCTAAACAATAAATGTTCAATGTCGAACATCCCAAGGCAAGTCACTGAATCTTCAACGGCATAAGAGATCGAAGAGTGACGCATTGCATGTATGGACCTTTGTCCTAAGATACAGGTGCGCGCTGAACAAGTATACTTGCCAGTGCAAACAAATTGAACAGACTGCGGAGAAGATGAAAGGGTGCGAAAACTTGTAATACAGCTGCCTATGCTTTGTTGGCGCAGCTTGCGAAAAGCACAATATTTTAGTAATGTTTATAGGGAGAAAGCTTTAAGCAAACAAAAAGAAGTGTCGACATTTTTTGGTTTACACTGTCCGTAAGATGTTCGATATTTTTTCTGAAAGGCTGACCGCGCCGCTTCCAGGCGAAACTATATCAATACAAACGAACATATGAGGTTTCGCAAAGTCAGAACCATATCGTCCTTTTCACGATTATGATTTTTCCATTGTGCAGTTGCCCTGTTAAAAGCACATTCCCACAAAATGCCTGCCGCTCCCCTGGATTCCTTTGTCTAGCCCTAGAAATGTGAGGCATACCACGAATTCTTCGCCAGGTAGGTCGTTGAGAAATGACTTGAGAAATATTGCCACGCGCAGAACGTGGAATTACGAAAGCAACAAAAACATAAGAAAAGGCGTTGGTTTTAGTGCACGCGGGGGCGTGCCTTCTTTGGGGCTAAAAGCGGCGGCATTCCACCTCTGCCGTTTTTTTGCCGACAAAAATGCCTGCCATGCATCTTGTGAAGCGTGATTCGTGATCTTCATACCTACCTGTCTCCAATGCTACGAGGTATGTGTTACGCAACAAGAAAATCTCAGTTTATATACGTGCACATTTGGGCGATCCTAAATGAGGGCGATGACGGGAACGGTTAGGAGGGTTATGAAATGATAAGAAAATAGAAATGTATGTATGCTTTCGAAATAAGAGGGATCATTGCTACAGCCAACAATACGGCAACAATACGAGCAATACGGCAAGTTAATACTTTTCTATCTCAGTATTATCTATGTATCACATTAGCCACAGCGCCATAGATGGCAATACAGAGCGAGGAGGGGGGGGGGGGTGATTACAGTCAAAGATAACAAATGAAAAGAAAAAAATGCACAGCTGATTTTTCTTGTGAATTTAGTCCTCGATAAATGTAAAAAGACACGCTAGCAACAAAGGATCAAGAACATAAAGCAACTATTTTATTGCAAAGAGACGTCAGAGGGCCTTGCTATTGCAGAAGAAAGAAGTGCGGAAAGAAACAAAGAAATAAACAAACAAACAAAGGAACACACAAACAAGCAAGCGAAAAATCGTGCAGTCATTTCAAAACACAAAATTTTATTTCCCCATTATTAAAGACCTAGCAGCAATTAAAAAACAAACGTTTTTAGAAATTGCGGCCATGTCTCAGGGTAACCAATTCCAGTTCAAAATTGTTCAGGGGAAAAATAACATACTAAATATCTGTGTTATACATTTTATTTCTTTAATTTGTTAAATATGGTCTTTTCGTAAAGAAATGCAATCGCGAGGAAGGAAATACTTATTGCTCTGTATACCAGCTTGATAATAAATAGATATAATTAAGAAATTTAGACCTTAGAGCATTCCTTCGTTGCTCTAATCAATTTCATCCAAGGATCTCCTAGCACGGGCAACACTGCAATGGCTTGTGTAATCACTGAATACATACTGGAGCGCTACATTTTGCACCCGTTCTTCTGAATGTCATTTTTGAGCCAAGGATCCCACAACGTACATGAGTCATCCAGAACTGACCAGTTGTGTACACCTAATGACCAGTATGCTTTGGCTGTAAGGTTTTCAGTATGGCGGTGCCATAATTCAGGAGCGAAGATCACGCCAAGATATCAGCATTTTCGTGCGGGATAAGCTCAGAAGCTTTTATGTAGTACCAGAACGCTTGGGCAGATCGGTTTCTTGTAAATGACATGTACACTGTTCGTTTTAATAAAGTTAAGTGCATTTTCCAAGCGCTATATCACTAAATTACTCTATTTAACTCATGCTGCAATCTGGAACACTCCTTTTGGCTATTAATTACTTGAAAAATCATACAACCAACTTCGAAATACCACACGTGGAAAGAGAGGTCATTATCTATATCCCTCATATAAATTATAAAGAGCAGTGGTCTCAGAACAGACCCATCCGGCACGAATGATGTCACATCGACCTCATGGGACTTTTCATTGTTAATAACCACACACTAAAGCCTAAAGCTTAAATATTCTTTGACTCAGAAATTAATATGTCATTATTATTAAGCCATGAAAGCTTTTTAAGCAATAAGTGAGGAGGTGCCACTACGAAGGCTTTTATGGAAGGCCAAGACAATGGCATCAACTGTTTACCAGGCAAGAAGGTTACTCACATACTTCCAACCAAGTTACAAAATGAAAAACAAAAACAGACAGCTTTGTCAGTATTTGCTCAATCCTTAATAAGAAATAACTCAAGAGACTTCTGATGCGCGTACAAGAAGAGAGTGAGAAGTTTGGGCTTAAACTGAACATTAAAAAGACAAAGATCATGGCGTCTTGCCTTATCAAGTCCTGGAGCATCAATGGACAAGAAGTGGAAGCTGTGACAGATTTTCTGTTCTTGGGCTCCAAGATTACCTCGGAAGGAGACTGCAGCCATGAAATTAGGAGACGCCTGCTTCTGGGAAAGAGAGCAATGGTTAGCCTTGACCGCCTAGTAAAGAGCAGAGACATTAGTCTGCCAACCAAGATCCGTATAACTCGTGCTATGGTCTTTCCAGTTGTGATGTATGGATGCGAGAGTTGGACAGTGAAAAAGGTTGACCGCCGAAGAATTGACGGGTTTGAATTGTGGTGCTGGCGAAGACTCTTGAGAGTTCCTTGGACTGCCAGAAGATCAAATCAGTCGATATTGTCGACCATAAACCCTGACTGCTCATTGGAGGGTCAAATTCTAAAGTTAAAGTTCAGCTACTTAGGTCATCTGATGAGAAGAGAGGAGTCGCTGGAGAAAGATTTGATGTTGGGAAAGGTTGAGGGTCGCCGGAGAAGGGGTAGGCAGCGAACGCGATGGTTAGATGGCATCCTCGAGGCACTGCAGATGAAGTTATGTGATGTTAAGAAGATAGTGAGAGACCGGAAAGCGTGGCGTGACATGGTCCATAGGGTCACGAAGAGTCGGACACGACTGAACGCCTGAACTGAACTGAACTGACTAATAAGAAATAACATCTGCGTGACATGGAAAGAGGTAGGCCTGTTAACGCGTATATTGGTCCCTACCGCAGGCAAATTATTCACCTTTTATCGCTCCCTGATAGCTATCAGTACCAACTTACCCTATTCCAGTGTTTTCAGTGCCCTTACGTCACTTTCTAAAACCTTTGCTTATTGAGATCGGCTTAAAGGGTTTAAGTGCACCTTCACAGCTACTAACACAACTATTTTTGTTTCGAACTTAAGGCCATTCACGACAGCCTTCCTACTAATACTGGAATGAATACCCCTAGACACGAGTCATTACCGGTCTCGACGACGTTGATAGCCCTCGTGGCTTCTGCGATATATTCCTCTTTTCATCTCAAGCTCTATTTGCTTCTCTATTTATTTCCTCATCAGTGCGCATAGCGTTGAGCACATGCAGAGCGTGTGATGCATCGAAGTCTGCAGCGCATGCGAGCCCGGCGGCTTCCTTCCATTCCCTGAATGATATCGATACATCACGAGCATCCGCTCTTCTCCGCGTCTGACCTTCGCCTTTCGTTTTTTCTTATTTCTTGAATTCTCACTCCTTTACTCAGTAGCAAAGTAGCTATGCCCTTTCGCTGGCATCCAAGGCTTTGCGTTTGGACGTGCCTTGAATAGCTGCTGAGGTAAGCGGTACTTTTCTGTCCAGATCGTTTTTCGGGTTCAGCCTTGTGTGAATTTGGGATCCTATTCATAAGAAA
This sequence comes from Amblyomma maculatum, assembly GCF_055883805.1. Classification (NCBI taxonomy): domain Eukaryota; kingdom Metazoa; phylum Arthropoda; class Arachnida; order Ixodida; family Ixodidae; genus Amblyomma; species Amblyomma maculatum. The sequence continues at coordinate 19,573,981 of NC_139349.1, read as the reverse complement.
GCAAGCGAGTAGAAAGCGAATCGCCCTTTGAGGAGTGCAGTTAATTTTGGCGTGCTATACGTCTAAATATTTGTTCAAATTATACACCATTTTACTTTTTTTCCTTACGTACTTGCCTTAAGACTGCCCTATATACGCCACTGCATTGCTGATATTAAGTACTGGACACGCGACCAATAATAATAATTAATTCAAGTAAAGGAAATGTGCGGTATCGTTCACACTTGTTTTGTGAGCACCTGAATCGCGCCATATGGGAATGGGACGAAAGTGGGAGTTAAAGTGAAAAGGTGAACCGTAGTGGAGAACTACGGGGTAATTTTGACAGTCTGGAGATCTTTAACTTGCACTGACATCACACAGCACACGAGTGCTTCGAGGAACTCCAGCACAGTGGTCATGTATAGTAACCACTGCGCCACAAAGGTGATTCCAGGACACCCGGTTAAGATCATTCTTTTTAGATAACGGGGACTTTGCTCTTACCGACAGCGCATGACTACTAGCATCTGCTGTCCAAACTGGGTAGACTGTCACGAGTCTTCGTACAGAAAGGAAATGTCTCATATCTGAGTTTCCACGGTCATCTACCTTTTTCATCTCAGAAAACGTAGTGAACGTTGGCGGATGCACATTCGTCGCACGTCGACACCTTGGAATGCTTTAGAAGAGATGTAGGCTTTAAGTAACCGATTATCTCTGCGCCATCAATCACTGTGGGCAAGCGCTTGGACGCACGACATTCTATTGGACTATCGCAATCGCACTGAACTTGAATTGCTTGAATAGGTAAGCTCCTAGACCTCCTTTTGAACAGCGTTGCCTTGGAATATACAGCCAAGGAAGGGCACGTCACCATTAGGTCGAGTATCTTGTTTGTCAGAGCTAAGACTGCGCACAGAGGGCGGTTAGTATGAAAGGAGGAGGGGGTTGCGAGTGTAAGGAATCCACAACCGGAGGGTGGTTGGCTACGGGAACTTCCTTTCGGGTAGTATCTTCGGAAGAAGGAGAGTATGGCGAAAGTAAAGAACTCAGCAATTAGAGAGTAGGTACGCTATAATATTGAGAGTTGCAGTGCAAGTAGGTGGGTAGGTGAGAGGTTTATATAGAAGGCGCAACCTTGCTTAGTTTCCACGGGGACCAACTAATTATAGTTATCATCGAAGGAAAATGTACTACAGTTACAGCGCCATGCATACTTTTATGAGGAATGCAAAGAGTGCGGAACCGTATGATGCTCTGTTACGGGTGCCACTCTCTGGGTGGTAACCATAGAGTGTAAAAGAAATGGCAAAACCGCAACTATGCGTAACCAAAGATGAGCGGCGACCATTGATATAGAATGCGCAATATTGAAAAATTCTGTATAACGCGAGATATAAATCTCTTTCTGGTGTGGCCCATCCTGTATAATGTTAAAAGATGTTTATACCTTGCCGATATAATGCTCGAAAATGACAGAAAAGTCCGGTATGGATCTTATACCAGACATGCGGGTAAGGTACGGATCTGAAACCGGACGAACTGGTTCGGTATGTAGCTCGACCGGACACACGTCCTTATGGAACCGATACTGGACCGAGTATTACCGCTTCTGAACTCAAGCCCGACCAATCCATGATGCCCAACCAGATTGCCATACCGGAGCATGCAAGCGTGCTAAAAAATCATGAAGGCATGCAAAATACAAGTTACAAGTGTTCTGTATACGTCGGTTATGCGTTATTTCACAAATTCTTCGAACATATGAAGCCATCTAAGTTTGCCTCAGCAAGTAGAAACGCGCATCGCATTGCATTTTCGCGTTCTTCCCCGCGAGCGTACGCGTTCATTAAAAGTGAAATTCGCTGCAGCTCGTCCGATCTCACGGTGTATCTTCATATCTGCGACAAAGAAAAGCTTCAACGCAGAAGTGCAAGATAGAACACAGCGCTTCGCTAGCTACGACAAAATATTCGAACATAACTGAAACATGTCACCGACCATCGAAATATACGGAGACAGTGTTTACATATGCAAAATGCTTAGGCGGAAGTGCACCTTTTGGCATCGCTGCTCCGCTGGTAACACGTGAAGATAAACCATGCAATATAGCAAACATTGCGCCAGCGCGCGCAGTCATACCGCAATGGCCCAGAGTACAGTTTCAACTATGTACCTTCCCCTGCCCCTGATGCTGCTGGTACATCTACGGACTCATTTTATCCTTACCGCTCCTCCCATTCCTCCCGCCGATCGCCGTCTCCCCGCCGTCGTTCCCTCTCGCCGCTGAGCCATCGCTCTCCTGCTGTCCCGAAGGAAAATAAAACGCCACAGTTCCGGAGGCAATAACTGCGTTTTCTTCTACTTGTGCAAGTCCTCCGTCTTCCCTGGCCAACGTGATAGAAGTGTTTGTTGATGGCATCGCAGTTCTCGCGCTTGTGGATACTGGCGCTGCTGCGTCTGTTATAAGTGCCAAACTTTGTTGCGAACTTCGTAAAGTTACGACGCCTGTTTCGAAAGTTTTTCTCCGAACTGCCAGCTCACATCGCATTCAACCGCTTGCGGCGTGCACAGCTCAAATTGTCATTCAGGGTATTTTGTATGTCGCCGAATTTCTTGTGCTGTCTCACTGCTCTCACAACCTGATTCTGGGTTGCGAATCTCTCGCCATTCATCATGCGATTATCGATTATGCCCGAGCCATCATCGACTGTCTCCGCTCTCACCTGCCGCCTCATCCGGCACACCGCTCCACGTCAATAAGATAATTGTTGCCGCAGATACCGACATCCCTGCCTGCTCTACTGTCCTCGTGCCCGTATTCTGCACCTGCTTTTCCGATTCGACTGGTCTTTTCACTCCGACTCATGCCGCTAATCATCGCCATTGCTTAGTCCTGCCTTTTGCCCTTCTGACCTTCTGTGGTGGGTGAAGCGCCATGTACTGTACATTTCTAACCCGTATCCGTGTCCGTCAACGCTTCTTCGTGGTGAACGTCTTGGTCTTGTCGAGCCCTTTGATGACGCTATGACATAAGACGTCTCAGAAGACCCAGCCCCACTTCAGCTCGGTACTATTGACTTGCCTGCTTATGTACACAACGAAAACTCCATTTCAGCTTTTTCTGGCTCGCTTGATGCCAGCCTTTAAGCACATCAACGCGACCAGCTTGTCAGCTTGCTTCGGTGCTTCCGTTCCGCATTCGACTTTCCTCAGACATCTTTGAGGCGCACATCCGTTGTCACTCACTGCATCGACACCGGTAAGCACGCGTATCAGCTCCAGAGCGTCATCACTGAGCACGTTAATGACATGCTTCAGGGTGGCATCATCCAGCCTTCGCACAGCCCTTGGGCTTCTCCAGTTGTTCTCGTGAGGAAAAGGATGTCTCTATCGGTTCTGAGTTGATTACCGGCGACTAAACAAGATAACGCGAAAAGACGTGTGCCCGTGTACCCCTTTCACGTATTGATGACGTTCTTGATTGTCTTCAAGGAGCCGAATTCTTTTCATCTCTGGACCTGCGCTCAGGCTACTGGCAGGTACCCATGGCTGCCGACGATCGACCAAAAACCGCTTTTGTGACACTTGACGGCCTCTATGAATTTAATGTCATGCCGTTTGGATTCTGCAACGCGACGGCCACCTTCGAGCGCATGATGAACACAATTCAGAAGAGCGTGTTGTCGGGCTTGTTGTTGCGCATTTCTCTTATATACTATGAACACAATTCTGTGCGGACTCAAGTGGCATGACTGTGTTTGTTACCTGGACGATGTTGTTGAGTTTTCAAAAAATTTAACCCCCCATTTGGACAGTCACTGAACATTGGTGCGGCACTACAAGATATATATATATATATATATATATATATATATATATATATATATATATATATATATATATATATATATATATATATATATATATATATATATATATATATATATATATATATATATATATATATATATATATATATATATATATAAGCAGATAAATGAAGGGGAAATGAGGGTGCTCGTTATAATACATGAAGGAAAGAAGCCAACAGTCGGTGAAGCCAAGGAAAGCATTGGGGATTGTTTTATGTCTTTTTCTTTATTTTACTTTTTACTTGGATAATCACAGAAATGAGTAATGTAATCTGCTTAGGGGAAAGATAATTAAACACAAAGTAGAAGAAAAAACAACGTGCCGATGGTGGGGACCGAACCCACGACCTCCGAATATCGCGTCCGGTGCTCTTCCAACTGAGCTATATATATATATATATATATGGCTTCTCACTCGTAAGCTTTGATAGAGTTGACCCAGAAGGCATCGGAGGGCACGCCAAGAGAGCCGAGCCAAACTTCAGCCTCTCCGTGTCGAACTTCACAAGAGCACTTCCGCTTCTTCGCGGCAGCGCACGAAACTTAAGAAGGCAGCAGCCCGGCGGCTGCTGTTGAACACGTGGTATTAGCCCTATATATATATATATATATATATATATATATATATATATATATATATATATATATATATATATATATATATCGGCCGCCCGATGCACTCGCATTGAAAGATTGCGGTAATAAAATAAGCGCCCACACAAGAAGCATGCGGTGAGGCGGTGTGTTCAGTTTCCAAGAGTTCTCGCGGGGAGTGTGGTGTCATGCGTACGACTTGAACCACTTCAGGTTTCTGCTGACGACGAGTAGTAGTGGAAAAGCCGTCTGGAAGCACTTCGTATGTGACATAAATCAACCGACGAGGCACTCTGTAGGGGCCGAAGTATTGCTTTAAACGTTTCTCGAAAATTCCTCGACGTCGAATTGGAGTCGAGAGCCACATTCTTTCGTTCGGTTCAAAAGTCACTACACGGTGGCGGTGATTATACGCCGTGCGTCTCGACCTGGCTAATATATAATATATATCACATAAGTATCAGCTGTGGAGACAGCAAACAACATTGAAGTGAGACGATAGCAATTTTTTGTACTTTTGGGCCTTCTATTCATTTGTAGTATTTGTCGAATACCATGTATACGGATAGAACGAGCACAACTCGGAAAGCCAGCGATCATTCATTCGTGTCTTGTTATATTGCCAACAGTATACTCTGAATGAAAGATCAATATGAAGGCAGAACACCGCTCACCGAAGAAATAATCTAGAACGGCCGGAGGATCTACTACTCAACAGGTACAAATGCAGAAACCCACTGACTGTCTTGTTTTGACCTTGCAGTCTTGCAGAGGTCAAATCATGCTTACTCTTTGTAGCAGTGGACTAAGACATGTAAATAAGTTCATAGGGAAAAAAAATCGTAGTGGTTGCCACACTCGTTGAGTATATCTGAATCACGGCATAAGGGAAGGGAGGAAAGAAAGAGTGAAAGAATAGAAAGAGGCGACGTAGGGGTGGGCTACAAAATGATTTATACCACCTTGCAATCTTAAACCTGCACTCACATTCCATAGCACACGGACACATTGGTGTTTCGCCTTCATCGAAGCGCTGTCGCCGCGGTCAGTTAGGACCCCGAATACAACCTGTTCAAATATAGCCGAGCGCCTTGTACACAGCCATTGGGGTGGGTAATCGGCTTTTCCAAGTGTTGTATGTATACATCACTGTGTAATTAGAGCTGAGATGTATCAATTAGTTATTAGTTCATCATCATCATCATCATCATCATCATCCTTACTATGCCCACTCTAGGACGAAGGCCTCTCTCATATTACTCCAATTAACCCGGTCCTGTGCTAGCTGCATCCACTTGACCCCTGCGAACTTCTTGACCTCATCCGTCCACCTAACTTTCTGCCGCCCCCTACTACATTTTCCTTCCCTTGGAATCCAGTTTGTTACCCTCAGCGACCATCGGTTATCCTCTCTTCGCACTACATGTTCTGCCCATGCCCATTTCTTCTTCATTTCAAATAGAATGTCACTGACTTGAGTTATTTCTGTGACCTACTCTGCACGTTTCCTATCTACCATTTTTCTTATTAGTTATTACCTCTTACTTGTTATTAATTAGTCACAAGGTAATTAAGCAAGGGTCAAGTAAAATTAAGCACATGAAATACAGTTTGTGAGTCATGTGATATATCGTTTGATAGCTACAGATGAGAAAAAGCATAATCTGATATTTTAGGCAATTGCAGGCAATGGCGCAATCTAAAATTATAAAGTAGTATATTATTGAATAGCTGGTGGCGAGTATAAGTGTGATCTTATAGTTGAATAAATAATTTCTCAATTATATTATTTTGAACTTTATTTCTGAAGTATAGTACCTGCATAAACAAAGCTACTGCACTCTGCTGCGCAGTGCCTTGATGCGTATCGGCTGCGTAGCTTTGGCTACATAGCCACAAAACGTTTCCCGGACGTATATAGTACAAACGTAGTATTACATCGTTGTGAAGGTATTTTGTCGCTTTTATCGCATCAACGGTGGTAAAGATCCGCTGGTTTGCACATTCTACCTTTTTTCCGACTGTTTACAATTTAAGCTGCGCTACTATAGCGGTTAGATGTGTCCTCAAGTAGAGCATTCGCATAAAGTCTAGCTGAATATTATGCACGTTGTCTGAAGGCAACCACACATCCTAGATATGAATACAGTGCTAATCATCGCACAAATGCCGTCTAGTACGTATTGACGCAATTTCTTTACGATGGTGCTGGTTACTATTAACTAAAAGCTACTATTCATTAAACATAGTGGTTTATTGGGCGCCTTGGTTGAACAATATGTTGAAACAGCGCTAGAAGCACAGCGTTTGCCTTTCTATCTGTCCATATTTCTAGCGCTGTTTCAATATACTATTAATTCTAAGCGCACGCTTCAAAGAAACGTTTTACAAGCAGATTTTAGCGCTCATCTATCAAGTTTTAGATTGACTGTATGAGTCACGCATGTCGGCTTCCTTGCATTGCCTTGGATGTAGCGTCACCTCGTTCGTGGTTTGCTTTCTTTTATTTAATACCCCTTCAGCACTTCTCAGGTAAAGACTGTTGTCGCTAGAATTATAGAGTTGACCGGTAACCCCTGCAGAATGTTGTTATATTAGGAGCGCTTATGTAGATGTCTTGAACACTACAGCACTGACTTGAAGCTATAAGCAACGCAGTGTAATGCTGTGTATTCTTATGCACACGATCTTCTCACTCATGGAAAGCAAGAAAAAAATTTAAAAAGCAAATTTTCCGCTCACTTTCTATCTCCTGAATTTGCGCTACTTTTCGGGCATGAAATGCATTGCTTTAAAGCACAGTTTTTGCATTTCGCACATACCATGGCTATCCTTGAGGAGCTGTGTAGAGAGCTGCCATCATGAAGACCGCGCTTCAATTTTAAGGCGCTTTCCTTTCATTTCTCCGCATTCAGGGGCATTTTCACTTCGAGCACAAAATGATGGCTGCCAGTTATGGACAGTATAGATCAAACTTTACTCAGTGACTGTTTATCTTTGGGAAGATAAAATGAACAAATCTAGACACACAGATAAGTACAGAAAGAAAGCAGCTCATGTCATACAGAGCCGGAAGGAATGAAGTTCCATTAAACGAGGGCATGCTCAAAATACTGCATCTAATTATAAAGGTAGTGCACGTAGTAAAACATTACCATCAGCAATATAATTTTATATATAAGTGACAGAAACATTTTCTGGCGCGCTATTCCCTTTCCACAGTTTGAGATAACTATAGGGCTGCCTTCTGCTTATGGATTTCTCGGGAGAACGCAAATTTAAACTGTTATAACACACACGAAGAAGAATTATTTTAATTGGACGGATAGCAGTAATAAATCATGAATATATACGGATATCAATTGGTCATGCAATATTTGTGCTCTGGAGAGCTAAACAAATATTCTCGCTTGGTGTATGGCTAAAAATTTGCTTATTGGATGTGCGGCTCGGCAAAGTTCGGAACAGCCTTCCCCACTTGATGATGTGCCCTGCTAATGGTTGGCAAACGTTCTGAACCTGGTATACCCTACGTAACAATTCTAAGTAAAATTGGAGTAATTGACACTCCATATGAACGCACTTTTCCGATACTATTTTTTCTTTACTATAATGGTGGCGCCATTTGCCTTCAGCTTCACTGTCTTTCTTACTCGCTGATAAATATTGTTCTGCAGTACTTCACAGAGAAATTAAAAGCAACTTTTTTACTACTACGTATTCTAACTGCTGTATGGGCAGTTCCCTACTGAAACACGTAATGTAGTTTGCGTGGTAGGACTTACAATATGTGCACGCTGCTGTATCTCATTAAAATCATTTTGTATAGAAACACGTTTTTCTTCTGTTTTCGCACAAAACAGAGAAATGATCGGAGGGGGGAAGGCCAGGAGATTAACCTGAAGGGTGTTCATGTTTTCTCGGGGGACGAATGGCCGAAAACTATATAAACTTGTCCGGCACTTCTGTTCACGTTCTCACAAACATACAATACATGCAGTAATCCAGAGCCAGTTTTCTACACCAAGAAGTAACGAAAAAAATCCCAGAATACATCACGTACTAACTTCAGACTTATCAACAGAGCCTGCTTTCAGCACGACGGCGTCCAATTTGAGTGAAGTATCATCGATCGCAGCTCAGATAAAGGAAGAATTCATAAGCAAGAGATAGCAACAAAGCGAACGAGTCGGCGCCCCAATCGCTAATCTGAAGAGCCGGCAACATGAGAAGGGCGAAGCGACGGATCGTTACGCCTATCGCTCGCCTAACGACAATGGCACCATTTTGTTTTTTTTAGAAGCTTCACGGTCTTATCTAGAACCAAATGTGCCCACAGAAAATGGAAGTAGAAGGAAATATAGGCTAGAAACGTAAACCTTGTAGTAATCGCTGTGCAAAAAGGTAAATGGAGAAAAGCAATCCCATCGAACATGAATAACTAGACAATATACGAAAAAAAAACAACAAAAAAGCGCAGTAGAAAACAAGACTAAGGAAGCGGTCGCGCTGAATGAAATCAATATCGGCGCTCTAAATGATGAGCAATGCGATAGTAATGTCAAATGTATGTGCCATGTTTTAACCTCTCTGCTTATTAAAATCTTCAAGAAAACACAGCGAACACGCATCGGGAACAATGTGAGAAGGATTTGCCGCAAGGCCATTCAGACGCGCTTATGAAGTCACTACGTGCGAGAGTAGCCATGCGTTTCCTAAAAAAAAAAAAATGAAACACCGGGCGCTTAAGGAATTCCGTCGTGCAGTCGAGTTGAAGGTCATGAGAAGAATGTTTTCTAACCCTGGATTATGCATCGCCGCGTTGGGGCTTGTTAGTAATATAATCCTCCACGCCGCTAACCAAGCCTCAGATGCCTTGTCCCCTCCCTGGTTTCGATAGGCCTGCTCTCTGTGATTTGGAAGGCTTAAAATGTTTGCAGCATTTGTAAATAATAGGCATTGGTCTCTCAGAACGTTTCTTTTTGACAGTTTTGGGTGAGGCTTCATTGTGTTACGTGCCTTTAATTCTGGCACATGAAAGAAAAAGACAACATGCATATTCATTATAGCCACTAATCAAATTTAACTTTCCTCGGAACATCTTAGAGGTGTCGATATTTCAATGACAGACTCTGCAAAACATTGTTTAGAGGACCGAACCTTATCGGTCTTAAATCTTATAAAATAAATTAAGTTCATGCGGTTTAGTAGCACATTTAAGTAGTAATAAAACAACTCCTGCTATTTAAAGATAACATTAAATATTTCCAGACGTGTCGGAAAAAAACTGAACCTCCTTGACAATAGACGTTTTGTAGCTAAAACGCGCTGTAGCAAACAGTGACCATAATATGAAAGCCATTTTTTGCTGTAAAAAGCGTCAACGTCGCTCAGTGCTAGTTTGTGGAAGTAGTCTTTAGTTCATGCAGAAAAGAAACATTACAGGGCTAAACTTAAGTCTGCTCAAGTGCAAAATCGGCGAAACCCTTGCGAGGTCTATGCTTAGCTCCATATGAGTTCGGCGCTTCGTCGTTCAGTAACGTTAATTAGCCGCCCTTTCTAAGCGTCAATTTTGGACGAAGTCAAATTTTGGGATTCAAGGAAGCAAATTGTGCAATGGCCCTCTCGAATCTGGAAGCCACCATTGAGCTGGGTAACTAAAATTAGGCTGGATGCGAATTTTGTTCAGATTTGGACGAAGTCAGATTTCGGGGATCCAAGGGGGGGGGGGGGGGGGGGCAAATTCAAGCGGCGGCCTACATACGTTTGCGGGCCACCACTTAGTTGTCAATACTAAATAGATGAGACGTGCAGTTTAGATCAAAATCGGAAGAAGTTAAGTCTCATGTGTCCAGGGGTAGCCAACTGTTGTAAGGGGGGGGGGGGGGGGGGGCTATCTCAATTTGAATATCACCACTCGAATTGCATACTAGAGTTAGGTTAGACGAGGATATGGGTGTAAATTCTGGTGAGGTCTGATTTCAATGGTCCAGCGAGCCAAATTTTAGGCATGGCCCACCCACAATTGAAGGTTACCACTGAATTGGCCATGCTCGAATTAGGTTAGACGTCAATTTTGATCAAATGCGGACAAACGCGAATATATTAAAGTCCAGGGAGGCGAAATGTTTTGAGGTTGCCCATCTAAGTTTAGAATTCAGCCCTGAATAGGCGATATTCGAATTAGGTTAGACACCGTTTTGGTCACGTTCTGACAGGGTCGAATTTGGGGAATCCAGGGGGCCATATTTTTGGTTCGGCTCTTCGCAATTTCGCGGACACCACAGATGGGCCAAACACGTATTAGGTTAGACAAATATTGATGGAATTGTTGCGGTCAAGGGGCCACATTTTGAGAATGGTCAATCCAAATTATGAATGTAACCATCCAATTTTCTGCGCTCTAAGTGACTGTATAAAGCTTTAATAGCATTATGTTAATTACTCTTGCAATGGGTTATTGACTGTTTGTTAGGACGCACGCTGATGACAGGTTCTGATCAGACGCTCTGCCGACGAATCCGCCCACGAGCCAAGAAGGGTTTTCGTCTTAAAAGAAAAAATCGTTATCATTCCATTCTCTGCAAATGTTTCTTTCTTGCTATTGCCAAGATATAGGAGCATTTCATGCTTCTTCAGCCCTTCTGAGTGCTTAATAGAAACTACCGGGCGCTCATAAGTCTCCTTAAGAACTGTGAATACGTAAGCATTAAGTGCTAGTGTTTCGCCTATATTGCGTGCTTTTTGTAAATGAGCCAGATGAGAGTTAGCTCTGCTTAACGATTAATTTTACGTGTCTATGTTTTTTTGTTGTTTAGCGTTTAATCTCGGATTCTTGTCGACACCTTTTCAAAGATATATAGCTTGTCGTTGTAGCCTGCAGTTAGATAATTAATCACTGCTAACTAATAAGCCATTACTAATTACAGGTCTTAGTTACAAACTAACATCTTCAATTAGCGTAATGTAATCGTATTCAATATATAAGCTATTCTATAATATATCTCTTGATATTGCAGCATTAAGTTCAATTTTTAATTACAATGGCATAATTAGTGGTAGTTAATTAAGACCTGCAATTTGACAAATGCAGTCATGCTCGACAAAAGTTATGGAGCGATTTATATGGACTACTATTGCAGCGTAAAGTTTATTTTTTTTATTATTAAACATTTACTGTAATTGAGACCTAGGATTAGTCCAGTGGAATTATACTTGACATAAGCTATGCAATTATATAATTCTTGTGGCGAATATACTCGACATAAACTACACAGTTACCGCGGACGCTTTCTGTACACACATCCCGTACACAGGGCGCATAATCCTTCTAACGTTATGCATTTTTGTTTTTGCAAGTCAGCCGTTTGCGCATTGGAATGAATCGTAACATGAATTGCAGTTTATGTAAAGTCGTTAATAAAATCCGGTAGCGTGAATGAAGTAGCTGCATATGGAAATCTTCTCCTTTGTCTTTCGCGAACGCCCTCTATGCTACGTGTTCCCAGCAAAACGAACAACAAATCGTTTTCTCAGTGATAAATTTTTATCCACTATTCCCTGTTCATTTCTGCGTATTCTCTCTGCAGAGAGCTGAGAGACTGTAGCATGTTCTGCTTTCTTCATAAAATAGAGTGTGCCACTTAGTCTCTTGGCTATTCAGAATTACGCTGTTCTCTTGTTTACCCATTTATCCAATAATGCTCTTTGATTATCTTATAATTTAATTTCGTGAGGTAAAACATCAATTCTGCTCCATTTCTGAGTATGTTTATCAAGTGCCTGCCTTTAGAGCTCACTTGGAGCGACGAAGTAGTGTTGGGACCAAAACGCCGACCTCGCTTGTCAAACAACCAATCTTGAAATGGGCTCTGTCGGAAAGCAACTGCGCTCCATTTATATTACAGCACACTCGGTTTCATGAATTCTGTGGTCTGACCCAGGTCGAGTCCCTAGGCACTATGGCAGCCTACAGTACACACTCCCTCTCTTGCACAGCATGCGCTGCTGCGAGTGTTTTGCCTTTTATAGGGGGTATATCTTTCCAAAGCAGCATTTCCGGGTGCATCTGAATAGGAAGTCTGCCCTCGTGCCTGTGTTCAGAACATCTTCTTCGTCGTGAGCAAGAGAAACAGGAAGAAACAGAAAATTGCTTCCAGTCTAAAATTAGGCCTTTGCCTTGCGAAACACGAATTGGCTTTTTTATGTCATACGGTGAGCCAACTGCTACATTCCTCCGCCAACAAGCCTTATAAGACGTCCATAAATCAAATATGCTGATTCTGGTGCCCTTAAGAAATACGTGAATCAAGCAAAAAAATATGATTGGTAGTACAAATCAGCAACTGAAATGATTTCTAACTATTAGGAAGCCTTCAACGTTTTCATGAAATATACATTATCTCAATACACGAGCGGCTGTTTGGCGCTAATTAAAGGGCAGGCGTATCACGTGTAGTTGCCTCAAATGAGCAATTATGATGGGCGGCGTCGACCAAAGGCCTCCTGCTACCTTTCTCTATTCCATGGTGGATAATAAAAAATGCGGTTGCAAGAGGCACCATTCCACGTGTAATTAAGACATGTTCTCACAACTTGATTATTGTACTCTGGCTTGGTCTGAAAACAAGCTTACTGAAATCGGAAGTACGGGTATAATTTTCGCAGTATGAGACGAAGCAGGCCATCTTTCATGTTGTGCTATTAACACACTGCTCCTAAAGGCGCATGACCAAAACCTACGTCTGTTAAAGTATATTGCCTGTGCGGCCGTCATCTGAATGCATTACCTTAACAGCCCCACCGCGGTAACTCAGTGGTTAGGGTACTCAACTGCTGAATCAAGGGACCCGGGATCGAATCCGGCAGCGGCTGCTGCTTTTCGATAAAGGTGAACAAGCCGTCCGTATGCTATGCGATGTCATGTACACGTGAAAAAACACCTGGCGGTAAACATTTCCGGAGCGCTCCCTTACAGCATTCATTATAGCCTTAGTCCTCATGAGACGTTGAATCCTAAATCTAACCAAATATTATCTAAACACCAGCTGTTTCAACAGAGCCTCCGAAGCAGGAGATTTAACAATAGCCCTTTCGAAGTATGAAGCGGCATTTTTCAAGCGCATTCAGTATTCTTGGCGCAGACAACAAGTCAACCCTAATATTACTGAGTGAATAAACTAACGTCTGACGAACACCTTTTTATCTATTGAAGATAGGGGCCTTGTTTCCAACAGATGTTGGTATCCAGCCGCTGGCAACAGCCATATCAGCTGTTAGAATTTCGAAAGTGCGATCTCACTTTGCCACAATGAAATTTGGTTGTCTGACGCCAAAAGCCGCACACTTTCGAAAGGGCTACGCTGTAATCAACATCGCCATCGCAATGAATCAATTGCTTCATTACCATGTGACCATTGATTGATGGCGCTATAGGGCCGTCATTTAGACCGCAGGTTTATTGAAAGCTCAGGTCTTTGGTCAGTGATATTGAAAATGTGCTGTTCCCCAGCGCCTAAAAAAAATTGTTTTCGAAATTATAGAAAACCTGAGGCAATTGTTAACCGCCAGCTATAAATCTCTAACGTCAAGGATGCGCTAGCTGCAATATTTAAGAAGTTAATTGTCAAATTGTCGCCAACACTGGCTTTAATTTTCTACGAAAGTCATCTTCCTAATTCAAAAACGCTACTTTATGGAAGATTGTGGCCGGATTTTCTGAAGTATAGTCAAGTCTTGAGGGTTGTTTTATTCGCTGTCTCAAGCCTTCTTCAGATTTAGGTAAATAAAAGTACGTAAGTGATGAAGGTAATGTGGCAAGGGACCGAATAATAAGTTCATGTGCCTTTCCTTCATTAAATCCTAAGAGTAGGTTTCGCCACCTAAACTATCTCTTTGTATTTAAGGTAAGAAACGAAATCGACGTGAAGCAGCCGAGAAAAGAAAAAGTGCGAATGATATAAATAAAATGAAGTGAAAAAAAAAAGCAAGGAAACCAGCTGGAGTAAATAAAGAAACGCCCTAGTGTAGATAAAAGTAGACAGAACGGTCTCGCCTAAGGGTTCAGCTAAGAAATAGTTTAGTTCATCCAGTAATGTTTTTCCTCCCTAACTCAATGCTGCATAAGGAGAAAACCGTGCGCGCTGCACGCTCTGTCGCCTACGAATGCATCGAACACGTTAACATAGAGCGGGAAAACGTAGGCGCTCTCCGATGGAGACCGCCCAATCTGCAAGTATAAACAAGGCGAGAATCCGCGCTACTATGGGTTCATTCAACCTCATAGCTCGAGAGCCGCAGTTCTTTTCGTCCGGCAAAAGTCCCGCGTTAAGGTCTCAAGGGACGCTTCAACCGCGCACCCACTTCCGACAGTGGCCTCGAAGATGCCACTGCTGAAGACTGAGCGTTCCCCAGCCGGATCTTCTGGCAGAGTCCTCGGTACCCAGGCAAAAGGAGAACTCTCCATTGTACCATGCGCAGTGATCATTGGCTCCTTGCATGTATTCTAGTTCCCTTGTGTTGTGCGTAAGAGCGTGAAATCGCTTATTCAGATGGACTCTTAGGAATGACGATTTTTTTTTCTATAAGATAACTAAATTGACCGATCGATTATTCAAGCCCTGCAATGTAAACCAATATTTTAGTAACCTTAGAATTATGTCATTCTATTGCCATTTGTGCATAGGCTACATAAAAATCAGCAGTTTAATGTAACTATTTTTTTACGGCTTAGTTTCATGTACTTGCACGCTAGTTCCGAATATAGCAGCAACTGTGCTAAGCGGAAACGCTTCACTGGTAATCTCCAATTCTGTGCTTCTCAGGCAGAAGAGAAATTATGTTATAGCGCATATTTATAGAAGGGCGTAGACGAACGAATGTGTCGCGATCTCGTCATGCAGAACAAAATACAGTAAGTGCGTATGACGAAGTTTAGGGTTGCTTCTTTATGCAAGCGTTCCTGTATTCAGAAGATACTGTAAGTCCGCTTGGGGTGACAATAGTAAAAGGCGGCCTTCTGAGAGGCATAAGGGCAAGGAAACTTCAGTGCATCAATAAAAGACTCAAGAATAAACTTGTGCCCAATGAATACAAGATATTCTAGTAAAGGGATGTACACCACATGCTGCCTCATTTGCTTAAGGCTCCTAGTTATCTCTAGAAAAGTTTTCAACAAGAGTGCAGTGGTTACTAGAGAAGAGGGACATATTTATACCTTCGACCACACATGTGTTCAACCCTTAATCGGTATCAAAACTCCGCAAATGACATGACTAAACACTAACAAAGGTAACGGAATATAAACGAAACAAATCTCAGCAATAACAAAGTTAGTCAATCGGTGCAAAAGCAGTGTCATGTCTTCCAAGCGACAGCACTCAAAATCTAAAACATAAAATAAAATTAGAACAAAAAAAAAACAAGGCAAAATAACAGATATAAAGATAACTAACAAAAATAGCGCTCGGTTTGCGCTCATCATTCACCTTAGGAAAACCATGAACCAACTAGGCCCAACCTAAATTGAAATGAAGCCCACATTTGTCGCCTGAATGTGCACCACGCATATGTTACAAAGGTTCTTAATATGGTCGGTCAGTTTTATAGTATCGAGAGCTTATTTAAATAAAAATGCAGAGGAAGACTTAAAACCACCTATTAGAATCAATAGCTAAACATTGATAGCAGCCAAAATGCTTCCAATATTAGACATTACTTAAGCATTAGGCCTTGTAGTTCCTTAAGCACTGAAATTGGAACAGTTGAGCATGAAATTTGATTTCATATTGTACCATATTTTTAACCTTCTGTGTTTACCACTTGTACGTGGATGAAATTTGAAGGATGGACGATAGGGCACCGCTATTTCTGAGGTGAGTTAGCTATTTCCGAGAGAGTGTTGGAAAAACGGCGCTAGACAGTCATGGTACTCTACATGATTCAGTTAGGCGAGGTATTGGCACCCTGAACTCATGTAACTGAGTCATGTCAAGCGCCGTGACTCTAAATTAATTCTAGAGCAAAATGCGGAAAGGTTCACTGTGCGCACCACACGGAGATAACGCTTTCCATCGGTCATTTTTATTCTGTACTGAGGACAGCTGAAACAATTTTCGTTTTGAAAGTACACGCAGGATTCAAAATTGAATAATTTTATCTTTCTATGCAATATCTTTTTTCCGGACAGAAAATGTTTTTCCGCTTCTTTACTTACGAAGGCACTTCGTAAAAGGCACCGTATCCAGGGGCACATCTGCTGTTATTCACGTCGTGTTACGCGATGACCTCGTGCAATAACCGAAGAAGTCAAGAAGAACAATGTCCAAAATTAGAATCCAAAATAGAATCCAGAATGCGACGAAGACGGTGCATCAATATGTGATGGGATATGTGATTTAGAAAAAGCAAATCGACAGAACTATCACTACTAAAGCGGAAAGAAGTTATAGTAAAAGCATTTGAAGGCAAAGAAATAGTGGTTGGCATATAGACTTCTCGAAAGCGTTTGACCGTCTTAATCATCAAACATTGTTAAAAAAAACTTGAAATATATGGACTTTTCATAGATCGAGAGGGAGCGCTTTATCACTCATAAAATCATACCTTCAACACCGAATGCAAATTGTTTCAGTAGGTGACAGCTTATCATACTGCAGACAAGTCAATACGGGCGTACCTCAAGGGAGCATTCTTGGCCCTCTCCTGTTTAACCTTTATGTAAATGACATCACTGTAGTTAGCCATATTCAACAATACATATTATATGCAGATGACACTACCTTATTATTTCGAAACAATAACTTTCAGATATTAGAGGCAGAAATTAATAATGCCCTTCAAGCCCTACAAAAAATGGAGTAAAGCAATCTCCCCAGAGATTAACGTTAAGAAAACAAAGGCTGTCAATTTTACTCCCAGGCATTCCCCAATACCCTATGCTTTGAACATCACATTAGGGTCTGAAGGAATAGAAATTGTCGACACAGTTAAAACTTTGGGATTATATCTGCCTAAGAATAAGTCATGGAACAATCATGTTAACTATATTATAACAAAAATATCGAAATCGGTCCGAATTTTGTCGAAATTCCGCTCCTTCTTACCACTAGCACTGAAACTACGCATATACAACTTATTAATTTTTACTCGTATTAGCTATTGCTTTCTTCTATGGGGGTCAACAACCCTGACCAATCTGAATCGTGTACATATACTACAAAAAAGTCGATTCGTCACATCTTAGGGGTCGACTCACAAGCTCACAATGCCGAATATTTCACTCGACTTAATATATTAAATGTACGTAGTTTATATTCATACTCGCTGGCCAAATAATATAAACAACAGCTCCACAACAACCAGCAAGAACTTAACTCAATAGCAGAATTAAGTACGTCAACAAGCCTTCGTAACTCGCGTTTTTCACAACCATGGAGAGTTCCCTTTTCACGCACCGCTTTAAGCCAACAAATGCTCCGCCACTCTTTACCAACTTTACTGAACAATCTTCACAGCAGACAAATTGACATAAATTGCACCAACATCTATAAACTAAAACTTTTTCTAGATGAGCAATTATTAAGACAGTAACTGTATGAAAACTGTTGGAATTGTACAGTTTTGTATTGCTTTATCTAATTAAATATACCGCTGGTTTTTGTTTGTATTACTATACCTAGAACTGTATAAACGGAAAAGTGACGTGTGAATTCCTTTATTTGGTTACACTTTTTTTACCTCCTGTAGCTATTACTCTGTAGTATTTAATATTTCATGCGTGACAAAAATCTGATCATGCTCTTGGCGTACGCCATTCGTATCACATCACGAACATACCCCACACAGAAGATAGTTTGAAGGAGTATGGAAAATAAATAACGTTTTCTAGACATGGACACTTTACTATGCCTTTCTGTCAGGTTTTAACGCGGGATGAGAAATAGAGAAAGCAAGGTTTAGCAGTTAGACCGCATAGCCTTCGCAGTGGAAGACGCTGAGATAGTCGCAGGTGCTGAGTGAATAAACAATATTTGCAGATCTCTGATGCACTACTGCCAAGGCATTTCTCTCAAAGGAAATAAAATGTGTTTTGTTTTTTTTTCACTCACGAATTCACCAATGTGATAAGTTTACACATATCATTCTATATACCTTTAGATTTGCATTTTGCGAGTGTATTTGAGCGCCGAATATTGGAGAAAATATCATCATCATTGACCCTTAAAGACAGCTATGAGGGGTATTACATAAGGGGGGGGGGGGGGGGGACGTCGGAACAAGATGTGACATTTTAGGTCAAAACACGGCCGTTGGTCAAAGCAAACAAGATAGGTGAAATAATCGTTGTAAGGCAGGCTTTAATGACAGCGACTATTGATCGTCGTTTTGTTTTTCCCTGTACAGTGCATGCAGTACAGCCGCTTAGACCTCCGTAATGTTTTCAAAGACTCAGAATAGCTTCTTGCGCAGTTAATTCTTCCACCAATAATTGTCTGAGCACGTGCCCTGAAATGTGCAGCGCACTCTCTTGGTACTCATAACCATATAAGAAAAAAAAACTCAAAGTAATGATGCCGAAAATGAGATTGAGATAATTACTTCTTGATTATTGATAGAGCAATTGATGACTTCAGCCAAATTCAGACAGCGTAGGGATATTGACATGACTTGATTACTTGATCCTGTTGAAGATCTTTTTGAAAAGAGATATGGTAATTTATAGTTTCGCATCACATAGGGCTGTTTACTTCGGAGAGCGACTAGTATCAGGATTAAAAAAACTCGGTCCAATGGGCCCGGCTTTACAACTGATGGGTCCTTCCCACTGCGCCCAGCTGCCCTTGGCATTTGGACCGCCAGCCGTCGTCAACGCGACATCCATATGTTGGCTGGTCTCCATGGCGGCGACGTTGATGACTGGCTTGACAACTGCCTCCTTTTTCTCGGCCAATGTACGCCTCATTCTCTGCCTTGCCGCATGCCTTTGGAGCGCTTACACCACCGGCGCATCCGAGTGCCCATGTTGTCACACTGCCTCCACTCTCCGCTGTGCCTCTGTACTACTCGCCCTTGCACCCAGCCCAGCCTGCTTGTTATTACTGTGGCTATCGGGGCCATATATCCCGATTCTGTTGCGTCTGACTACAAGATCAACGTCGCGACTACAGTTCCTCCGAAACCGGCTATCGTGCTTGTTTATGCCCCTTTAACCACCGTTCGTTTGCTGATTGTTCGCGGCGTTCATCTTCTCCAGGCAGTTCAGCTGCACCTTGCGGTTATTGGCCTTCCAGAGGTTGGTCCCTTTTGCCTTACCCCTCTCTACCTAGCCTCGCCGGCCAGCTTCTCCGATGCCTGCGCTTCGCTCGGAAAATTAAACAGGGCAGATTTCGAGTGCCCGTCAAATGATAGTTCAGTGTGGGTTGAAAGTTTACCTGTTCGAGCTTTAATTGACATGAGCGCCGCCGTTTCTGTAATTCAAACCGACTTGTGTTCCCGCCTGCGGACATTAAAAACGCCTTACGGTCGACCTGAACTGCATGGAGCTATAATGACGTCAACATTCTGCCTTCGGCAAAGTGCACTGTTCCAGTTTTTGTTGAAGGTGTCCTGGACCACGTAAAACGTGCAGCGCTCTCGCCTTGTGTTCCTATTAATTTGTTTGTTTGTTACGATTTTTTGTCTGGCGCATCAGCCTGTAATTCCTGGCGCAACATAATCCACAAGAACAAGATGCGGTTCCTTTGCTGGTGCTTCCGTGCCGCGAAATCGCCTCTATGCTGCTACTAATTCAGTTGCAAAGCGAAAACCTTTATTGTCTCATGGTTGTCGTCAGCAAAAGTGTCACGCTTTTGCGGCGGCTCTGGTTGGTTGAGAAGCGATGACGTCATGGAGACCTCGACCAATCACAGCACCACCGCAGTATGCGCGAATGCGTGCCTTATATGACCATATGCCAATGAATGACCAATTACTAATTATTGCCTAATTATACAATTGTATTACTAATTACTAATTATAACTAGTTATTTATCTGGTATATTACTAATTACTAATGGTCAGCAGTTGCATAATAATTACTGACCAATGCCGCGCACCCGGTAAAACCAACCACACAACAGTAAACGTAAAACAACTGCGAAGATACAAAGAGCGCGATCACGCCGCTGCCAAGCAGAATTCACTGAATAAATTCACTCGCAGAATGTGAAAGAGTAGTGATCGCTTTACTCGTAACAGCATTCATCGCTACATGCGCAACAGTCACGTAGCAGAATGCACCACTCAGGCTTTCGTCTTTCATCACTTCCTTTACCACCACCACCACCCTAGATGCTGTAATGTTTTCACACAATGATGTATATGCCCTCTAAAAAAATGTCATTGCAAATCAACATGGTTATAATTCATGATGTTGGCATAAGCTATTTCACAAAAAAATGAAAATTATGGTCAAACATAGTGAACGGGCGCATCAAATTTTTAATTTCTGTTCGAGGCGGTTTGCGCTTAGCGCAAGGCCTTGGAGATGTCGATGTAAAGATGGCTTGACGCTGCTCTGCTTCCCTTCATGGCACGTCTCGCGAAAGTAATCCCTGTCTTCATGGCGCCTTTACCATTAATTAAACGTGCGGAAAGATCGCAAATCAGTCACCCGAAGGGCACCGTGTGCTGCTCTTCTGGCTGAAATGGATAAAGCACGCGGGCAATTTGCAAGTCAGTAGCTAATTATGTTGAGTGCTTCGTTTGCTGTATTTTTTTTAATCTGGATCGCATGATGTGCATTCTGTCGGAAGAGTGCGCAGGGAGTGCCACAACACGACAAATAAGTCTTCTTATAATAAGAAAGCACTCGCTATTATGCGCCACTACCATAAACTATGGCACGCGCAAAGGGAATTTTTTTTTTTTTGCATAATATATAACTGAATATTTTGGTCCTTTATTCAATTGGTCATGACTAATTGGTACAAATATTGTTTTGCATGCAAGGCATAGTTAGAGCGCAAAAAAAAAGGAAATATTCGCAATGGACAAAATACGGCTCCTGGCAATTGTTGTATGAATTCTAAAATAGCAGGGCAACAAGAGAAATATACCACCTTTAATAAAGTCACTTCCAAACGCTCTCGTTTCGATTCAATAGGTTTGGTTTGCGGTTTGTGGAGTTTAACATCCCAAAGTGACTCAGGCTATGAGAGACGCGCTTTAGTGGAGGACTCCGGAAACTTCGACCACCTGTGGTTCTTTAACATGCACTAACATCGCACAGCACATGGTTGATTCTATAGCTCTTAAAATTATTAATCGGTATCGAACCTTAGAGGTAGTGCTTCTGTTCTACGGCAAACCAATTTCCACTGAGCTATTCTGTCACCTCACCTCACATGAACCTGTTGTGTTGCCACCCTTCTACCGTGCCCTTGCTGCGAAGAAGCATTCTGGTATATACTCGGCTAAGATGTTTAACCTGAAACTGGCATAGTGAAATATTTATGCGTTACGTTATTATTACCCAATTTGAATTTTAAGTTCCTTGCTGCAAAGAACGTTTATGCCATATAGAATGCACTCCTAAATAAGAAAACTGGCATTGGTGGTTTATATAGTGCTGGCGACAGGAGTGATGGCCTCCCCCTCTCCCCTCTCCCCCCCCCCCCCCCCCCTACATTTGAAGCTCTGCTTGTCTTGTTTCCTGCATATAAGTTGTGTATTTAAAAATTCCATGTTTTAAGTATGACACTGTGCTGATTATATTTCCCAGGACGCTGTTATCATCGTTCCGTACCTAAGAGTGCGCACAGCCGATCTCGATAGAAAGCTACGTTCCTCCATTGACTTGGTAACCTATTGACTGAAGCATCATCGGAGTCGACCGTAAAGCAGCGTTCAGTAGCCCGATGCGTTGACAAATACTGGTACAAGGGCCTTAGAAACGTTTTGTAACACGGGTATTAAACGATAAGTGTCTGCAATGCAATGGCATAGCGTAATTTCTTATTTATGGTAATAAGGCATTCATGTCTGTTGTGTCTACCTTTTTAGTTTTTTTTGCATGACGAAAACTCACGAAAAAATCCTCGAGAAGTGCTTCTTTCAAATTAAAATTGTTTCAAATATTTTTGTAATATTTTAAATCTCTACTCTAATGATCAAAATATGCGCACATTCCCCTCGGGATGCTTGCAGCTCTTTAGTTGTTTTTTTTTTTTTGTTTTTTTTTTAGTATCGTCAAAAATGTTCTCCATTTTCTTACGGCTGCAGTCCTAACTACTCGGTGTGAGCGAAGGACAAGCTTTAAAAGAAGACTTTTAAGGCATCGAAAGATAGAAATAGTCCCTTCAATATTTCCCTAACGATATATTCCTACGATATTCCCTAATTGCCTCATGATCCGCCTTCTGTGCGCGGATGCGGAGTCGCCATGCTTGAAGACGGCATACAAGACGCCTAGGGGAGACCATGACCGCTCCCCATGTGTTTCCTATGAGAGCGATGCGGAGTAATGCGGTTCAGGTTTGCTCTATCGTGCTCCGGTACTGTTCTGCGCATGTGCGAATCAGTGGCGTAAAAAG
Organism: Amblyomma maculatum; assembly: GCF_055883805.1. NCBI lineage: Eukaryota > Metazoa > Arthropoda > Arachnida > Ixodida > Ixodidae > Amblyomma > Amblyomma maculatum. The sequence goes on along the minus strand of NC_139349.1, from coordinate 19,550,958 downwards.
CTGATTTGAATAGCTTTCAAACAAAGTTGACTTGAGACAACGCTGAACAGCAATCTCCAAGGTGCAAAAATTTTGTGCGTGAAAGCTGCAAGTCCATTTAAGTGTCGAGATTTTAGTTTTTAACAATCATCTTTGTGATTAAGAGTCATTCTGTTATCCAAAAAAATCCCCAAGATGTGTTTGCTTTGTCCAGGAATCGTGTCATATAGTTAAGGGCTAGAAAAAAAGAAACAGATTTCAGCTGCTCCCAATTTTTCAGAGGACTAAGTAACTTATTATTCAATACCAAAAGCACGCGTTTCCGGTTTTCTAATTACTTAGAATGAACCAAGGCAAATATATTGTTTTCCTCAATAAAGGGCTGCACTCATATAATATCAATCATAAATGACATTATTGTTGAACGCTTCTTTAAAACTCATCCTTCCTTACAAATTCGAAAGTCGCTTGCTGATATCAGTCCGCACACAAATGCCTCATACACACTGCAGCATTCGGCGGCGAGTGCGAGCGAAATTCGTCGCCGCGGCAGAAAATCCGTCTGAAATGCGGCTGCAAGCCAGTTCAGTCCGGGATCAATACCTGCCGGCGGAAAAATGTCCGCCGATTTTCATGAGCCATAGAACGCCGAGGTAGTTGCGTTGCCACGATATCGTCAGGTAGCATCCCTCAAAGGTCAACATGGCGACGGCCTGTTCACGTGTCACCATCCACTGAGAAGAAATGACAGCCAGCAGCCAAAATGCTTATCGAAGCCGTGAAGGTCGCCTGCTGTATGACAAGCGTCACGCCGAACACAAAAATAGTGTATCGAAGGATGACATGTGGAATACGATCGACGCTCCATATTCCCAATTTTTTTTACTATGCCTGCAAATAGCATGTTGAAGCTTACGTTGCCACAGTAGACGGGTCAGATATTTGGTTTGGTTTGGTTTGTGGGGTTTTACATCTATGAGAGATTCCTTAGAAGAGGACTGCGGAAATTTCCACCACCCGGGGGTCTTTAACGTGCACTGACATCGCACAGCACATGGGCGCCTTGCTTTTCGCCTCCATCAAAAAGCGGCTGCCGAGTCCTTGGGAACAGAAGTCGAGCGCCGTAACCTATGCTTCAGTGAAGAATTGAATGTTTATGCATTGGCATAGCAAAGCTGAATGCTCTTTTGTGCGCACGTAGCTTCCGTCGAGCAGTCAGTTTAGGATTAACGAGAGCTCGCAGTCAAAGCGGCGACGGTGGCGATGTGTTGACTTAGAAGTGTGAATGAAGGAGCGTGCCGGTGGCGGCAGATTTCGCTCGCTCCCGCCTCAGGGTGCTCGAGTTTAAATGAATCATTGTCGGCCTTTGGGACGAAACGTCTGTTTCTTCGGATATGAAGAGCTCTTTCAAAACTAACAGTACTCGTTTAGGAAAACAATTCTACGAGTAATCTCTGGTCGCAGCTGTTCGTAACGAAAGACGCGATGTAAATAAAGCGACGGCCAAAAACAGTAAAAATTAAGCCCCGATTTACTTCGTCATATTAAATGCGAACGTAAATGTGCTAGCGCAGACCGTTCGCTCCGCTTTATCTTCAATGCTGTTATTGGTTCGGCTGCGAGATAAATTTGACGGTAAATTGAAGACGATACATTTTATTGTTTCTGAGGATATCAGAGTCTCGGCCCTTTCCAGTCGGCAGTATGAAACACATCAAACACTGGCGTTATATGGAAGTTTTTCGTTCAAATCGGTTCGTTCGATATATCCAATTTTTCGTCTCTCCGACTCCATCCACGCAAGACAAAAGGGCAGATTTCCCGCACCTATAACTTGGCAGCGTTAACAGGTGCGTTCTTCACCATTGGCATTGAATTTGTTGGCGCTGTAACCGAAAAATCAAGAGCTTCGGACAAGTGGTAGCCGGCAATTGACAGGGCAGCGCACTGATTGGACGACGGGCTGTGTGCCGTAAGAAGCCCGCATGTCACGTTCCTAGTTGGCAGAAGATGTCAATTCTATAGAAGCTCCTTTGATATGGAAAGCTGAGATGGGATTTCGCAATTACTATTGTCATATAAAATGAGAATCGAAATGGTAGTAAATAACAATATGCAAAATGATTACCCGCTTTCAATTATTACTTTTGCGTTGCCTAACAAGAGCACTTGAACTGCAAGCAATAATAATTTTAATTACTTTGTAACCCGAAGCGCCTATGGTCAGCGCCCAATTCAATATTGCGGGGTGAAAGTATGGAATAGTGTGCCAATTGAAATTAAAATGGCTAACAATTTCCTGTTTTTAGTTAAGCGCTTCTACTTTTCGAAGATTGAGGGTTATGTTTGCTAATCTTGTTATGTCTGCGCTTGAGTGTTGCTCGCTATTATTTTGTTCACTGATCATTTATAAATGAGTTTCATGTTGGTATTTTCTTTTGCTGTTATAACATATGTGTACTTTGGGCCTATACTACCTTCGGCTATTGGCCCAGCACTTTTTGCAAATATATGGTATATCTTATTTGAAAATAAAAAAGAAAGAACGAAACCCTCCAGGGCCCGTGGGTACCGTTTCAAACAGGCTTCACCTATAGGCAACGCAGACACGTTCGAAACGGCTTGGTTAAAACGAGGCTTTATATTTACGTCGTTACCTGGGGGGATCTTTCGCATAATGTTGTAGCTTACGAATGTGTGCTTAAGTGCGTTAAAAAACAGAGACATACATTAAAGGATTCTGAGTAAGCAATCAGCGAAATCCATGTACATACATGAAGATTCGTAAGGGGAACTGTAGACGGGAGCTGTTGACGCTGCCTGCCCCGTCACTTTGATTTTTAGTTTAGAAGCAGAGTAGGCAGAGCTCGGGTGTTCCGCTTACTATTCATCACCTGACAGCCAGATATGGAAGGCGGCTCTTCTGTTAATAAAACCTTTCGGGGCGCCACCTCCTTCTTCGATGTTTAATACGCAGACAAGAATATGTTTTGTTCCCTTTGTTGAATTTGGTGCACAGGCACTTCGTTTTCTGTTTTCACCTAAATTGCTCACAAATGGTACCAGATGAAAACGGACACCTGCAAAGTGTGGTGTAAGAGAGTGGCCGTTTAGCACGTGGGAGGCCCGGTATAGTTATTTGACACAATGCGAATTTCTCGTTGAAACAAGATGTCATTTCTGCCAAATGACGTTCAATGCGAAACCATTTTTTTTTAATCGTATCACCGCCGGGAATCCAACCACCATCCGAGCAGATTAGCTTCCTTATAACCCAGATACGTGAGCACTACACTACCGTAGCGGCCGATCACGCGTCCTGTATAGAGCTGCAACACACTCTCGCGATGCGCAGTAAACATTTCCGTCTTTGTGAAGATATAACTGCTAGACATTGTCGCGTTGTCTGTTGTGTCTTGTGTTGTGTGTTGTCTCGTTTCTTAACCAGTGTAAATACGCCACACACATACGCTAGCTTGCCGAATGCGGCCGAGGTATGCTAAAATATTTTCGGGTGGATCTGCCAGGCGGCGTGACAGATCTCGCAGTGCTTTCGCATTACTGCACCTAAGCAGACATATGTGCACCCCTGAAATGTATCATACCATTGAAAGTATGAATGAAATGCGTTTAAATCGGATCGTGTCTGCCTCTTAGTAGCTTTCTCGGCTTTTAGTGGTTATTTTATTACTAATTTGCGTGTGGCTAATTTGGAAATATCTTCAGTCCCCTTTTTGTTAAGCTTTCGATACAGTTCGTGTAGAGAGAGCAACACGGCTGAGTGATCTAGCCAAGCGTCCAGCTGAGCAGTCTTTTTCTTCGCCCCGGGATCTAAAGCTACTCCTGATCGCAAAGGCCTTTCTATTAGTTTCTTTATGCTCCGAGACATGATCCCCAACTGAAACGGGTTTTTCTAGCCGGGTATTTTTCAGGCTAGCACTCGCACAATTTCAGTGCTTGAGGGGATCATGGAATTGGTTTTCGTCGGTCTGAAGCCATACACGATATCTTCTAAACCACCACTCCTAGGTCTCTTTATTACTTGTTGCGACAAATGCAGAAACACCCTAAAATTGGCGTTTGGTAGGACATCAAAACATAAACCTTTTAGCGCGCTAGCAACAGAGCACGCACTCAACCATTAAGATTCGGAGCTGAAGCTTGCTTGGCCTTAAAACACTGAAGCACACTCTCAATTTTTTGCCCTGAATGAGCGATCGAAGAACGCCAAGTCAATAAGCGCCGTATAACGCAGCGCAGCGAGGAACTGTGCGAGATTACGCGCGGCGCGCTATCAGCAGTTTGGTGGTGCCGTTTTCTGCTTCTTCTGGCTACCGTTATCGTCTTTATCATTTTTCTTTTCTGAACACTGCCCCAAAGATATAAATAAACAGTGAATTGGTAGCTCTTGAGCTGGATGGAACAGGTTATAGAATTTTTTCTTTAGTTTTCCTATCGCTCACTCAGTGCCAAAAAAAAGAAAGTGAATGTATCCGACACTGCATGTCAAACTGATTAGAATCTACTGTCTTACAAAGAATTGCGCAGATGCCTTGGCAGTGTATTACATGAAATAAATTTATCGCTTTTTTCAAAAGCAAAAACAAAAGACAAAAAGCAAGGCCAAAATTACGGTTTCTTTGCTCGCACTTGTAACAAAGCCCACGAAAAGAGTTACATAATCTGAGGCGTGAGAACAATCACATCTCATCGGATTACTTCACTCATCCGCTCGCACCTTCTCGCATACATGAAAGCAGGCGGTGCTAATTTTCTTTTCCTAGCCTTTCCTTTTCGGCATGCAGACAGCGGCAAACGACATCGACAACAGGCAAAACGCAGATGGGGTTAGGTCCAGTTCCCGTAAGAGCCTGGCAGGGGAAAGCTGCAACTGGCGGCTCATTGCGTTCATGTTCGCAATCCCACTGATTTCGCCTACCGACGGTCGACGGTCGCACGTTCATGAAAAAAAGAAAACTGGGAAAGTGTACTTCATGACCGTGTTGTGCAATTACAAAGTTATATGTAGGCATATTTACAAAACACTAATTCGTATCTTTATTCCCGCACCATCAGTGAAATTTGGAGAATGACATATAATCTATGGGGATCCTCAGGGTGTTAATTGAGCCGCTGAGTACAAAATAACTGCTCCACTTGTCACAATAAGAAATTATTTAGGAAACAATTTCTGCCAAAACCTTAATACTTTCACATGTTTCAATAGCATTTGTTGGAGAATACTCGGGAGAAGAACTAAAATATTTCCTTCGCACTCTCGGCGACCGGCGGTGTAGCAAGGCCTCAGGGTAAAGCTAAATATACAAAAAGGAAGCCAAACTGACCTGGCAGCTTGGTTTCCTTTTACTCCTGATGCCACTATTTTCAAGCCGCCGCTATTTCCTACGTATTCCTTTACGAGACCTCTGCGCCGGACGCCGACGCTTCCTGTCGCCCTAGAAGGAAATTGGCTGCTTGCTTCGTGACGCGTTGCGGCCGCACCGTACTGTGATATTAACGGAAGTAACCACAGTTCTCTTTTTCACCGCGTTTGCGACAAAAACGAAAGTGGACCCTTGCTCGAGTTTATAGTGGAGTTATCCTCAATCATGCTTAGAATGGCGCCCTCAGCTTAACATCCTCCGTCCGCTTTGCTTCTCCCCGAACACCATTCTTTCTGACAAGCCGGTACTCGGTGTATTGGAAACGACGGGACGTGCAGCACACACTAATGAGATCCGTCCGGTCTGCTTTCCTTCTTTCCAGCGACACGTTCGCCGATAAAGCTAGGATGGCCTAGCACGTTTCAGTGCGGTTTGTGCCTATTTGCGGCAAGTGTCACGCATGCTATAGTTATATTCGTGTAGACAATCGGCGAAGGTGGCAGTGATGTTTGCTGGTCGTTAGGAAGTGCACGAAGACAAGCAGTCATCAGCCATAATAGTTCAAACTGACGCGCAAAAAAGCAGCAACCTCTTGTAGTAATCACTTGCAGACTCTGACCACTTCACGATATTGTGGGGCAAAACTTCGCTGACCTCCTACACAATTCAGGTGTTTAAACTGTTTACTAGCGAGAAAAAGAGTACTTCATACTCATGCAAATGAAGTGAATAAAAGAGTGGCAGCTCCATATTACTGTTAGAAATGAGTCTTAGTAAATTTATTACCTTCATATAGTGCATTACTGTCACGTTAACAAACTGCGTAGAGTCTAAAATCTATCACACGTGTGTAATTGCACACCAAAACGCTACATCGCATACGTGCAATGTTAGCATTCTTTAGTGCCATGTCTATTCGTTAAAAATTATCACTAAAGTGTATTTCCTATGCTAAGCTGCGAAAAACATTTTAATTATTTATAAATTATCAGTTGTGCGTCAGGAGCCTCCTAGGCCTAGTCAAATTCCCAGTGTCAAAAAGTATGTACCCAAAAAATGAAAAGGAGGGGGCTTGTGGGTGTAAAGGGGATAATTTTTCTTAAAGTGAAGACAGTATGAAGAGTAGCACAGGATCTTTTCAGAAATATGGGGGGGCGGGGGGGAGGGGGGGGGGGAGGGGGGATAGTTGACGCTGTTTAATTCTATTTGGCTCAAATATCTATCTTGCCTACTAGAAATATTTGTACAGAATTCTTCCTTTCTATAACACTTGGCACGCCTCCCTTCTATAAAACGTCGATCACAGCAAAACATGGCTGAAGTACACTACTCGCAACATATCAACATATGAGACTTGACAGCTGAACTATTCGGTATACACAGAACTTCACGTAGTTATACGGAGGGCCCGTTTTCTATCACCGCTTCAAGATGTTGAAATTTGCAGCTATCTTCAGGCTCCAAGCTTCTTGTTTGTTGTTATAAAGCCGCAAAAACCGATAAAAAAAACCAGACCCCCCAAGACTACACAAAAGCTCGCTTGACCCAAACTTCACAGAACATCACTGCAGAAAGCGGCATCTATAGTCCTGTGCAGTTCACGCAGTATTTAGTTTATCGACCTCTACACGTTTTTGAAAGGGCACAATTAGTCACGCGTGTTTTCTACGTGAGAGGTTTTCGAGAAGACCTAGATTTCCCCTTCATTTTGGTAAAAGATGTGAATGAATTCATTAGAAAAAACGTACCTGTGTTTGTAGAGTCTCCTCTTTATGATTTTCGCCACGCTGTTTGCATAACACACTGTCAATGAAAACGTTTTGCAGGCGAGTTAGAGTTCATTGAATTATCACATATAATGCACATTTCTTGGTTGCGAGTGCTGCACTTTGCTGCAAATGAGTTCAGCGAGCTCTTCTGAGTGGGATAAAATGAACTACTAGCTTGCTGGTGCCCATTCTACTACGACCTGCTGATTGCGCAAGCCCGCCGCATACTCACTTTCGTGTGATACGAAATAAATATTCAAAACAAACAGGTTCGCACTATTGATGTTTTCTCTATTCCTTTCATAAAGATAAAACAAAATAAGATTGTCCTATTTTGTGTGTCTATCTTGACTGAGCTCATTTTACTTGTGTAGCATGAACTATAGGCAATATGTGGCGGCTATGGCAGAAAATAACGTTGTGCGTACTTTAATAGATCTAGAAGCGTATCTTGTCTAGAAATTGTCACTATCATCAGATATGTGAAATGCATTCAACGGAACTCCTTAGCGCATCGCAGATACAAAACACCAATGTGCAGCAAGTTTGTTTTCACAGGGAAAGATACGACAAATAATCGCAAACGTACTTAATAGCCCTAATTTTTCAAAACAATTTAATAAAACTCGGATTAAATACTGACGAGATGCGACATGAGATTACTATTACTGATTCCCCAAAACATTTCTAAAGATAAGCCACTTCATTTTTTGCATCGCATTCGACCCAGCAGGCCTGCCGGTCCGCAACAATCGACAAAAGCAAGCGTCTCTTCCCGCAGGCAAATGTAGAGCGACAGATCGGAGATAAGTGGCGACGTGTCTATTGGGCAGACAGTGTATGGCTTTTTGTCCGGATTACACCCCGGACGCCCGACTACTGTCCGGAGTACCCGGGTTCGAACCCGACCTCGGATGCTGCGTTTCGATGGAGGCGAAACGAAGAGGCGTCCGTGTGCTGTGCGATGTCAGCGCACGTTAAAGATCCCCAGGTGGTCGAAATTGTTCCGTAGCCCTGCAATACGGCTCCTCTTTTTCTCTTTCCACTTTCACTCCCACCTTCCTCCCTTCCTTTACGGCGCGGTTGAGATGTCCACAGAAAACAAGTGAGACAGTTGCCGCGCCTTTCCCTTCCTATAAATCAATCAATACATCACTTCGTTTCGCCTCCATCGAAACGCAGCCGCCGTGGTCGGGTTCGAACCCGGGAACTCCGGACAGTAGTCGGGCGTCTTACCCCTGCATCACACCGGCGGGGCTTGATGGAAGCGCTGATATCTTGTTTTAGGTCCGCCGCGCTATAAGACCTTTTAAGGCATTGCAGGTGAAAGTAGTTTGGGTGTTTTTAGCATGGGGGGCGATTACCTTAGGATAATAAAGAGCTCGGCGCTGAAGCGGGAAAAATGTATTTGTTTGGTGTGGGATATGAAATCTGCATCAGGATTTCATGGCTCAGAGCTGCCAATTTCAGCCGATCTTATGAGAACTTTCTTTTGAACTCTTGTATTAAGATAAATAAGAATATTCCACACCCAGACCATGTGGTATATATAAGCCACCACGTCAATAGAAGAACCACTGCGCCACCCCGGCGGGCGAACCAACCAACCATATTATATATATATATATATATATATATATATATATATATATATATTACGGCACTCGACTACTGTTCCCAAGGAAGCGGGATCGAATCCCGGCCTCGGCGGCCGCTTTTCGATGGAGGCGAAAAGCAAGGCACCCGTGTGCTGTGCGTTGTCAGTAGAACCCCAGGTGGTCGAAATTTCCGGAGTCCTCCACTGGCGTCTCTCATAGCCTGAGTTGCTTTGGGACGTTACACCCAACAAACCAAACCATATATATATATATATATATATATATATATATATATATATATATATATATATATATATATATATTTATATTGTGAAGAAGAAGAAGTGAACGGGCAACGTTCAAGTCAGTGGCATCGTGATCGCTGCGCGTGTTGGACCTGACTATGTTCCCTGTCGCTGATCTGACCAGTCCGAGTACCTCAATAAACCCCCATCTTACATTTGATGGAGTGATCTATCCTCTCGCTCTGGAATTCCGCAGCCGCACGTTACCACCTCTTGCGATGCTGAAGACGCCAACCACCAAGCTGTGCAAGTTGGCTCGGCCATCATTTGTCCCGGCTCCCTCCGTCAGTGAGACTCCGCCATCTTTAGCGGTACTGACGACCATGACGTCGAGGGCTGGCTTACATTCTATGAGCGGGTGAGGGCTTACAACAAATGGGAGGCGGAAACTAAGCTAAGCACCGTGATTTTCTATCTTACCGGCGTATCGAATCTATGGCATCGGAACCATGAAGTGGATATTCCACCGTGTTCAAAGCCAGCTTCTCTGAATTTTTCGGCCGTCCGGCTGTGAGAAAACTCCGCGCTGAACAGCGCTTCCGTGCGCGGTCTCAGCAGGTTGGCGAAAAATTTACGAAATATATTGAGGACGTCGTCGACTTGCGCAAGCGCGTGAACGCACAGATGTCACAGGCTGACAAGATCAAGCACATTCTGCAAGACATCGATGACGGCACATTTTAGATGCTACTAGACCGAGACCTCCGCATCGTCGCAGTAGTTGTCACACTGTGTCAAAGTTTTGATGAATTGCGGAAAGAAAGGGCTCTGACTCGCGCAAACACCGGGCACACTGAGTCGCTTGCTGCAGCCTGACAGATGCAATTGAACATTCGGCGTTCCTGCCACAAATCAAGAACTTCATTCGGGAAGCTGTTGCTCGACAACTCTCTCTTATGTCCTGCCATGAAGAGCCTTCAACACACCTTCAACACATCCCAGTCTGCGCCAGATTACTCAAGAACAGATAGCTGAATCTCTTCCTCCAGCCCCTCAATTCATGCCTGTCGCAATTCATGCCTCAATTCATGCCCGTGGACATATGCGGCTGTTACTTCCAGACCACCACCTACATATGCTCCACCATAACCTGCTTACGTTCAGCCGCCTCCTGGTCCTGCTCGAGAACCTGTGCTTTTTATTTGACCGGCTCCAAGACCACGCGGTCGAACTGCCCAAATCCTCATCTGTCGCCAGCTAACCTTATTGAACTTTTCGTCGAGGGTGTTGCTGTCATGGCTCTGATTGACACTGGTGCTACGATTTCAGTGATTGACTCAAACCTGTGTAGCTCTTTAAAGAAAGTGAAGACGTCAATTGCGGGACATTCGTTGCTAGAAGCCAGCGCTCAGCATATCAAGCCTTTAGGAGCGTGCACCGCTCGAGTAGTAATCCAGAATTGCCTTTATACAATTCAATTCGTCGTTCTGCCAAGTTGCTCACACGCTGTAATTTTAGGGGGGGGGGGGGGGGGGGATTTCCTGTCGCGTCACGCTGCTATTATCGATTGTGCTCGCGCGGAAGCGGGGTTCTCGACTTCGCCCGATGCCTTACCAGACGCTTATTCATCGAATTCTTGTGCCAAAGCCCTCGTCGCCGAATATTGGCCTTCCTCCCTGCTCTTCTGTGCTTGCTCGTGCCGCTTGTGCCTCTGTTAGCGACGACACCGTTCTCTTCACACCAACCCATACTTTCCTGCGCAGCAAGTGTCTTCCATTGCCCTATGGTGTGCTCGTTATTTCCGCTGGTTTTTCCATGTTACGGGTCTCTAACCCATTTAACTCCCCTACTGCTTTGCGCCATAGTGAATGCCTCAGCAGTATCCAGCTAATCGCATCTCTTCTAATCTCTGAGGAACCTGACGACGCGCCGCACGATGCCGTGACTGCGCTCAGCCCCCCTTCACCTACGCCCGCTCCCCCCACAACAGAGTTGTTCCTCCATTCCATCGAAGCCGATCTTCCTCTAGCGCAGCGCACACAGCTTTTGAACCTACTAACATCACTTTCGCTCCTCCTTCGAGTCTCATCAAAGTTCTTTGGGTCAAACTTCTGCAGTCACTCATCGCATCGACACCGGCAGCCACGAACCACTGAGACAGCGTCCCTATCCTGTGTCTGCAACCGAACGCCAGCTATTGAAGAGCAAGTCGACCTAATGCTCCAGAACGGCGTGATTAAGCCCTCAAGCAGCCCTTGGGCGTCACCTATTGTCCTCGTAAAAAAGAAAGATGGTTGTATCCGATCCTTTGTCGATTATCACCGTCTTAAAAAGATTACGTACAAGGACGTGCGCCCTCTTCTGCGGATCGACGACGCTCTCGATTGTTTGCAAGGCCTCGAGCTCTTTTGTTCTCTAGATTTACGTTCCGGGTACTGGCAAGTTCCACTGGAAGCGGCTGATCGCCCCAAAACTGCCTTTGTAACTCCCGACGGATTGTACGAATTTACAGTTATGCCGTTTGGCTTTTGTAATGCTCCGGCAACATTTGAGAGGATGATGGACACTATTTTGCGTGGCCTAAAGTGGAAGCCATGTGCGACCTCGATGACGTTGTCGTCTTTTCTCCTGACTTTGACACACACCTCTACCGTCCGAAGCACGTTTTGACCTGGCTATCTGATGCCGGACTGCAGCTGAATTTGAAAAAATGCCGTCTTGCCGTCCGCCAGCTAACCATTCTAGGCCACGTTGTCCGCAAAGAAGGCGTATCTCCAGACCCTGCCAAACTTTGTGCCGTAGCAGCCTTTCTCACACCGACTTCCGTCAAAGATCTAGGTAGCTTCCTCGGGCTGTGCTCTTACTTTCGTCGCTTTATTAGAAATGTTGCTTCCATTGCTCCTCTCTTGACAGAACTTCTGTCCGCCAGTTCCGACCTTTCGCAGTGGTCGCCAACGTGCGAAGATGCCTTCAGTGATTTACGCTGCATCCTCACGGTACCGCCTGTCCTGCGTCACTTCGTCCGCACTGCGCCTATCGAAGTCCATACGGACGACAGTGCTGTTGGTCTCGGCGCTGTGCTTGCTCAGCGCAAATCTGGCTATACTGAAAACGTGATCGCTTATGCTAGCCGTACACTCAGGAAGGTTGAATCCAATTGCTCTGTTACTGAAAAAGAGTGCTTAGCGATTATTTGGGCTCTTGCTAAATTCCGCCCTTACCACTATGGCCACCCCTTTGAAGTAGTAACGGACCACCATGCGCTTTGCTGGCTTTCCTCACTGAAAGACTCGTCCGGTTGACTGGCAAGATGAGCTCTTCACCTTCAGGAATATGATGTCCGCGTTATTTACCGCTCCGACCGCAAGCATCACGACGCCGATGCACTTTCCCGCTGCCCCCTTCCAGCTGAGGTCGCGAGCCTTTCCTCTTCCGACGATTCCCCGCCATCACTTCACCTCATTGACATGCCTACAGCGTAGCTGCAAGATCAATGAATAAATTCACTCCTCAATTTTATCTCCAATCCTTCGGCTGCTTCTCCATCGCGTGCTCTGCGCTGCATGCCTCCCACTGCGCCATTCGTGATAACCTCCTCTACCGCCCCAACTACTGCGCAGATAACCGCAAGTGGTTGCTAGTTATTCCCCGGCAGCTACGTTCGCAAATATGACTATTTCCACCCCACAATCCAGTCACGCGGGCGTGTTCAAGATGTGCACTCGTCTCCGGCTGCGTTACTACTGGCAGGGCATGTATACCTTCGTATTCAAGTACGTTCGCTCATGTCTCACCTGTCTACATCGCAAGCCATTTCCTCAACGTTCTGCTGGAGAGTTGCTGCCGTTCTTCTGCCCGCCACGCCCTTTCAACCGTGTCGGCATTGATTTGTACAGGCCGCTTCCCCACATTGCAACCGGCAACCGCTGGGCTATCGTAGCCGTTATCATCTGGCGAGGTATGCAGAAACCGCCGCCCTTCCATCTGCCACAGCGTCAGAAGTAGCTTCCTTCATTTTGCAGCGATTTGTTCTTCGCCACGGCGCACCTTGAAAGCTGCTCAACGACAGAGGACGCGTTTTCTTGAGTGACGTTGTGAAAGCCTTGCTCACCAAGTGCAATATTATTTACAGAACCACCTCCACCTATCATCTCCAGACTAATGGCTTCACTGAGCGTTTCAATCGTACCCTTGGCGACATGCTCTGTATGTACGTCGCCTCGAACTACTTAAATGAGGACCTTGTCCTTCCGTATGTCACTTGCGCTTACAATACCGCAGCGCAGTCTACTACTGGCTTCTCTCCTTTTTTTCTCCTCTACGGCCGTCAACCCTCTGCTAGAATCGATACCATACTCCCGTTTCAGCCAGACATATCCGAGTATACTCCTGTGTCTCAAGCCGCCCAACATGCAGAAGACTGTCGACAAATTGCCCGCGCATTCACGGCTAACTCCCAGTACGGCCATAAATCCAAACATGACAACCAACACTCGACGCAGGAATTCTCGTGCGGCGCTCTTGTGTGGCTGTGGATACCTTCCAATGCTCCTGGACTGTCTTCAAAATTTGTTTGCTAAATACCATGGCCCATACCGTGTTCTGGATCGCATCTCTCCAGTCAATTATGTGGTGGAACCTCTTACGCCGTCTCATGATCTACGCGCGGCGCCGACGCGAGATTTTTCACGTCTAGCGCCTCAAACCCTATCACGACCCTGCCGTCTTTCTCACGCCTTAAGTCGCCAGGATGCCTCCTCTTGGTTCCACGGGTGATAGTGAAGAGGAAGAAGTGCACGGGGAACGTTCCAGTCAATGGCATCGTGATCGCTGCGCGTTTTGGACCTGACTATGTTCGCTGTCGCTGATCTGCCCAGTCTGAGTACTTCAAAAAACCCCCATCTTACAATATATATATATATATATATATATATATATATAAAAGAGCGTTCTTCAAGCGACCACACTGAGTAGTGCTGCTTCACGTTGTGAGCAGCTGTAATATTCTCGATATTACAATACCGTGTTGTTCACGAAGAGCGCCCACGTGCATTCTTGTTTTATGCTTAAAGCGAGAGCACCAAACCAATCTCCCTTCCCATCGCTCTGTGTGGATGTGTCTGGAGTTTGCTTTAAATTACATTCCAAAAACAACGTCCCCGAGCTCTAGGGCATTCGCATTAACCAAGCCAGCCCCCTGCCTTTCTCGACGAGTCACACTCGTCCGCCGTCGTCGCAGGCGGCTCTAACTGTTCGCAGCGACGCTTTGAGCATTGGTGCGGAGCGGTCTTCCATTGATCGTCCTCTCTCGGAGCTGTCGGGAACCACTCAGCGTGGCGGTTCCATTCGGGCGATTCTGGGCTCGCCGTAGATCTCGCTTTTAGGCCCTGCCTAGGCGGGAATCGCGAGTGGTGAGCCTAGAAACCGAGACAGGGCCAGATGTCTGCCAGCAGCGCGTACTCCGCTGGCAGATTCCGGTCTAACTGAGGAAGAGAAGCCATGATGGAGACTTCGCGACACAAGTCATTAGCGCGGCGAGCGATATCGGTGGCTGTGCGTATCCCCTACTTGCCATATGTCCTTTTCCTTCTCCCGTCTCCTTTGGTTACGAGGACGCCGCACAACAATATCCAACACAATGGACGGCCGCTGAAAGCTTGCAACGCCTTAACTAGTCCCCGTTCCCGCCTTTTCACTTATTTGTTAATGATGAAATCAATTGTAGGAATCTCTGAATAATCTGTTCTTACTCACACATAATATACTGTCTTTTTTTTTTTAATTTCAACACATCTCCACAGTCCGCTTTCGGTGATGTTTTCATCGTACACAAAGAATATTATTCAGTGGTACATTTATTTTCTCCAAGCTTTGAACCCAAATCTTCTTTCCTGAAAAAATAAAAAGGGTACTAATTCTTCTGGCATTCCTTTTCAACATTATTGTTTCTCTCATACAAGATGAGACAACTTAAGAGTGCTTGCGGGACGGAGAGCTGAGCGCTCTCAACGCCCGCCTGGAAGCATTTATCGATACTGGCTGGGAGGAAATATACATAGGTCTTGCTTCCCTCATTTCGTGCCCTGAAGCATCTTTCTGGCGCTATGAGAGTTTTCCAAGCTTTACATTTGTTTCTACACATCACTATCATCCATTTGCGTTTTTGTGACTGGGATTCTCCGCTCGCTTTTTTTTTTTTGTGACGTCTGTGGTTCCGACTAATATTAGAGAAAGCCTCGGCTTGAACTTTACATAAACGAAAGCAATGAAACATGCGGATGAGAACGGTATTATTGCAGCGTTCTCGTTCTCTCTTAGGACTCTCTGACTTTCTAATTTACAATAAAAAAATGGTCATTTTTAACACGAGAAGATATTTAGATCGATGCTCCCTTGAGGATCTCTCCGATCTCATCGTCCGTCCTTGTTCACACATCATTATATTCGTCTGCGCCTCCTTAATGTTCCCACTGAGTGCTTTTCAGTTTCCTCGTCGCCTGTTATGTTTATTAAACCCAATGTTAAACACGTAGGCTGCGCAATAAAACTATCAACTTTACTCATTACGAGAGCTGTGCTGTGCCTTTTACTGGAACCAAGCTCTCCGATCTAATGAGCCTCGTCCACCGCTCCTGCCACCTTACTGGGGGAAGAGTTATGCATGGAGCTCCTTCGCACTTTCTTAAAGACTAGACGCAACATAAGCATGTAGAATAAAAACTGTATTAGCAGCAGAGAACTATGGTGCTATGCCAAAAGAAAAAAATGTCCTATTCGGTCTCCCCCATGGCGTGATGAATTCTATATAATGTTCAGTTAACGAAAAAATAATCTGCTGAAGTGAAATAAACGCGACAAATTAAAACCCCTGCGGAACGATAGATATTTCGCACTCTGCATAGTTCTAAGAGTGTCAAATGTAGCTACTTGCAAAAAAAAAAAAAGTGAATTGTTAAAAGCACTAAAGTTATTTGGAACATTCACCTTTCGGACTAAGGCTGGGTATGGGGCAGGGCAAGTGTCATGCACTGCAATTTCTTGGAGTTCTTCATGCTGCATGGGCAGCAGCGTCTGCTGCTGCGGATGCTGAAGCGTGAGAGGACCGCGAAACTTCTTGAAATTTCAAGAATCACGCTAATGGAGGACACAATTATTTACTCTAATATTTGTTTTGAAACTTTACCATAGCGAATTTTTTATCCTTCATATACTGACCCTGCACTGAGTATCTCTCTTATAATTGATAATATTTTTTTTTTGCGCATTCAATAGAAGTTTGTGCAAACCTTTCCCTTGATTTTTTCAGGTCACATAGCATCTTTAAATAATCTTGAGTCATTTTACAATTTGTGAACAGGCTAAATGCCTAAAGGGAAAATAGAAAGATTAGAGAACCAGCAGTTCTAAGTTACGCAGTTCTGAGTTACCACCATAACAAAAGCAGAGTCGTAGCAACGTAGCAAAAGGTGAGTTCCGAAAAGCGTTGTTTCGAACCTGGTTTTGTTATGGTGGTAACTCAGAACTGCTGACCAAGATACTTTGTTGCGCGAGTTGATAAACATCCCTTGTTAATTTAAACAGCGCAAACAGGAAGATACAGGACAAGATACAAGGAAGTCACAGTACAGCGCTTGTACTATGGCTTCCTTCTATCTTTTTTTGTGTCTTTAGTATACTTGTGGGATTAGAAGCATAAAATACAGCCTGTTTTGCAATAAAACATCAGTTGGTAGTCTGCGCTAGTCCTGTTTTTCGATATGTTCTTGGGTCCTTTTCTTGCGCTGCTCCTCTCCATGGTTTCAAAGCGACGTCAGCTATGAGGTAAAGAAATATTGGAGAGCTGTTCAATCATTTCGGTATCCTCGGCTTCTGTAACATGCGCTAACATTGCAAAGTACATTGGTTCCTTGCATGTGTTTCACCTCAATCGAAACGCAGCTTCCGCTAAAGAGATTGAACAAGTGTCTTTGGGCTCAGCCGCCTGATACCATAACCACAGGCTCCCTGCTGTGGAGCTTCTAATCAACTTAGCAATGGTAAGTTGCACATTTGCCCTGTTCTCTTTACCTAAAGCAAATGAGGCGTGTCCGGTTTAAGAGTTCGAGGCATGTGTGTCAGGCCAAAAAATAGAAGCCTTGAAAGATCGAACTATATAAGCTTTATGGACCTTAACAAAATGTCAGCTTGAAATGGCTGCTGATTACCCCGTCTCAAATGAATTGTTTTTAGAATGCCAGGATATCTGTGTAATGGGTGGTAATTTCTTAGTGCATAGTTTTTTAACGAATTGCATTAAGAGGGGGCAAATGTAGCCATGAGGTTGCTGACAATGCAGGTGATACGAGCTATTAGTAGTCAGAAAGGTATTTTCAAAAGAGAAACTTTTTTACCTTTTCTTGATTAAGAGAGAAGATTTTCTTATTCGTAGTGCAATAAATCCAACTATTAGCTAATCATTCTCGATGAAAGTCCAGGTATGGTTGAGTTTACATTGAGAACAAGAAAAACGCCATGCAAGCAGGACGAATGGTGAAAAGCCATGCAAGCTCACGTTTTAACGCTTGCGATAAGTTTCATCTATGCTGCCTTGCCAGTCTTCACAAGCGACACCCAAGATCACCTGCCATGGCATCTCAGACAATCTCTGGAAAGGCGAGTTCCATCACCTCGACACTGCTAGAAATGAGATTCCCAGAGCGCCTTCAGCCGTAAGCAAAGACGTGACGTAGGAGGGGAGCGATGTTCAGCGGCGGGATAGCGGGATTTCGATCTCGACCCGGTCGATGAAACAAGCAGTGTCTGCAGTGGGTGGGCATGCCCCGCCTTCAAGCGGTCATTGGCACGCATCATAAAGAAGAATTTGTACTGCCGAATTTTTTTTCTCATTTTTGTTTACTAGCCGTAGCACCCATATCCGAGACATGAACAAAAAATGTAAAAAGCAAGTGAGATGATATATAATATTACAGACCGAATTGACTTCAGCCAAGTTTTTCGTTTGCGTGCTTCCTGCAATCATCGTCTTCTTTAACACTAGCAGTGTGCCTAGGCGATGAATCAAGTGAAATTAAGACTTTTCTTGAGACGTTAGAGGCAATTAGGGGAATTGAAAACTTAATAATTCAGTACAAAGACTTGTACTCATTTGAAAGTCCCATCAAGAATCCGGCCCTTTTCGATGACACTATTTTGCTTGCCTATGAACTATGAACAGCATTTCATACTTGACCACGATGCGAAAAAAAGTCTGTTACGAATAAAAGTGCGGATAGAATGCCGTTGAGTTCATCCTCCAAAAATTTAACGAAACTGCGTTATCAGTCTTCCTCCAGTTAGACACCTTCGGCTGAAATATTCAACTCTGCAAGTATCTCAAGAACAGCAGAAATGTTTTGTAAATAAATTCCTTTTCACTTTGGCGCCAAGCTTGATATCCAAAACACTTGAACAATAAATGGAAGAACTAAGGAATAAAAAATTTGCCAGGTTGACTAAAACTCAATATAATGGACGAGTATCGTACGCGGGAAATTTACACGTAAAGAAACACTAAATGAAACTATATAAAGAATCAACTCATTCGTATTTTTTATTATTATTATTATTATCATCTGCAACGCTTACTAACTTCTCATTCATTTCGAGCAGTTATAAGAAAAATATTGCGCTTTTAGTTTAAATGCACACTAGACGCATCGATCGTTGTGCAAACAGTTGCAGTAAATTTAGACTAACATCGCCGCCGAGTCGACTGTGACGTTGAAGCTAGAATTCTGGCCATCATCTGTGGAGCGGCGTACATTGTACTTAATCTTACCCTTCCTATCTTTCCTACGACCCATCAAAACACCAGACGCGTCCTTTCGCCTCGATCGAAGCGCCACCATTCGGCTTTGAAGCACACCACCGCTACGCGCCTTCTCCCCGCGTCGATAAACACTGTCCAGTAACCTTGCATTCTCACATGCAAAGAGAACCCTTCCGTGCAGAAGAGGCCGCCGCGCCCCACCCACGCGTTGCAGCTCGTCTCAAGCGTGAAGGCCTCACGTCCCCTCTTCCATCTAACGGAGCCGGAAGATGACCGCGGGTACGTTCAGGTTGTAGGCGCCTGCAGAGAGGGTGCATCTACTTTCAGTGAATTTTTTATGCGCACCACTTGCTCAGAATAAACAGCTGCTGCTACTTCTCCTGTAGATGAAAACATCGAAAAAACGTTCACGGTTACAACGCAACTCCGGCTTCGAAAACTTATAATCTCTAAGTGCCGATGAAGCGCTACATTGTTGGTAGTGCGGTTTTTCAATTCTTTATATATTATGCTGTTTTAAAATGTCTGGTCAGCCTCAGCTTAGATGCCCTACCTGTGATTCGTTGTGAGTAGCTGTGCACGTATACTGGGAATCCTCCACTTTTTCTGCGAATATGTCAGAGTTCGGAATAATCGCAATGTTTCACAGGAATGTAACACAATCTATGCGTAACGTAGGTGTGATTCAAGTTTGCTAGGAAGTACAATAAATATTTCTCATTAGTTTAAGCTTCGTAATTGGTCCAACGACATTGATCCTGCATACAATATTTGGTCACCCATCAAATTTATTTTTCATCTGCTTTGTTAACAGCGCACTGTGTATTTTGTCACATAAGAAAGGAAACTCAACGTGACCCGCAGATCAATGGGGCACTTCTTTGGCCATTTTCATTCATGGGTGCTGTAATTACCGAGCAAAGGAAAAGTTCATTTTCATTAGTACTGCGTAAACTATGCAGGTAGAATAATGAAGAGAAATGGTGAAGAGCGCCAGAAAAGGCTACGGAATGATTAATATTTAGTCGACTACACTGGCACATGCTTTCAGGCATATTGTATTCGTGTATTTACGGACTTATACAAAAAATGCGCAGCGCGAAGATTTTGCATTGCAACGAGGAGAATGCACTAAAACAACACATATGTTATGACACTTCTAATAATTGGAATGGTTTTAAATCTACGGCACAAGAAATAAAAATACATTTGCTTTGCGAACTTCAGCTCTGGGTTTTAACGATTAAAGTTCCAATGTGATATCGGCTCTGATGGACGTCATAATGGTGGGCTCCGAAAAGTTCGACCCCCTGTGGTTCTTTCACGGCAGTAACATCTCCTAGTACTTTGAGAGTTTGAATAGTTTTCTTGAAATAGTTGAGCGTCACCGACACAAGTGACTACCATAGTAGAGAGATCGACTGGTCGCGATATTCTCACAGACGCCTCCGTTGAGACTGTGTGCGGCACGAGGTTGTAGAATACGGCCTCATGAAGGCACAAATAAGGAAGAAATTCGTGATGTCATAATGACAAATATTTGGCGCCGACGTTTCATTTCTCTGTGAAATCAAAAACCTGTGATGACGAAGGCAGAACGGCGCTTCGGAAAGTCGACAAATATAATTGATATCACATATTTTAGCTGATTTATCTTGACAAGCATTTTTTTTTTCTGTCACGATAAGCCAGCCTAAACAATGACGCTATTGAACTCAGTTAATATCCTCAGCCAACTTCTCTAGCATACTTCCGCCTCGATCATCCCGAGCCATGTTTCCCGGCGGGGTACATTTAAACGTGTGCTATATCTTAATTCTACAGGTGTCCCCTTAAAAAAATAAGATCTCGAAGTGATGTCAGAGGCATATTACAGGAACTGCATGGCTTGAATTATTTTACAATTAAGTAATACTAGTGGCAGTTGAGTTACATGTAAAGCTGTTATTTAGTAACTTATGATTACATACTACGCCATACACCATAAGGAGAAGAAAGAAACACTTATAAAAAGCAACTCTTATAAGATAATCACCTTTCTTAGTCTGCCGTCACTGTCAAACGATTCAGATAATGAGATAGTAAAATGACCGGAGCATATCGTCTATAAAAGGATAACGAAATTTTCCAAAAAAGCATTTTACCCTCAATGTCAACAAAAAACAAACAAGAAAACTCGGCTCTTCGAAAGCATATGCAAACTCAGGAACGTTACTACTTACACACAAACATTACGGCACCTTCTAAGTCAAAATCAACTGTACTTCCGTTTAATCTAATACCTCTTTACGCTGTACGCGATGCAATTGCTTTGAATGCGTCTGATCTGACGTAGGCAGAAATCACTGCCAACCAACGTGTGTGCTTGGTCGAGGACGGATGCTTAATAGCGTGCCAAAAATTCTCAGGTACGACACCTCCTTGTAAATATGGCGCTATTTATTGCAGCGTCGGCGATTCGATTCCAGCCTTATCACTACCGAGGAATTACGGGCAGGCCACTAAATTTAACTACGTAAAACTCCGGCGTACATTATAATCCACCAGTAACATATTCAACAAATACAGCTAAAGTCCTGTTTCACTAGATCAGCTGTAAATGCACTCGATGGCTGAACCCATGGACGCAGGTTCAACCCGGGAATCGGCGGTCACTTTTCTATGGAGCCAAAAAGCAAGGCACCAGTGTACTTTGTGATGTCCGTGCACGTTAAAGACCCCAAGTGCAAGAAGTTCCTTGAGACTTCTAGTGCGGCAACTTATAACCTGAGTCACTTTAGAAAGTTAAGTCCTATAAACCGAATCTAACATTCAGGTAATATTGATGCATTGTTGCGATGCATGCAATGACCAAAACAAGCATACTGCGGAATGGACGAAATATTTAATTAGGTATAACACGCATCTTGCAGGCATTTCAGCTTCACTTTGACAGTTCAATTTAAAATTGATTTTTTTTTTCACTTTTTTCACTTAGTAACCAATGCGCCACTGCGTTAAAAGACTTCCTGAAAAAAAAAAAAAAAGAGATTAACATGGGTTATCTTCAGAAAAGGTTTATAGTGCCACAGCAAAGGGTTTCCTTTTCGTTTTAAGTTGCTGTAAGCATGTACTGTTACACGATACTTACCTAACACAAACTTCATGTGGCTATTGGCCTGAGGCGCTGCAGTTTCAGCTGTACATATGGCGCCATCTCGGAGTCTCCGCGTCAAATGGCAGAGGTTTAACTGTGGCTTCCGCGATCAGCTCCTGTGCACGTCACTCAAGATCTTTGAGTCCACGGGTTTAACCCTACTTATGGTGCCATCTAGGACCCGCCTCGTCCCATTCCAGATGTTTACCACTACTTAAACCTGGTTGCACTGCTTAAAACTCGTTGGTTGGGTGGTCAGTCGTTGGGCAGTGCCAGTGATGTCCTCCATCACTTTCTGTTGGCTGGCTGGCGAAGTTGAAATACTTGCGCATTGGAGCCACTACATCAAACTTGTTTTAAATTAGTCTCGTGAGGACATGTCGTTTTGCCCTTACGAAACAGCTTAGCTAATCAGACAGACGGTACAAACAAGATCGGTCAAGATTCTTGGTGGGTGGTTGTGAGCGCATAAGTTCATTCGTACTGAAGCGTGGAGAATGTGGCCAGTCGCCTACCAAGTTTGTCCCCTGCGTTGTGCACCAGATCACCAGGTGGTCGAAATTACTCCGTAGCACGGTGTAAGAATAACTTGCACCGTTCTCCGTAGCCATCCACTACCGGCTCCTCCTTCTCTCTTACCACTTTCACTCTACCCATGTCCACTTCCAAAACCAAACTGATGACCCTCGGGTTCTCAAACACAGTCGACGAGCTGATTGAAGCGACTCTAACTTCCCAATATGAGCGCCTCTCGCTGCCACATGCGGGCCGTGCAGTACTGAGCCAGGTAGGAATCACCCCACTGAGGGCGACTTCTACGTGTATGGACCTCACGCCTGAGCAAAGACTCAGTCTTCGTATACCTCCGCTTCCCAAACGTATGCATCCAGAGTATCATACAGAGAGCAGAGCCGACCGAGCCCGGCAACTCCACAAACGTTTTACCGGTCGCCCCGACGTTACATACACAGATGCCTCCCACCACCTCCTTCGCTCCGCTATGGTTGCGGTTGCATTGGCACCGCACCGAAGCTGGCACAACGCCTGCAGCGTCCTCAACGCCGCAACTGTTACCACCACGGAAGAGGTTGCCATCGCGTTAGCTCTGACCGACCACTCTACCAAAGTAGTCGTTAGCGATTCTCAACAGGCAATTCGTAGCTTCGATGCAGGTCGTATATTCCGACAGGCGCACACTATCATCCGATCTCTGCCCTTACCGTCTACACCTCGTCTTCTCATATGGGCCCCAGCCCATGAGGCGCTCAGCGGGAACGCACAGGCGCATGCTCTAAGCCCGAGAACTCAGCTACCGGGCGGAGCACCCTCCTCAGCCTTCCGCTTCCTCTGACACTCCCCAAGGCACTCATTTACGCCTTGTTACGTACACGGACATCCTCCAGCATTATCGGCTCGATTGGTGTCTATACCCCCTACACACCGGGAACTATCCCGTCCATTGGCGAAAAATACAAACAGAAACCTTTCCAAACCCATGGCTATATAGCAAACTTTTCCCAAATCTTATTGCACCTACGTGCAAACACTGCTCACAACCGGCCACATTCATTCACATGGTGCGGATATGTACACGACACAACGCAGACAATGGATGCGTGGGAGTCCCTCCTACGTACCACCGAGCTCGCCCAACAGCGCCAGCTCAATTTGTGCGCATTGGAGGCCACAAAGTCCCAAGGGATCCCTGTTGACCTTCTCTAAGGAGTGCAGCCAGTCTTTTGGCTGGTTCCCCTTATTTGGGAGTAAATAAAATGCTTATCATCATCACTCCCACCTTCCTCAATTCTTTTACGGCGCGGTCCAGGTGCCCACAGAAACAAGTGTGACATACGGCGCCCTTCTTTTCCTCTGAACCAATTATTATTGGTTTGGTTTGGTTTGTGGGGTTTAACGTCCCAAAGCAACTCAGACTATGAGAGACGCCGTAGTGGAGGTGGCGGGAAAACCAATTATTATTATTATTGTGCACAAACTCGCTCAACTGTGCAGGGCAACACAAGATTCTTCGAAAGTGTTGCTGGTGATGGCTGAATAATAAAAGGCTCCTTGTGTTCTACAATTGTGGCTTGCACAGCATGTTGTAGACTTTGCATTCAGCTGAAATTAGTAGTGCATCATCTTGAAATCTGATACGATGCCAGGCGGTCCCAATTTTGTACTTGAATGTATGCTTCCCGTTTCAGTAAAAACGTGGATGTGGGACTTGTCCAGCGTATTTTGTTAACATATTCTTTATGTATGGCGCTACTTAGTGGGCACGAAGACAATCGACTTTGTTTGACGAGTCATGAGCACTCCCAACCGCAAAAACCTTAAGGTTCTACAATGAAAATCTTTTAATATGATGTGGCTGACAGTGTATTTCACAGCATTTATGTTTGCCTGGAAGTCCAAGTTGGTCACGTCATTCCAGGCCATTGCAAAGTTGAGATTGGAGTCAAAATATTTGTTGAAGGTTTTAGCTTTCAGGCACTAGTATCAACAAGCCTGGCGCCACATATGGGAGGTTGCATATCTGCAGCGGCTTGTTCTTACTTTTTCTCTCATATGCTCCCACAATTCTGGGGTGCCATCTTTTACATCGACACCTATGAAATGCCAAGGCAAGGTTTCGCAACAGTCGCTGCCACTTTCATTTTGCCTTAACTTCTCTGAGCCACAGCCACTTTCGGCGCCTCGGTTCTTGGTTAAATGTACGAGCAGCTCGTAGTCCTTTTCTAGTAAGACTAGATACACCGCGGGTAATCAAGGTTTGTTTTTAATTCTACATTTATGCATAACAAGGGAAAAACGCGGCCGTGGTTTAAATATCCTCTCCTTAGACATGAACCATACACCAATTTCTCCATTGCGCTGGGCATATCGCTCAAACTCCATAAGGTACTGGCTCTTCTTGTTCTTTAATTATGCCTGTACGCGCTTTTTGTGATTACGTAATCGTTTGTTTATGGTTTCGTGGTAGCTCCAGTGTTAAACAGTCATATCAAAAAGTACTACATCGTAATTGCTTACTCTCGGTAGAAGCAGCAGCAGTCGAGCGAACCGTTTTAGGTTGATCCATGAAAAGCAAACAAAAAATGTGATATCCACGTACAGCCTGGATTCGAAGCCAGTTTAACGCAATGCAAAGGAATTAAATCAAATTATTCTATCGCTTTCTTAACCGGCTCAAACTAAAAGAAAATGAGGTTGCTGACTACGGTTAACAAGACTACTGAAATCAAGTGGGATCCCCACAAAGCTTCTATCACGCCGAATTTCACCGTCAACTGCATCTGCACATTGCTAAATGAGTCAGGAGATTCGTAGAATGAACACACAAAGAATATTATTAATAAGCGTCAGTCTGCACCAAACAATTTCACAATTTATCATCGGCTTCAGCGATTGTCTGATAAAAAGAAATTCTAGCACCCATAAAAATAAACACATCCGCCTCTCAAGTTTCCGTCATATCTGTAGATGCTAGAGCGATATGACAATGCCAGATGATACATTTGCTGGTGGTGAGGCAATGATTCGGTACCACCCCACCGTGATGGATCAGCAGTTAGTGCTCTCGACTGCGTAACCCGAGGACTAGGGATAAACTTCCGGCCGTTTCAACCACTTTTCAATGAAGGCGAAATGCACAGCGGTCGTGTATTGTACGATGTCAGTCCGCATTAAAGACTCAAGCTGCCAAATCTAAATTTTCTCAGCCGGTAAACAACCTCTATTTACGGATGAAATGTCTAAATTGAACTTGCATCCAGTACCCATTCTTCCAAAACCTTCTTTACTCCAGGGAATTCCTTATTTGCAACGCCTCTTCAGTTATTCCGGTGTCCAACTTTCGCAAATACTGAACCCAAAAATCGCTGCCGTTCCTCTCCCCGTCTCTTTCAGTCTTCTACAGCACAACTGCACGGTCAATATTCTTGATTTCAGTGACGTGTTACCGCTACTAAAATCATTCATGGCATGTTGACTTTCAACTTTTGTCATGTGCCAAAGGGCTCCGATTGAAGGTTTTGCAACCGCCTGCTTTCGTTTCATTCGTTGCTTTAGGCTACAGTGCATCGAAGAGCTTCGAGGTCTCAGTTCATGACTTTTTACACTAACATACTGTCGGGCCTTCGGTCCTCGGTCGCGGCAATACAGTCATGCACTTAAACCTCGCTCCAAATGCAGGCGCGGCAGCACATGCGCGTAAGAGCGAATCCGCGTGTTGGAAGCCGGGATAGTGGTTTCCCGATAAGAAGGCCGCGCGACAGGGGGGAGGGCTTTTTTTTTGCTTCGTCCGGCGTGGACAACGTTTGACGGGGCGTACCTGGACGGAGTGTTCTTTAGTCGTGTCGTGTTTGGACGGGGATTCCGGACGTTCGGCGTGAGTGCCTGATTGTGCTGTTGTCCCTTTCAATTTTTCTGTTCCGTGAAGATTGTTACCTTCACACTGTCGCGGTTTTCCTTGTTTCTGTTTATCGCAAAAGTAGCGACTTCGTTATTCTCCTTGTGTTTGCCCATAGCAAAAGCGGTTCGCCAAATTTGTCTGTGGTTGTCCGTTGTACGGATTATTGCGCCTCGCGGACCCTCCCCCTTTCCGGGGCGAAGGCAGTGGCCTTCATCTGGCGCCCAACATGGGGCCCGAACCCACGACCCTGAGATTAAGAGTCTCATGCTCTACCGACTGAGCTAGCCGGGCCAGTCACCGGAGGAGGCCCGGTCCGGCCTGCCACCCCTTGCTCTCGGCCAGTCACCGGAGGAGGCCCGGTCCGGCCTGCCACCCCTTGCTCTCGGCCAGTCACCGGAGGAGGCCCGGTCCGGCCTGCCACCCCTTGCTCTCGGCCAGTCACCGGAGGAGGCCCGGTCCGGCCTGCCACCCCCTACAGTCGGCCAGTCACCGGAGGAGGCCCGGTCCAGCCTGCCACCGCCTGCAGTCGGCCAGTCACCGGAGGAGGCCCGGTCCGGTCTGCCACCCCCTGCAGTCGGCCAGTCACCGGAGGAGGCCCGGTCCGGCCTGCCAACCCCTGTAGTCGGCCAGTCACCGGAGGAGGCCCAGCTCGGCCTGACACGCCCTGCAGGCGGCCAGTCAGTGGAGGAGGCCCGGCTCGGCCTGCCATCCCCGGAAGTCGGCCAGTCAGTGGAGGAGGGGTCGCAGGGTCTGCGTGCACCGAAAAAAGCGCAGGGCTGGCCGGCAAATGGTAGCGTCTTACCACCGCCGGCCTTCGTCGTTTCCCTGCTGGCGGGACCCCCGGGGGCTTTGGCACTGGCTCTTGAAGTGTCCTCGTCCACCGCACTGGAAGCAGACCGGCGGGTTCGTATGTGAGCCACCTGTAGTCCGGTAAGCTGGTTCCTGGGTTGTCGTGCCGCGGCCTCGGGCACGTACTGCCGGATTCGATTCCAGGGAGGTAGGTTGAAAGGGAGCCCGGGCTGCCATGGAGTGGTGGTAGAACGGGTCCACTGCCCGGGGGGGGGGCGGTGCCGGAATCACCCTGCTTGAAACAGAGGAACCATGCCTCGCACATGATGGCTCAAGGAATGCGCTAGGAGGGGGTGGGGGTTGATAAGAAATTCCTGCCAACATTGCCGCCTGAATATCCGATGCAGCTTTTGCCAGGTCGTCAAGAGAAAGGAAGGTGCGGCCCCTAAGGTAGGCTTGGAAGCGAGGGTGGGACTGGCGGATCGCCCGTGTCACTCTTTCCGATTCGGGTGCCAGGGGGTCTGCGCGCTCATAAAGCTCCTGAAATGACCGTATGTATTCCTGGAGGCTTTCGTCCTCTGCTTGAGTGCGAGCGCGAAGTTCGTCTTTCATACGGACCGCATAGTCTGGGGGGAGGAACTCTGCTCGAAGAAGCTGCTCGAAGTGAGACCAACTTTTAAATGACTGACGACGCCGCCAACGGGCGGCGGAGCCCGTTAGGGCCACTGGCAGAACGCGCTGAAGGAGTATGTCATCAGATAAGGCTTGCGCGTTGCGGTAATCAGCCATCTCTTGAAGAAAGTCTGCCACCGATTTTTTATCAGTGTGGCCATCATAAGTTGGCACTGCGAGCTGCAAGCGGAAGCTATCTGCCGGTGTCACCTGCAATTGACGTTCTAGTATTGAACATGCCCTTACTCACGACTCTGAACCAAAGGCTCCCAGTTATTCCAGATTCACCGAGGACCTATCCAGCCGCCTTGCCAGAACTCTGAGGGAGGCTAGAGAGAACTTGGACCTCGCCCACCTGGAACATTGCAGCCAATACAACAAGGGCAGACGAACATTGGAGTTCACGGTCGGCGAGGAAGTACTTCGCCGCACGCACCCCCTCAGCGACGCAGCAAAAGGGTTTGCAGCCTTCCTCCCGCCACGATGGGATGGTCCTTATGTAGTAGCAAAGCGCATTTCTCGTTTGGCTTATCTTCTGCGTAAGAAACATGGTGGTCGTGTAATCGGGCCCATAAACGTTTCTGACCTCAGGGCATACAACGAGCGCACATCAACCATGTCTTGGTATTACAAGGGTTGAAATCGTATTTTGTGCTAGCGTATATCATAAACGTAATCTCCTTACCATGGCATTTGGTACTTGTGCTGCGTTCTCACCTTGCACAGAATGGAGCGGTTCAACCCAAGATGGAGCAGCCACTTCGGATGGGACCACCGCAACCGCCGTCGGCGTCGCGAAACCACCCGGTATCCTTACGACCCGCGCCCTCCTCTGATTCACCGAGCGCATCGACGAGGAGACGGGTCAAAGGTGGGACGTGGCAACCTGATGCCGCATCGGAGGCGGGACGGAGGCCAGTTTTTTCTCGGCAGCCCCCTGGCACCTTCAGGAGCACCCCAAGAGGGGCTGTCTACCGGCACCGGCACCATTCACCGGCTGCAGTGCCGATGACCTGCGCCGCGACGATCCTCTCCGCCCCCTCGCAGAGGAGGCTAACGTCGGCTGGTGCCGGCTTTGCGACACTTGTGTAGTGTCGCAGGCTGCACACGTAGCGAGCACCGGCCACCAGGAGCAGCAGTGGCTCCACGATATCCTGCAACGGGCACTGGAGCCTTGGGCACCCAACGACGCCCAGCGTCGCATGCTGGCGGACTTTGCTGTCGCCGCTCTCCGTCGTCAAGACCGCGGTGTACCACCGGCCGCCGACCAGGAAGATTTGCTGGACTTGGACTCTTAATCCCCCACCTCCGAGTGCTCATCTTTTTTTTTTTTTGCTTGTGGCTGTATTGTATTTCTCGCACCCCCTTTTTTTGTTGTTGTTTGCCGCAACACCGGTGTGTCGCGTCTTGTGAGGGGGGGGAGTGTTGGGGCTTCGGTCCTCGACCGCGGCAATACAGTTATGCACTTAAAACTCGCGCCAAATGCAGGCGCGGCAGCACATGCGCGTAAGAACGAATCCGCGTGTTGGAAGCCGGGATAGTGGTTTCCCGGGGGAGGGCTTTTTTTGCTTCGTCCGGCGTGGACAACGTTTGGCGGGGCGTACCTGGACGGAGTGTTCTTTAGTCGTGTCGTGTTTGGACAGGGATTCCGGACGTTCGGCGTGAGTGCCTGATTGTGCTGTTGTCCCTTTCAATTTTTCTGTTCCGTGAAGATTGTTACCTTCACACTGTCGCGGTTTTCCTTGTTTCTGTTTATCGCAAAAGTAACGAATTCGTTATTCTCCTTGTGTTTGCCCAAAGTAAAAGCGGTTCGCCAAATTTGGTCTGTGGTTGTCCGTTGTACGGATTATTGCGCCTCGCGGACCCTCCTCCTTTCCGGGGCGAAAGCAGTGGCCTTCAATACATACGCCTTAGGCAGATCGACTAATTATGTGCAGTGAATACAGTACATTAGTGGAAGGCTGTGGAGAAATTCGATCTTCTAGGGATTTTTTAATCCGCACTGTATCGTGCAGTACAAGAGTTTCTAGCGGAACGCGTCCATCGAAACGCGGGTGGAAAGGTCAGGATTCAGTCCGGGCGCTCAGCCACAGGAGATGAACGGCCTGGTCACAGAGACAATATGGCGGCGACAAAAAAAGTAGCATGGATAATGAGCCGAAAGCATTTGAGCCTATATCATTTCAGCTGCTTATGTTCTGAAAGCAGAAACCTCAAGAAATTTAGGAGACAAATGAAAAGCCATCCTGTGGTAAGAAAAAATTTAAAAGGGAGTTTAACGACTGAAGTATTGAAAGGCGAAAGCCTGAGAAGCCTCATCTTGTCCAGCATTCTTGCCATCTGCTATCCCACACTTGAACGTGCGCCAAGGAACGTCACGCGACAGGAGCGATGACGTACCATCCAAACGCACACTAGTCGGAGAAAGTGTGACAAGTACTGCGCCTTTTTTCCAGAAGTCTCATCTTGTCTAGCGTTCCTGCTATATTCAATCCCCCACTTCAACGCGCGCCACGGACCGCCACGTGACAGCCACCGC
The DNA here is from genome assembly GCF_055883805.1 of Amblyomma maculatum. Lineage (NCBI taxonomy): Eukaryota > Metazoa > Arthropoda > Arachnida > Ixodida > Ixodidae > Amblyomma > Amblyomma maculatum. Next base: position 19,520,625 of record NC_139349.1, on the reverse strand, counting down.
AAAAGCGGGACAGACTTTGTCCACGACGGTATAAGCCATTAAAGGCTGTCGCCTTAAAATTAGAGGGTCTCTGAAAGCGTACCCTTCCTGTCATATAATTTGCCTCCCATCGTTAGCCTCTTGTCGGAATTCGTTGCAGTGCTACATACAATTATAATTGGTTTACAGGAAAGGAAAGCGCAGTATCTATCACACTTTCTCCGGCAAGTCTGAGTTTGGACAGTGAATCCTGGAGAACAGCGTATGCAGCGTCGCGCCTGTCTCCATAACATTGAATTTGCCGGTCTGTTTCGCTGAGGAACTGTGTAGTGGTGCTAGCATTACGCCCTGTACCAACATGCGTTACGCGCGTACGCAACATATGCAGGCGCGCTTTCGCATTGGTAGCCCTTTTTTATTTTTCTGCTGGTTTGAAACACATTCAAGACCATTAAAATTCGCGGAAGTAGCCTGCAAGCGGCTGCTCCACTGGCGCGAGGAGCGTCTGCTAGCATGGCCTCCGAGATACGTAGGCCATGCTGCTGGAGAATAACTTCGCGACATGGCCGCGAGGTGGAGCCAGAATTGCGTCCTATTGGGAAAGGGAGTGGCAGTAGAGGGAGAGGGTTGGCGGGAGACAAACTCCCCAACGCTGCACGCACGGATTTGGACAGTACACCATCGCTTCTGTCGGGTGGCGTTCCATGGCGCGCGTTCAAGTGTGAATTACAGATGGCAGGGACGCATCCCGCCTCGGCCAATCGGAACGCCGCAAAAGCGGGATACGCTTTGTGCACAATAGCATGAGCCAATATAGGCTTTCGTTTTAAAATAAGAAAACGCCCTCTAAGCCCCTGAGCACGATACACGATACACTCCTCCTTATCGCACGCGTTCTCTAAAAGTGTGTTGCTGAGTTCGCGGTGAAACTCATGTTGACTATCTTCACTACATCTCGGCCGCGTCAGCCGCTTTTCTATGGAGCCAAAAAGCTGGGCGCTGGTATGCTGTGAGATGTCAATGCACATAAGTGAACACGATGTTGTCGGCATTTTTGGTGTCCTGTACTACGGCGTCGCCTGAGTCGCTGTGGAACACTTAACCCCATAAACCTAACCCTAACCTCATGTTGGCTACTCTAATCCCTCTCTATAGATCCGCAATCTTAAAGTGAGATTGAGAACTGCTTTATCCTATTATTTATCTGAATGGTCATTCCCTGATTGTTGCTTCGTGTGCCAAAGCCTCCCAGAGGACAAAAATACATTTCTGGCATATAAAAGTGGATTAAAATCAAAAGGTTTCTAATTAAAGACATGACGTGCACACCGAAAGAGCCTTACGGCAGCTGCTTAGAGGTAGATCGCATTTTATTGTAACCTTTGTCATCCACGCGAAACAAATCTTCCACAACGCATGCAGATTATAGAAATGGGCTGGCAATGGCCAAAGCTGCATTTTATATAGCTTTCCTAGCTCACAGGTGCTTTTTTATGTGTGGAATTGGTTTCAATAGACTTACTGCACCACAGTGAAACTTCAATTCATTCTCAGCGTTCATTTAAGGGTGTGAACTTTCAGAGAAAGAATCTATCTGCTGTGATTTATCCATGTGCGGCATACACCAACGCTCTGTAGCGAACTCCCATGAAACACTGGTAACTGTTGCAGAAAAATTGTTCACTTCGTTGGCCACCGGATGATCGAATACAATAAACAGCTGCTGAGGGAAGAAAAAGCCCAATGTGTGTTGAGCGCTGTCTGGTAAACGTATGCAATATACGAATTAGTTTGTTGCTAACACTTTCCTATGAAAGATTCATGCATTCACGTTCCAATTTTCATGAATTGGCGTCTCCTGAGCAGGATTCACATTCCTGTTCTTCGGCAGTAAAAAATGACGCGTATTTTCACCCTTCGTTCGGTCGAGGCAGTAAGAACTACTATACACTATAGCTATTAATATACTACGATGAAACCAAATTCAAACTCGATCTTCACCACATGAAGTAGTTGCTTCTCGCTACCGTTCCTTTCAATGTTGACTAAACAAGATAAACAATCATTAGAATGCGCCTTCCACACAGCCATATAAGCTCACAACAGGGAGATCGCGCCATTTCTGAGTAATGCAGTAAAAAACAAAAAATCTGTTCCTGGATTCGGATGTCACAGAAGGATCCAGCGTTACATCCCAGAGTAATTAAGGTCGCGAAATGTTTTGCAACCGACGGCAGCATACCGTGCATTACGCTGTAGAACGGGCAATAGATGCAGGTCTAATAATGGCATCTAGCTTAAGAAGGATGAGTGGTGGGACACCATTATCAAGTGTCTGTCATGCATTCACCTCGCGATCTGTTGTAGCCTGAAAATACATAGAGTTTCTTACCTTACCTAGAGGGAAAGCTGTGCTGCCGTCTATGGGAGTTTACATGGAGTTTCCAGACGGCCAGTTCAGCCACCATGGGCGCTCAAAGCATCATGGGCAGGAGAGCTACCGAGTGCAGAACTACAACTTTTGGCCAAAACTAATGCAAAGATAAACATTGTTCTACCGTAAATAATGTCCTAAGATTGAATATTGTGCCTCTAAATTGCAAAAAGAGAGAGGAACAGCATGTCAGTGTGAGATTTATCTAATAGAAGCGATGGCTCTTTCTCCTATTGGCTTAGTTTTGAGCAGCACAAATACTGATATTTCGCACTTAATAGGCAAAATTTGAAACAGAAAAACGTTATAAAAATATTTATGGTTGTGTAATCACTTAAGGAAGTTTTAAGTGGCATTTCGGAAAACAGAAAACATTTATTGGCGACGTCTGCTTTTGCGCCTTCGCTACTATGGCTTTCGCGGTCTATGTACGCACCTTCGAATGATGATGATGACAAAAAAGAAACATCGCAGTAACGCCACTCCACGTGCCTTCGCTACTATGGCTTTCGCGGTCTATGTACGCACCTTCGAATGATGATGATGACAAAAAAGAAACATCGCAGTAACGCCACTCCACGTACCCGAGAAAAACCGACTGTCCCGCAACAAGTAGCACACCGGCCCATGATTCTTAACACGCCCATGGTGGCTGAAGGGCAGCGCCCTCAGCTTTCCCTCTAGTTAGTGTAAGGAACTCTATGTGAAAATACGAGCACCAATTCGCTAAGAGAGTTGGATCGATCGCTGTATTGTGCTTTTCACTGCGTTTCCTTCTATAAGAAAGTCGTTGGTCCGGGGAAGCATGCAAATGGGCTTAGCAGCGAAATTGTGAGCAAAGCCTAGGTTTGACGGATTAACCATCGGTAATGCTAATGGACTTCTTAAAACGCACTCGTGAGAGTCCCCGCTAATTAAAGCTTATTACGGTGGCAGAGTTTTGCATGCCATTTAAAAGAAAACTGCAGCAAAGGACGTTAGTGTTTATCAGCCAACCGCGTTCAGTGAAAGTGAAAAAGTGAATGGGAGCTTTCGGATAAGGGTTCACGAATAACTAGGATGCTTTTACGCAGTTTTAATCATTCTCATTACTAACAAAGGGTTGAAAAAGCTTATTTACTCGCTTTATTTTATTATCAGTAATTGGCACAAATGATGGGCCATTTTAATTTATGATACGTTATGCAAAGTTATGAATTTAATAATTAAAAAGCCCGACAAATAAAAAATTGGTGGTGGCTTAGCTTGGTTAAGCCTGGATATTAGAAGCGAAAAGCGTCGTCGGTGTCACTCTGCTGGGTGCTTAAAATGGTGGTACGCACGGCTGATAGCCGCTTTTGAGACTCTCGCCGTCGCTGTTTCGATATGCGCTCCTCTTTCTCCTCAGGAGTCTCCGTCGCTCGTTTCTCCCGGAGCCTTTCATTCCACTCTTCCTTTCTGCGCAACGTCTGTTTTACGTCCTGACTAAGTCCGGCTTCCTCTGTCGCCGTTTAGCAAGGCGAGCCTCCCGCTCTTCCGGCGTTTCAGCAGCTCGTTGAGCCCTGCGTTTCGAGTTCTTCTCAGCCAATTTGCCCCGCCGGGGTGGTGCAGTGTAAGACGCCCGACTACTGTGCCGTAGTTCCCGGGTTCGAACCCGACCGCGGTGGCTGCGTTTCGATGGAGGCGAAACGAAGAGGTGTCCGTGTGCTGTGCGATGTCAGCGCACGTTAAAGATCCCCAGGTGGTCGAAATTACTCCGTAGCCCTCCACTACGGCCCCTCTTTCTCTCTTTCCACTTTCATTCCCGCCCTCCTCCCTTCCCTTACGGCGCGGTTCAGGTTTCCACAGAGCAAGTGTGACAGTTAATGCGCCTTTCCCTTCCTGTGAACCAATTATTATTATTATCTCAGCCAATTTCAAAGCCGCCACTTCAGCATCGTCTTCCATGCCTACTGCCTGCGTTTCCTCTCAACGCGCTCAGCGGAGAGAGCGGCCTGATTCTTGCCTTGATGGCGCTAGGACAGGTAGGTCACCGCCGCTTGCGGCTGGGGCTAGCCTGCCACTGATATTTATTTGTTGTAGACCGTCAGTGCACCCGCCACCGCTTCGGTGGTGGTGGACAACGGCTGTTGTTGTTGTTGTTGGCCAAATAACTTATGGCACATACCCACAGAGGGGGATCGGCCAAGAATTAGGCAGCAAAGAAAATTTGTGAAGTATACTTGCATAAGTGAAAAGTGATTTGTGGGGTAGAGGAAAAGAAACAAAACGGGAAATAAGTGAAATATAAAATGGATACTGGTAACACACACGGGAGATTGGGACTGCAACAACGGCTGTTGTTGCGGCGCCCCTCTTTCTCTCCCTCTTCTTTTTTCTTTTTGTCTATTTTTTCTTCTGTCCGCACGAGGCAGCGAAGGTGGCTCAGCTACAGAGCCAGTAGCAGGCTCGTGTATTTTCTTTTCTTCCTTCCTACAGCCACAACAACAACAGCGGCGGCTCCGACAGCTCGCGCCTGTCCCATGACGTCACTCAGTTCGACGCATGCGCCGAGCGCACGGCTCCGGCGGAGGTCAACCGGCGAGCGCACAGCTGTGGCTATTCCGAGACCACGGCATACGCGAGACTCAGAGTTGACTAGCCTAGTGAAGCTTTTCGCTTCAGAACCAATTGGGTTGCTTGGCAAGGAAATTCTAGTGTGTTGAGTGAGCAACGCAGGTTTGTTTTTGAAATTCGATTTGCCTAATTGCCTCCTATGAGATAGTGCCTGCTGCGTCGCGCCCTTTCCCAGGTCTAGAGCACTATAAGGGTGCTGAGATTGTTCGTCTTGTTACTGAGGTGTTGTGGCGCCAGTCTTACATCCACCCTCGTACGATTCTGCATTTTTTACGGCACTGTTGGGCATAAATAATAACAATGCAGAAAATAGTTTACAATTGATGGAAATACTTCATTACTTCAATAAGTGTGCATATTGCTGCAAGTAGTGTCTGCTAGGGGGGAGTTTGGCATCGTAGGGAGGCGGTGTATAACACAACTTGGGGGAGATAACATGTGAGAGATTGGAGGCTACGCGGACCCCTCAAGCTGCTGGAACTGGCAAATACTTTCCTCAAGATGCTATCACCCAATTATTGAGTTTCGCTAGCTCTGCGGTCCCGACCGCCGGCGGCTGTTTCGATGGAAACGAAACGGAGAGGCGTCCGTGTGCTGTGCAATGTCAGTGCACGTTGAAGATTCCCAAGGTATAGTGCTACGGCGGTCCCCTACGGCGGTCCCCTTTTTCTTTTTCCACTTTCACTCCCTAATTCCTCCCTTTCTCTACGGCGCGGTTCACGTCCCCACAGATGAAGCGTGACAGATATTGTGCTTTTGGTTGGTTGGTTGGTTTGTGGGGTTTAACGTCCCAAAGCGACTCCGGATATGAGAGACGCCGTTGTGAAGGACTCCGGAAATTTCGACCACCTGGGGTTCTTTAACGTGCACTGACATCGCACAGCACACGGGCGCCTTGCTTTTCGCCTCCATCGAAAAGCGGCCGCCGAGGCCGGGGTGCTTTTCGTTGCCTTTGAACCAATTATTATTATTATTATTATTATTATTATTATTATTATTATTATTATTATTATTATTATTATTATTATTATTATTATTATTATTATTATTATTATTATTATTATTATTATTATTAATGTTAGCTCTGTGGAGCAAGCAGCAAACATTAAAATAGTCATTTCCTTTCTAAAGAAGATTATTTTACGATATGCCCAGTATAAACCCTGAAAGCGATGGCCCCGCATAACAACGCACGGGAAGCATCTAGACACTAAAAGATGGTTGTGGTAGATGGGTATCCATGCTCCTTGAAGATATTTTGTATTTCTCCTTTGTTCAGTGACAATACATTCAAGGGGCAAGTTATTTTTGCAAATATTGAAACCGTTCAAACGGCGGAGTTATTCGAATGCTTCCAGGCTTCATTTTGTGCTCCGCAATTGAAGCCCATGTTGAAACTTGCATTTTTCTCCTTTTTTTTTTTTTTTTTCACCCTGGAAATGCGTGCTCTCCCTTTGTGTAAAAGTGTTCGCCTAACACTAAACAGACGCCTATTAGTAATTTATGGCCGGCGACAGCTCCTCCTCGGGCCACCCTCTGCGGGATGCCATGTGAGAGGGGCCAACGCCGGACAAGCGGACCGCGGACCCCCTCCGACCGGAGGGAAAAGGAATGCGGGCAGTACGAACGGGGAGCCCCATCGATGAGCATGCCTTTTTCCGAGCTCTTACTCCCCTCTTAAGGAGGTTGTATTGGTTCGTTAATTGTTTGTTGTAAATAAACGAAGTTACTTAAAACGACAACAGCCTAAGCGAAGTGAATCAGTTACAACAATAATTATTTTGGTGCCGAAATCCGGGACGGAATTTAGGGCTATCGACCGGACCCAGCGACTAAATCGATCAACGACAGCAGCGATATGGACATTCTGAGGAAAAATAGAAAGACCATCAGAAACCAAGCGACGCGGCTGACTAAAGAAACTGACGGCATCTTGGGCGCCACCATCGAAAAGGTGAGCGTTCTCATCGAATGTTTGCAATTCGTGAAACAACAACTTAACAATGTAAATGCGAAAATTGAGCCCAACGTAAAAAAAGATGAAGCACAGTTTCAATTTGAACACGTCATCGAATACAGCGACAGAGTCACTACCTGTATCTGCCGTCTAAAACTAAAAAAAAAAAAAAAAAAAAAAAGATGAAGCTGAACAATCAAACAGGACTCAGGAGATCCAGAATCAAGTTTCATTTAGTACCAGTCCCGCGGCTCAGAAAATTAGACTTCTGAAGCTGCAACTGTCCCAATTCGACGGCAAACGGAAAAACTGGCAGCCACCTATGAACAGTTCGAGGTAGCAGTCCACAAGAATGCAGATCTTTCCAACATAGATCGCCTTAATTGCCTAAAGACGCTGCTGACAGGGGAGGCCAAGGCAGCTATCGCCGACTGCAAGCATCGGGTGATTGCTACAGCGACGCGGTCGACATCTTGCAGTAGCGCTTTGATGATAAGGAAGCGTTGATTCAGGGTCACATGCAAGGCGTGAATGATGTGAAACCTGTGTTATTGGCGAAGAACGTGCAGCCTTGTGGCGGCTGTATGATGAAGTACAGGTTCACATGCGGGGACTCAAGGTGCTGGGCATCGATGAAGCTGGCTACCAGGCGATGCTGTATCCCGTCCTTCTCCGTGCTCTTCCGAAGGAGTTGATCCTGGACTTTCATCGCACATATGCTGGGCCCACAAGGCAACGGCGTCAACGATAAGCGATGATTCTGGGTCAACGAGCTCACAGTCAGATACTCCACAGGTGGCGCCTCTGCAATCTCTACTGAGGTTTTTCCGCTTCAAGCAGCAGAGCCGCGAGAGTATGATGGAGGACAGGCCCGACAACACGCATGGTAAGCCTCCTTCTCATTTTAATGGGCGCAAGACACTGACTCAACGAGGGAACTTTCATCCTCCTTCCGCCTCAGCCCTGCACGATGCAGCATCCTGCATGGAATGCGTGTTTTGCAAATCGAAAGGGCATGGCAGCCAAGAGTGCCAATCGAAGATGTCAATCAAAGAAAGAAAAGCAATCTTAACAGCGAGAGGCAGATACTTTCGATGCACGAAGCATGGACATCGTTCATGGCAATGCAGAGTCCCTATCAGCTGCAAAAAGTGCAAGCGCAGACATGCGACAGCGTTATGCGACCCTGCAATCAACGAAGCCGATAACGGTCAGCCAACGAAGGGGTGCAGCCAATAAACATGCATGCTTCAGGATCACAGGACCCCACTCGCCGCACTGTCCTAATGCCTACCGTGACAGACAACATAAATACCCAAGCAAGTAGCAGGGGGGACAGCGGCTGATGTAGCTCAGTTGGAAGAGCACCGGACGCGATATTCGGAGGTCGTGGGTTCGGTTCCCACCATCGGCACGTTGTTTTTTCTTCTACTTTGTGTTTAACTATATTTCCCCTAAAAAAAAAAAAGATTACATTAATAATTTCTGGGATTATCTAAGCAAACATTAAGGAAAAAAAAGACATAAACGTACCATCCCCAACGCCTTCCTTGGCCTCGCCGACTGTTGCCTTCTTTCCTTGATGTATTATAACGAGCACCCTCATTTCCCCTTAATTGATCTGCTTGTAGCTTACGGGGGTCTCGGTTCTGGCAGTCTTGAAGCCATAGGTAGCGTGAGAGGGTTCTAGCACAGCTTTCGCCCTCGCTCTTGATCACGTTCTACGTGATGCTGGCGGTAACAAAGGACGTTCTACGTCCGCCGCTATGGCTGAGGGTGGCGCTGGTGAACACTCTCAAGGTTCGTATACAGACAACATAAATACCCAAGCAAGTAGCAGGGGGGACAGCGGCTGATTTAGCTCAGTTGGAAGAGCACCGGACGCGATATTCGGAGGTCGTGGGTTCGGTTCCCACCATCGGCACGTTGTTTTTTCTTCTACTTTGTGTTTAATTATATTTCCCATAAAAAAAAAGATTACATTAATAATTTCTGGGATTATCTAAGCAAACATTAAGGAAAAAAAAGACATAAACGTACCATCCCCAACGCTTTCCTTGGCCTCGCCGACTGTTGGCTTCTTTCCTTGCTGAACAAGGGAAGTAAATCAAGAAAGGTTTCCTGAGTTCTCTTTACCAGCGGCAGTCTCAGAACATTCGTAACAGAAGACTGCCCTAAGAAACTTGGTTACAAATTGCTTGGAACAGAGATACTCTCGATTATTGTTTTCGGAGGACAGCAAATGCAGCGCACATTCCGGCGCGTTGAGGTGTGTCTATTGCCAAAGGACAATCCCAAAATCTCAATTGAATTTTGAAGCCTTAGAAACGCCTACTATATGTGAACAGGCCATTCCGTTTCCAGATGAACGAGTTATGGAAACTCTTCACGACCTTTCTTTGCCATCGGGTGACGAATGCTGTTATCCCAGTACGGCAGGGCTCGACGTACTGGTACGCTCAGATCACTTTTGGGAGTTTTTAACCGGCAAGTTTATGAGACTTGGCGACAGGCTAACAGCATTTGAAACACTGTTTGGATCGGCAGTGCAGGGGTAAACTTCATTCCCCTGCAAATATGTCACTTGCGCCCATGCCGTCGTGCTGAGAACTACGGTTGCAGACCAAGTTGAGCTTGTTTTGAGACGTTTCTGGGAGTTGGAAAGCATTGGAAAGCGATTCATTCGATCATCTCACTGTAATCAGTAAACTCTCTGTTCTACTATGTTCATCGACTTGTCGCCCCGTAACATTTCGGTTCTAGGTGTGGGGTACGTCACCATCGCTCGTCATCCTGGCCCGGAACTTCGGCGCCCTGTGCCTGTTTACACCGTCGATAGCGGGTTTCCATGGAGCGCTTCGCCTAGCTGTTCCCCAGCCTGCTGTATCCGACGCGACCTTGCCGTTCTTCTGCCCTGTCCCTCGCCACGACAACAAGGTACGACAAAGAAGAGACCAAATGAGCCCATCGATCCGAGACGCCACCCACACGACCAGAGGACACCATGAGAGATCCGACTGACCTGATGATCCCACAGCCCAGGCGCTGACCAGAAGATCCCACAGACTCAAGACGACACCATATATGAGGACATCCCCCGCTCATGCCATGCATTGTGTGTCTGGCCTTCGGCCGTCGGCTCTTGGCGACCTCTACATCGAAAGCGTCCTGGACCAATATTCATCAGAAAATCATCATAGCGGTAAACCGCTGCTTTCTTCCTTCTTCCTGTTCTCTGTCCACCCACGCCCATCGTCATGTCATGGATTTCATTGAAATCGACAAACTTCCTCGTCCACGATCGGGACGATCGTTCGGTGGCCCCGCGCTAGGCTTCCCGCGATTCATTAAATTATCTCAATTCATCGTCTCTCTCTTATCCTGTGTTCATCAGCTTGCTGTCCCGTAATAATATCAATAGTTAACGCTGTGTTCAATAAAAACATTGTAGTTGCTGTAAACCTCAGCAATGTATGATATGTACATCACTTTTTGTTACAGATAGCGCTGCTCTTCACAACCACCTAAGATTACACGGATCGAAGGTGCGTTAAAGGCGATCCACTAAGTACGCTTACAAATCTCCGTTCAACCAGCCTACTACGTCGAGCCTACTTCAATGTCAACTGTTATAACGAACGCTCAACTCTTGCGAACGGCTGTGGAGCTACCGTCCAAATATATATTTCGGTTATCGCACAAGTGGCTCAGATAAAACGAACAAGCATAGCCGCGCCCCTCGGCTATGCAAACAGCCGGAGAACTCGCAAGCACAGTCTAAACACGCGCGCTTCCCGCTCATGCAGAGACCGAAGAGCATCTTTCAAGTTCCCTTCTCCCGCCAGATAAAGTTTAAACCTATCCATAAGGCAGGCAATAACGTCAACGTGCGCTTGCGGGTAGCATTGTTGGATAAAGCGCCTAATGCGGAAGCGAACGAGGGGTAAGCGCAGGAGAAGGACAGCGTAGAAAGGGAAACTGCTGCCCGCGGCAGGCGATCATCCGCAACCCCTGATTTGAGGCTTGAATGCTAGCCGTGAGGTGTGCCTTCCTGGACATGGCCTTGCGTCTCCTGTAGAGTCGGCTGTCCGCCTTGAGCGCTGAGGCCGCGCAGAGGTAGCATACGAGCCGCAGTGATGTATAAGAGCAATCTGGTAGCTTCGCTGCTGCGTCTTTATGAATCGAAAAGGTGGATGGCGACCTACCATCGCATGTCGTGAACGCCTTAATCGGTCCGGCTGCTATCGCGATCGTTCAGTGACTGGTACCCAAGAAGCTTTTCGGTCAAGACTATATTATCGTGTTTGCGAGTGTGGAGAGCGGTTACTTTTATTTGCGTTAGACTGCACATATTGCCAGGGAAAACAAAATCGCGCAGACCACCTACACGCATCAAGTTTTAATCTCTCTTCATACCTTCAGCCGCTGAATCAGCCCTTGATGACTCTTTGGAACTTTATTCACAAAGAAGCTATTTGAAATTTGGGTATGAACAACGAGTTTGTTGACTGTACCAAAAAAAGAACATTGATTTTTCGATGGTTGCCCCGACCTCCCAAGGCAGTTCTAAGAAACTCATCTGAAGCCTAGAATGTTGGCCCACAGATGGCACCATACGCGCGTTTATGAGCAAGAGACCTTCGATTTGAAATGCAAATCAGCTGTCGGAGAAAATCTCGCAGAAGTAAACGGAGCTAGCCTGGAAACACCTAGAACCAGCGCTGGTACATAGTTGGATTACTTTTACTCTTTCGTAATGGTTGAGTAATTACAATGTTGGGCTCATGGTACTATATTTTGCTTCTCTATATAGCTCCGGATTCATTACTTTTGTCTTCCATTCTCGAAACCCGGAGCACTATCTACCTTCTTCTGCAATACGTTTGCTCACTCGTTTATTGTATAGCCTGCATCAGATTGCGAACTTAAACCCATGCTTAAAACATGACAGATACTGAGCTTTAATGATGCTGCAGCATATTAAAATATAGGAGCTTCAATTCTAAGCTGATAAATGGTAGAAATAATTCTAAACTGCGTAGAAACTATGGTAGTTTTCGAGCCTTAAAAAGGGACAACACTACGAGCAATCTAGCAGCCTTAAATCGATTCTCCTGACGCCATGTGGTCAGTCGATGAAGTTACTCTGAAAGCTTCAATAAAGCGATACCAGGTGTCAGCTTATGCACCCACCCAATTTAGGTCGGTAAGTCATTGGCGGGTGAAACAGAAAAGGAGGATCGCTCAGGTACAGCTCTAAAAATTTCCTTCCTCGACAACGTCATTGTTTGACTGGCTGACTCCATTACAGGATAAATGAAATTTTCATGAACCTGTAACCATCCCAAAATCGCGTCTGCTTAGACCACTCTACACAAAAAAGTTCAGAGTGTCACATGCACATTTCACGATTTGCACCTCTTGTTTCATTTTTGTTTTCTCTAGATATCCAGTGCGTTACTCCAATGGACCGAATGTAATATCCTTTTCGCATTTCGTGCTCTGCCAAATGGTTATTTTTATTCTAATGGATCGTTTACCAGAATATTCGGCATTGGCGTTGTCAGCCTTGTGAGCTAAAAATCACGAGCACTGAGTGGTCGCGGGGTTGTGACGTTACGCCAACTCACAACATTGCCGATTTTGAGGGAGCTACGAACTCGGTTTCTCACTTCAGCTGGAAGGGTGGAGAGAATAGAACCTCTGAGGACCCTTGCATCACGATCAGGCATCCTATTATTGGCTACGCAGGCATGTTGGTACGGCTTGGTTTAATTGGAAGTTTTATATTTATGCTGGGTGGTCTTTCACATAATATGTACTTCAGGTTGTGTCTGTGTGCCAAAGAGTATGTGTCAAATAACATATAAATAAACAAACATATTAGCGAAAAGCGAGCCGGAATGTATAGCAATGAGGATCCCCAAGGGGAGCCGTGAAAGGGAACAGTTCACATCGCCGAGTTCAGCTGCGCACTCAATGATAAAGTTTTAGTCTACCCACCCCCCTCTATATTTTTATTCTCCCTGAATTAGGCAAGGATATCAACTTGCAGTTCTTCCGTTACCCCCCCCCCCCCCCCCTCTTTTGTATCGGCAAACGTTGCCGCTACATCGTTAATTTTCTTTTCATGCCTTGATGCGTATTGGCAGAGGTAATGTTTAGCGTTTAGTTATGAATAAAGTTAGGAGAGGATCAATCACAACATTTTTAGAACATATTTTAAATGCGCGAAATTTTCGTAATTTAGTTGTGTTCGCGTATATGCACGCGTGCGCCGGGAGATTTTTTTTAGTAAGGCGGACCGGACTTTCTTGGTTACCGTAATAGACATGTAGGAAAAAATCAATTGATAACGCTTCAGAATGTTCAAGGAAACATCGGTTAACTTCGCGGCTCTTTGCAACACAGAAACGATTATAAGGGTTGGCTGAACACCACGCGGTCTCCGTCTTCGCTAAGCAACTGCATATTTTATTTTTCTTGCGTGATCTGCCGCTACCGATGCTCTACTCCGATGCCTGTTTTTGGCATTTTATTTTTTATTATTGGCGCACTCTGCCCGGTTAGGAAAACAGCTTCTCTCGAGACACTCTCTCTCACCAAATCATACTGGGACACGCCAGAACGCCTACCACCACAGCTCCACCACAGAAAGTGCTTTAACAATGGGATATCCCAAAGCTCACTATATGACCTCTAGTGCTTGAGTAGTATAGACACTTTTATTGCCGCTGTTATTAACTGGAGCCATACAAGCCAGCGTCAAACATTAAAGGGCAGAGTAACTTCGCCAACAAAAGAGCGTCGCAACTGAAGCCTTCTATACAACAACTAGTGGGTTGCCGTTATTTGAATTTTATTTTGAGAGACGTACACTTCCTCAAAAAAACACGACCATGCACAACACGAGCATGCACAGCTAAATAGTACATTTGCATAATTCCATCCGGTAATATGTAAGCCTTGTATACTATACCACGAAACTGAATTTTTATTTTCTGCGGCATAACGCAAAAAAAAATCGATGGTGGGGCCATCTACTAGTCTCCATTACGGGTTTTCATTCGTATCCCGGTCATCCAACGACAGGGCGCGCTAGAGCCCCGTGATTTGGAGCACCAAGGGTATTTTTTTATTTCGTAGAGCCACCTGCTGGGTGTCAAAACTATGGGCTTTCATTGTACCCCGCTGGTCTGACAATAGGGCACGCAAGAGCACTTTCTTTAGAACATGGAGGAAATATGTGGCCACTATATGTGTTGTTGTCTAGGCAGGCAAAAGAAAAGACCACTGAACTCAACTGTGGAACAGGCGAAACAGCGATGCTAGCTGCGCGCGGTCGCAGTCAAGTTTAAATCTTTCAAGTTGTGACATAATACAGCGTTAATACAAAAATGCTTTCGAATGCGGTTTTGATGCGCCATGTCGAAGACTACAGTGCTTACTCCCGTAGTGGGCGCACTATGGCACTCTTTCTATGACAGTAAATATTGCAAGCTTTTTTTCTTTCCTCCATAAAAAGCTCTTATTTTTTGCCGTTTATAAAAGGCTCCTGCTAGCATATCGTGTCGTACTTACTGAAGCCGACGAGAATTCAGCACCTGACGGCAGTGCGTCTTTCGCCGAACAACCCATCTTATATTGCTTGGACGTAAGGGCCTTATCATCGTTCCTTCTTGAACTTTATTAGAGCAGCCATCATTTTTTCTTTCAGGACATTAAGGCCTCCCCTTTCAGGTTTCACCGGGCTCTGTCTGGATCCGCGCTGCCACCTTGCGCGTCCCCATATCTGTGTTAAAGAAGCAGCGGCGACCGGCTGTTATCTGTGTTGAAGAACAAGTTACGCTCCGGTCGCTCGTGTGGCTCTTCACGTTCTTATGTTTAACAAAGAAGATCTAAACCATTCCTCACCATGCAATAGCAAGATGGAAAGTGGTACATGTGTCCGCCTTTATCTCCTCGTCGTTTGTGTCCAGAAGCGAATAAATGGGAGATCTACAAACTTTCAAACCACTGGTGTCCACGTCGGCTGAAAGCACTAGAGCACTTAATACACATTTCGCCTGGGTACGCTGGATCATAACTTTGTAACAATCTAAATAGAGACGTAATGAACTATATGGTGAAAACAAGTATGCGAAGCACTACACAGCTTATTATTACTGTCTTATCGCTGGAGGTTTTCGCGTGGCTCCTTCACTGATAACAATTATGTGGATCTCAATGAACGCTATTAGCTTTTGAGGTGTCCTACTCGTGGTCCGCGATAAGCCCATTGCGTTAGGAGTGAGTTTTCCGAGCAGGCCTTCTTTGTGCATTGTTCAGAGCTGACGTCTTCGCTCGGAATAAAAACCTGTGTTCTGAATATATTTGGCCACAACTGTACACATCGGTATGTAAGGCATTTCTTCTAGTGTTTTTTGCAGATATATCTTTATAATCTGAGCGAGTTTTCTCTTCCACTTCTGGTGCTTAGCTGCAAACATTTCATGCCCCTGACATTTCTATTTTGAGCACATATTTACAAGCTTTTGCCCACCTGTGTTATGCTGTGTTGTTTATGATCTGGCACCAGCTCATATTTGCCAATGTTTTTCTAAGATTTCCATCCTAAAATAAATCTTGTTCTGCTGAAAGTGTGCAAAAAATTTTCGAGAATGTCGTACACTTTCACCAGATACCCCGAAGGAAGAATCCCAGCTTAAACCGCGCCGCCGGAGCCGCCGTATTTCTGTCCAGCCGCGATCTGTGCCTACAAAGCCTCTCCGGGGACCTTGGCTAGCAACCTACGGCAGCATCATCGTAACTGGCGTTAGTTCAGGGCTCATCAAGAGAATACGCGGATGTATGCTTTACCCTTCACCAACGGCTGAGCCGCTATATATTAACTCTTCCGCCTGGTTGGCCAACGTGGTCTTCACGCTTCCTGACACGGCCCTAACGAGGTACGACAACCACCAAGACAGTTTAATGACGCAGGACCGATTCGTAAAAGTGATCAAGAAATGTTTCGGCGACTCTGATGCCAAGAAGAAGCGAGCTGAAGAAACGCTCTCTCAGAGAGCTGAACTTTCTAGCTAGACATGCACGAAGTATATCAGTAAGTCGTAAGATGTGCAGGTTCGTCTCTCATCTCATGACCGAAAATATTTACTGAACATTAATGAGAAGCTTGTGTACGTAAAGTAGTGAAGTGCACCAATGAAACCAGTATCACTTAACCGCGTGTCAGGGAACGAGTTTGCGAAATAGTCCTGTGAACTGATGAAAAAATGTAAATGTCACTAGAGCTTTTCTTTAAGGAACAAAACACCACAAGGCGGTACCTTCCACATTGTTAACTTAGGCCCTTCGCGCTGCGGCGGCCCCTGACACAAATTGTAGAAAGCGGTGCATTAGTAAAAGGCCTGTAGCATTCAGGCTACCTAAGTAAAAAAAAAGCAAACAGCTCAAGTCCATGGGTCCAAGATTGCCAGAGTGATCGCGCTTTTAATGGAACAAAAACAAAGACTCGAGTGTTGACATAACATTATTGTTTCCAGGCTACACGGGCTGTTTCGCTTTTTTTTCTGCGCGTCACACGGCAGGAAAAATGGTGGACCATTCTTCCCGAGCAATCAATGGTGTCTTTGAGCGAGCTTCGGGACAAATAAAGCTAATGGGGTGAAAAGGTAAGAATTCATTTCATTTTATCTCTTTAGAGGCGCCAAGAGGGGGCGTTACCTAAGGGGCGGAGAGTTTTATAGGAACAGTGTTATAGCCCGTATTGTTTACACTTTCAGCGAGCCTAATTGAGCAGGTGATAACATGCTACACCACTTGGAAGGGCGTTCCAGTCTGCAGCTTCACGGGGGGGAAAAAACTCGAAAAGATAAGGAACAATGCGTGCCAGTGGACGCGCGACGTGCAGGCGACCACTGGTGCGAGGTGATATGCGTGCTGGGGGAATAAGAGAAAGGGATATACGCCTAGGGCTGTTAAATAGTTTATGGAATAAAGAAAGACTGGAAGTAAGACGATGTAGTGATAGCGATGAAAAACCGGAAACTTCTATCGCGGAGACGCTGACGTCATGAGAATACAATGCGTGGATGAACCTGGCTCTGCAGTTTTGAATGGACTAGAGGGAATTAATAAGGTAAGGTTTATGAGGATTCCAAATGGGTGATACTTATTCTTGCTGGGACATACAATGAAAATAATCGGCTACCTGTAGTGACAAAAGGCAAGAGGGGTGGTTGTTTGGTGGCCAACTTTCACCGATTCAAGCCAGACTAAGGGTCGTAGTAAGAATTAATCAGCGAAATAAACTTTACCCACAGCAAGAGACGATACAGAGGAAATCACACTAATAAGAATACACAGAAAAAAAGGAGAGCAATGCAAAGCTTGAAATTAAAGAGGCTTTCAACACTGAACAATGCACGAGACAGTCCGAGCAAATAAACACCAAAATTGTTTACCGAACAGTTGCAGGCAGTCGTTTGGAGAGTCACGATGTGGCCGTAATGTAGACGAGCGCCGCCCTCTCACCGATCAGCGGGCTTGCCGAGAAGCGGGTAGACCCCGGGGGCCGAGCCAAATCACTACATCACTCTATGCAACACTGGGTGCAACACAGTGGCTAACTGGCTAACCTGCTGAAGTGATGCGTTGCTGCGACCTCAATAAAGAGGGCGTGCCGCTTTTGTCAGTTACAACACGCCAAGGTAGGCGCGCACATACACGTAACTTTCACTCTGCAAGCGTCCTAACTTACTCCCGCAGAGATGCGCGTCGTCATTGGTCAGCTTCGGCTGAACCTTGTGGAGAAATTCAGTTTCTTCTCCAGCCAGTAGAGTCATCATCGTCGCCGAGGAATGAGGAGGGGCTGACGACGATGCTCGCGAAGCTACTAGCTCTCCTCGTGCGGGAAAGGAGATGCTTCTCCAATATTTTGGAACCTTCTACGGGACGCCACGCGAACGCTTCTTTCGCACTGCGCTGAGAGAACGGAACAGTGCGCCGATTTTGTGACAGTTGCCGTTGATATGTAATCATTTAATGCCCCATATCACTCGTGCAATGCCCGATATCCGAGGTCTTTGAGGAACAATAAGTAAATAAATATTGCATAGGTTAAGAATATTAATAGAAAGGGTTACGCCTGAATACTTGTATGAGTAAACTTGTTGTACGGACAAACCGGAGAATACTTAGGAAGAACAAGAGGATTACGATGAAGGCGGGCGAATAAAAGCTTATATTTATGTGGGTTAAGTTCTATTTAGCCAGTGGTCACACCATTTATGTACAGCCTTAAGATCACATTGTAAAAGAGTAGTGTGATCAGTGGAGGCAGTGATGCTGGGATTCTCTGGTGGAAATATGAACCGAAGACGTACTTAGTCACAATGATGATCGCATTTTACTAAACCCCGGATTACAGATTATTTACAAACCGACAGAAGCAACCACCGAAAGCTTCAATCTTGAAGCAGCCAGTTGTGCCACTTAGTCAGTGTAGTCTAGCGAGGGTTAAAGTATGAGACGAACGCTATTGTAGAGTTTACTCAAAAGTCTTTAATCTAAAGACTTTTGCGTCTCAACTGCAAACTGGCGCCGTAAGGCGTTGTTGAAGACCTAAGGACCTTTAAATCTTAGAAATGATTTCTTATTGAGTAAAGAGGTCGTCTCTTGGCATTTAAAGGCACCTTGGATTTACTTATGCGGTTGTGTCTCTATTGGGTGGCTCAAACGAAAATAATTTGATTTAAAGACTTGTGACCGAGCCTGTACCTGGCTGTAAAAATTCGCCACTGAACATAGGGAAAGAAATCTCAGAAAAACAACCGAGCTAGACACAGACATCACGCAAACTACGCTGACAAACTACACATTTACAGTACATTAATTATTAGCGGAAGTTCAGGCGCAGCACAAAACGCCTGAAGCGACAGGGAAAAATTAATAACACCCAAGATGAATTAAGATGAATTAGAATAAGCCATCAGGTGCTGAGACAAAGAAACCGAAGGTAGACATACGTATGATGCTGCTTGTGCGTCATTGCATATGCTTGAAAGATTGGTTCGAGCTTAAGCTTGATGGTTGAACACCATTCAAATACCGAAGACAACCCTTACCGGTGTTCATAGTGGACTGCCGGGTGCTCATGGAGTACGTGCATCTAAGTGCCTCTCAGGGCGTATTTTTTCTTTTCTCATTTTGTTTTCTCCGGTCTTCTTTTACGTAAGTATTATAGGTACCAAATCAGTCTCAAATATTCCAGAATTCTGTGCATATAACGTTATTCGACGTGAAAGCTCCTTGTACGTCTATAACCCCAGTAACCGCGGGTTGTGCTCACGAATGCAGGTCTCTCATGGCAAATTAATTTAAGCTGCAGCAGTGTAAATTGAATAGCGGAATGTTCACAATACGCCCACTTCCCAAGTTGCAAGGAAGAGAGCCTCTCCCGGCTGCATATACATCGCCTTAAATGAAACTCTTCTTGTATCGATTACACTCTAGCGTCAAACGATAAAAAAAGCTTTAATTTACCTTCGGTTAAAACTACTGTGAAGTGATAGCTCCGGCCGAGGCCCGCGGCGCGCATCTATACACATCGAAATTAGCGTCTGCGATCAGGTGTCTCGCCACGCAGCTGCTCACTTGTCAAGCCACTTCCGACGTCAGCTGACCTGTGATCTTGACCTCGACATTTGACCTTCACCTTTGCTGGGAACATAGCTACACAAAGTGGTTGTGGTTTAAGTTCCAACTTGACCTCGAAGCTGTTTGAAGGTCTTCAAACTATAGTTACGTTACGGGAACGTTTATTAATAGTAAAAAATCACTACTCACTACATCAATCACTACGATCAATCAGAGAATGGGGAACAAACGCCCAGCTAAGTTTCGCTTTCAGGATATGAGCGCGAGCGAAACGTCTAATGTCGTCATCCGCTTCTGCAAGTAAAACTGCTACTTCTATCTTGGGTGTAAGACTTCGTACGTAGCTGAAGACGCTGGGTCATGTTAATCAAAGGCGCCGAAATGAGCGATTTTCGAACGGAGAAACGTAGATGACCTAAGAGTTCACCGAGTGAATATCCCGTTTCGTGAGACGAGCTTACTAATGTGGACAAGACAGAAGCACGGTATACTGTATCATAAAGGGCCAGGGTATTCCGGGATAGGCCACGTTTTCTCCGTAGTCGCCATAGCCAGAGATTATATAAATAGGCAAGTAAGTGACATTACACCGACAGCTGCCACAGCTCGCCATGAAGCCAGCTTGTGAGGAGATAATGTGCTAAGGCAGATTCGGCAGATTTATTAAAAATAACTGACGCTCTCTGGTAAGTCGTGACCGAAGAATGTAAAGTTAGGTAGCGGTGGAGTCTCATCAGTCATCTGGTTTGCAGACTCCTCCTGAAAACGTTTTCTTGCAGGAACATAGCGGTGTTGTACCATATTGTGTGTTTACTAAATAAATGGTGTGTCAAGCCCATTTTCTGGGATTAATGATTTTTCTTGCACCGCCGCAGCATCGCACAGTCTTGTCTTCGCTTCTATGGCTTACTTTCATGCAACGGCAAGCGACCCATCTGACCGGGACGCGAGGAGACCTCCTACCGGGCTTGATTTAAGAGGTGCTCACTTCCGCTTGCGTATTCTGTTTCACTCGCAATATGTAAAAACAGAGAAGGGGCTCGAGCTTCCTCTCGCATTGAAGCACCTGAGGCCGCTCCATTGTGCCTTGTGCAGCATCTTGGAGGGATGGTTTTGCTGTTACTTGGTGGTTTCTTACTAGTTTAATTAGATTTTCTTATTCGTATTGCGCCAGTTTTTCTCCGCACTACGTTCAAAAGTTTTCTATTGCCGATGCCTTTTTTTTTTTTTTTTCGAAGAGACATTTCATATAAACGAGGTGGCCCACCGTGCTCTAAGATAGCAATGAGCTTATTTTTATGGAAACTAGAACTTTGCAAGAACTGTCTGTCTCATCCATTGTTGTTAAGGAAACTATGGCTTCCTTCGCTAAACCTGGAGCTGTGCGCGACCAAAAAAATGGCGTTCAGTATTATTATTGTATTTTTATGGAGCGAGCATCAAGTATGAATTTTTTAGCCTTCTTTTCAAAGACAGTGGAATTTTTTTTAACCTGTCGAAAACTTACATTCTGTGAACAAAAGAATACATGAAACCAATACTTGTAGCAGAATTACTGCTACCTTTAAAGGAATGTTATAACACTAATACAAATTATGATAACCTATCTAAAGTTATAAATAACGAATATGTTTGGCCAATTTGAGTATACAATGGCGAGAAAAGGTGCTCTGGTGCAGTGAGTGTATAGATATTTTGAGAAGGAAAACATCCCTGTATCGCTATTTGCTGTCAACAGAGATACATTCCCGTGCCCGTGCTTGTGACTATGCACTCAAAACTCGATCTCAAATAGCAAACGTTTAGTGGTACGAGAAGCTTACAAAATGGCAGAGATGGGAGCGTCACTGCTCTAGAGATACACGGTTATATAGAGATTAACGACAATGACTGTTTTTTTTCCTGCATTGATCATAGCTGCCAATAACTGTGATTTGATAAGAATTCAGAACATGAACGAATCTACTTCGAATATGCCATAAAAATGTTCTATACGCGACCGTGGTAGCACATGTATGCTTACAAATGGGCAGACAAATACGTACCGCTCTTGAGGGACGTGATAAATAGAGGGATATGTTGTCGAGCAGATGTCACGAAAGCAATGACCTTCGAACAAAGGACAGAAACCAGGTAGAGAGTACTGTTAGTAAAGAGTTTTATTACATTCCATAGCACATGGAGGGTGTTTATGTTGATTTGTGTCCGCGGTAGATACGGATAGAGAGCGCAAGCTAACGTTCGCTGGCACAAATGAGCAGAAGCGTGATGTCATCATTTCTGTTATGTTTTATAGAGCTCATGCTACCATCCGTATTTTTCTACCTTTTGCGAGGCTCATTCTCCAGTCAAGTGATAAAAAAATGTTTAGCTTAAATGTTCATTTGTATTTTAACACTGATTCAGTGCATAAGAATAGGATATGAGGACGCACACACAGAGAGCTGAACTTACAACGCTCTGTCTCTGTATATATACAGTGGCGAACAGTCTCAAAAAAGGAAGAACACACAGACATTAAAAATGACATGAAAGTCATGACGAGAACTTTGCACATGACAACCCGCGAACTGTTCCCTATCGATGGTTAAGGAACGCCTTTCTTTTTCGGACAAAGCAATTGATGCGGTACTTATTCACTGGTTATGGTGTTTGTGAATTTCGTAAGTTTCTGTGATTTCTTTACTTAACACGGCTGTCGGTCATATCTCGCACTGGCTTAAAATGGGGGAAAATGGTACTTTATTTTTCTTCTCTCTTCTTCTGTGCAGTCCATGCAATGAACTTGCCCAAGAATCTACCTTGTTTGTGTCCATTTGTATACCCACTCATTAACGCATCCGATTTCTTGGGAAGAAATGAGTATGAGTGACTTCGTACTAATGTGGAAACTGAAACAAAGTTTTCTCAATCCAGAATACAATACGATGCTAGCTTTCCATACCCACACATGGACACATTAGCGAAAAGGTTTATGCGAGAGAGGAAAAAGGAATGCCGAGTCATGCTAAAACCTGAATGTTAATGACCCTAGAACAGAACAGTGACAACACAAGGATGAAAAACAGTCATGTATATCACGGCAAGTATGAATGATGGAAATAAAAGCAAAGATGTGATGAAATGAAAAGGAAAGAACATAACAAGGTTAAAAGGGGCTGGGTATTTCGACTTCAAGCTTGCAAAATAAAGATCGTTTATTCTTTGTGGGGTTGATGTCTTAAGCTACTCAGGCTATGAGAGATGCTGTAGTGGAGAGGTCCGAAAATTCCGACCACCTGGGGCTCTATAACGTGCGCTGACCTCGCACAGTACTCGGGCGCCTTGCTTTTCCCCTCCATGGAAAAGCGGCCGCCGCTGCCGGACATCTGGGCACAGAATTTGAGTACCCTAGCCACTGTACCACCACGGCGAGTCAAAGTAAAGAAATAGTTGTAAAGGATGCAAGCAAAATAACGTCTAACAAAATCTACCGCGTACAAAAAAATAAAACTAAATTGGATATTAGACACGACTGTCGATATGCTGGAAACAGGAGTTCGCTAAACTGGTAGGGTGGTAGGGGTATTTTAACGGCATGAAAATAAGCAAGGAGTAAAACAATAATATAGAGTTCTTTTTCAAATTTTATAAACACTAGCGAAAGAGCTAAAAGGTCAAAAGGCGGGAAGTCTATGCCACGAACAATATGTGTATTTAATAAGAAGGATTTATAATCACTATGCTCTCATCCAGACTGCGGATTTAGAAATACGGCCGGTCGCAGGCAAGCGTGAAAAAAGAGGCAAGGTGAAAGAGTGAACAAAGTAAAAATGTGCAATGTTCAGATAGTTATGTGCATAGAGGGTTCCAACGAACCGCTTCAGGCTCATGTTGGAGAGTAATCCTTTCAAAAGGAGCTTAATAGCTAATAAAAGTCAATATCCGTGTAACGAAACAAAATTGTCTTTATAGAGAACCTGCTGGAACGAACACAGGGGTGCAGACCGCAGTAAAACACACGCATTAGCGTATGCAATAGAATAACGGCACAATTTGCCAATTTTGGCCAAGGAGAGACCAATTGCGCGGACGTTTCTAGCGAGTACACAGCTCTTAGCACAGCTCCTAATACAGGTAGTTGAAAGCCACCTGAGCAATAGTTAGCTAATCAGGTAAAGAAAGTAATTAGGGCAGAAATACTCCTTTGATAAGAGTTATGAGAAATGCGGCCCTTGTTGGGGAGGCGAAAAGTGTAGTGATGTACCTTTTTTAACGACATATTCATGGTGGCGAAACCAAGACGACATAACAGTGAAATGGGGCAATATCATGAGCGGAAAATGTAATAGGCAAGCTCATTACAATTATTATGTAGTAAGAGCTCATTTTTTACGGCACTCGCCATCAGAAAAAGACCTCAGCTGTTTAGAATCAGCTAACTAACTGCCCGATCTACGCAACACAGACATCAATAAGATAATTTTCCAGAACAAATTGTGCAGCAACGAAGTTAAAATAGCAGAGGTATGTTTCGCAGTAGGTACGGCGGAAATTATTTTAGAGATAGCTGTTAGCATGATACGAGGCACCATTATGTGCTGAAGAATGTACTAGTAAGTATTTCCGACAGTAACATTGCTTAGCTGCGTGGCTCGACAAAGGCTGCTGTAGATGTCTCATTTGGTTTGATATGGGAACTTCAGAAGAAATAAGGTGGACGTTTGCCGTTACCTATAAGTTTTAATGCCGAGCAATCCCGGCAAGTGACCCTCAAATGCTGCGCGATTGCAATGAAGTCAAAAGGGAAACAGTCACAATTACCCGAACTCAAGAGCGAGTGCCACTTTCTCTCTCTCCTGAAGAAATGTGAATTAAAATAAATGCCGCAGATGCACATAACTCGTTTACGTATTTAATGTAACTACATTACATTACTTCGCCTTATGTAACTTTATAAGGTGTTCAGTAAGGCGGCATTCAATAATGACTAGCCATGACCATGTGAAATGCTCATGACCTCTACACCTAGCAGTACGTCACTTTGTAAAATTCTGAGTTTTTTTGCTGTGTAATATAATAACTATGAATAATGCTCATGACTATCAACCGTGCCTTTCCAAACTCATGTGCGTTATTTTTCATCATTCATGACAACACATAACCTCGTACCTACTTTTAAGTATAGGACATGACGGAATTTATCGCTTCAGTCGGCCGGTGGTCTTTGCTCATCCTCGTTCGCATTCAGGCACATGATTAATCAATAATCTCCTAATTTGCGACTATGCCCCGCTGCGGTGGCCCGGGGGTAATGGCACTCGACTACTAAACCCAAGGACGCCGACTGATCCCGGCAGCGGCGGGCGTTTTCCCAAGGAAACGAAAAGCACGGCCTCAGTGTACAGCTCTATATCAGCTCATGTTAAAGAATGCCAGCCGGTGAAAATTTCCGCAGCCCTCCACTACGGCATCCACATAGCCTGAGTTGCTCTGGGACGTTTAATCCTATAACCTAACCGAACCTAAATTGAGACTGTATTGCCTCACACACCCTGAACAGCAAGCTGTCGTTAGTTACCGCATTATGTGAGAGATTACCCGAATTATATTATATAAAGTCCCGCTGTGGCCAAGTTTTACGAACGTGCCTGCTTGGCTTAGGATTAACGTCTTTAACTACGTATCAAAGGGTCCCGATGGTTTTGATTTTCATAAAACTTAACCATTTGAAATACGAAGCCAGAATTCGCAGCTCCTGCCATCTCGGCCATGTCACGTAGCCTTCTGAAACCAATAACCCACAGACCAGTCAGTGTCTGTTTCGAGTTTTGGGAAATGCCCCATTCAAATTTCCGGCCCTGGATGCCCCATTCCCGCCACTGGCGTTTGCGCCAATCGGACCTATAATGGTTTCGCGTTATTAAATTCAAAGCAATTAAGTACTTGTTCCACCTTGTTGTGGGGAAATGAAGTAGGCAAGAACCAAGTTCAAACATTTGCATGCAGTGGTGACGTCGAGGGTGGAGGCTCTTACCTCAGGATGGCGCTTCCTGTACTCTCGCTCGAGCACGACGTTTGGGGCATGAGCTTCGTCTAAGACAGTAGTTTTTAAACCTGAAGATCCGCCCTCGCTGCTCGTCATCGTAACATAGCAGCACTCACTGCAGCGAAGCCGTTTTCGCCAGAAGCGCCAGAAGAAAAAAAGGGATTGTTTTGTCATCGATACCTGAAATGTAACACATGCCCTTGTCGTATTTATTTATTTATTTATTTATTTATTTATTTATTTATTTATTTATTTATTTATTTATTTATTTATTTATTTATTTATTTATTTATTTATTTAGTACATACTGCAGACCATTTTCAGGGTCCAAGCAGGACATACATATATTGTTAAGAAAAGTCAAAAGATACAGAACACAATAAAAAAAAATATGCGTAAAATTGAGCGGACAAGTATTGCGAAACTATGAAGAAAAAAAAAACACGAATATTTAAAACAGTCAGCTTTTGGAAAATACGGCGTCAATGAGCGAATGTGATGATATCGAGTATGCCGTGTGGATAGAGGGGATATGTACTGCGAAGGATCCAAAGCTAACTTATGTTTAAGTAAAGAATAAAGAAACTCAAGACGATATTTTCCTCTACGCGTTTCAAGTGATTCAACATTGTTAGCCACCATGAGCTCAGTGGGGGAGTCGGTGATTTTAAATTTCGAATAGATAAACCTAACAGCTTTTCTTTGAACCCTCTCTAATTTATAGTTGTTAAATTTAGTAAATGGGTCCTATACAACAAAAGCATATTCAAGCTTTGCCCCGATGTAAGCGTTATACGTCAGCAGTTTTACGTGAGGAGAATTTCTTAGTTTATGCCTCACAACACATAGCTTTTTAAATGCAAAGGAGCATATGTTATCTATAAGTGAGTTCCAGGAAAGATTGCTGGTTATTGTTACACCTAGATATTTGTAGCTAATAACCTGCTTTAGTGTTGATGGTCCGAGGGTATACACGGAGTTAATCGGGTTCTTCTATGTGCTTTTTTTGCTTCGAAACTGTTTTTTTCATTGTTAAGAACCATGGAAACCTCACTGCACCAGTTAAGAACATTTTCAAGACACCGGTCAAGTTCATACTTTGACCGCTAGTACACGTTATTTTACGGAATACGACACAATCATCAGCAAACAAACGAATATGCGTTCCTGGCGTAACCACATTAACAATTAATGTCATTGATATAAATCTGAAAAAGCAAAGGCCCCAAGACACTTCCTTGGGGCACCCCAGAGGTGACTAGGAGACAACTGGAACTGCACCCATTGACTGAAACAAATTGCACTCAATTGGTGAGATAATCTACAATCCATGGTATTAAAATATCTTGAAGATTAACATTTTTTAGTTTTTGAATGAGTTTTCCGTGGTGAACTTTATCAAATGCTTTGCTGAAATTCATAAATATGGTGTGTATCTGACCATTAATATCCAGTGTTTTAGCAAAAAAAATGTGCTATTGTAACTAATTGTGTTAGTGTAGAACAGCCCTTTCTAAACCCATGCGGAAAGTCGCTTAATACAGAGTGTTTTTCAAGAAATTTGTTAATATATATGTTTAGCAATAATGTGTTCGAGCATTGTACAGCATGCGAAAGTTAAAGAAATAGGGCGGTTATTTTGTAATAATGTGCAGTCGCCTTTTTTAAAGATCGGAACAACTCGTGCAGTCTTCTATTCAACCGGAAGTTTTGATGACAGCAGAGATTTTTTAAACAACACAAAAAGAAACTACGCAATTATTTCGGCATAGCGTCGCAAACATAAATTAGGTAAATTATCAAGACCAGAAGTTTTAAGCTTCAATTCTAAAAGCAAAGCAAGCACACCAGAGAGGCTAACAAAGTCCACCTCCGATACAGGCAAATATGACGCACTTTGTACACACTGTATACATGCCTCAGAGAATACGGTGTAAAAAAATAAAGAATTAAAATTGCGTGCAATGTCAATGAATGGGTCAGTGTATCTCTCTCCACTGTTATTTTTGAGATTTTTCTTGCTATCACTCAGGAAGTTCCAAAATTTACTATGGTAATTTTTAAGAAAACTAGGCAAAGTTGTGTTAAAGTACGTCTTTTGACTCTCGAGCCGCACTTTTAAGATTATATTTAAGTGTTTCAATTAGACTTTACTAGTGGATATTTTTTCAACCTTTTTAGTTTTCACTTGAGTTGAATAATCTGCACTACATAACGTCTGCACTACTACCAGGTTTGGCACCGACTTGGAAGCGGTTCCAGCACACATCTGGCAGATTGAAGTCCCGTATTAGCAGTATTTTCTCATTTTGAAAACGAGACAAGTGATGTTGTATAGCTTGATAAGATAGTCGGGCATGACATCTGGTGGCCTGTAGCTTGCATTCAGGATAAAAGAGCTACAGCTGAAAAGACATCTGAATTGCAGTCTACGTCTCCAATAGTTGAAACAAGTTCAACACCTCCGCAAAACAGTGGCACAGGACAAGCGCTGAGCTGAAGTACAAGAGAGCGTCGGCCACCTTACAGACTTCAATATTGACTTTACTCTGTCGGTTTTTGTGCATAGTGTGTTTTTAATTCTATTTCGTACTTTAAAGCGAGAGATGATGTGTCTATCCTAAGTCTTAGTTTGGTTTTCACTACGGCCGCTAGCGGTTATTACGATCAGTACTTTTCCTTCTCTTTTCTCGAATGAACGTCCTCACACTCTGCTAGAAATAGGCAGTCTACTCTGAGCTAATGTCTACGCCTGGTCATTCCTTACGTCGGAGTACCGGACACAACAAATGTCTTTTATTGGAAATACAAGGGAATTAACGTAACGTATCAATGGAATTGATCTTGCCTTCTAGGGATGTGATATCTAATTCGTTTTGAGGTTGTGCCTATGTGCGTAATTTTGGTAACGGACCACTGGGCAATAGTACATTATTGTCATTCCTATAAACGTCACCGCATGACCAAATTAAGCAGGTTGTCCAACTTTCTCTAGAAATCTGGCAACCTGCATTTAACTGTTATCCAATTTAATAGCCCAACTGACTCACGTGATGAAACTTCCTCTAGGGTACAATTTTCACATTCTAGTAATTTCCAACTCGCGCGTGCTAGTGATAAGGAATGAAACTGTTATCCCATGCATATGTATAAGGATTCGTCTATAAGAGAGATTTAGCGCTGTTGACACGTGTTAACGATGGAAAATCTCTGTTGCGCCAACCCAGTTACTGCTACAACTGTCTCGTGGAAAGGCCATGACATCGCCGTCCACATAGGGCAGAGATCAAGATTTCGCGCCACGATAGATGCGTATGGGTACTGTTGCATCCTGTGTTGATAGGCATCGGCGAAATATGAATCTATATGGGACGCCTGAAACTATCACTATACACCACACTTGTGAAGGTTGCTCGAAGAGCAAGTGTTTGCATGCGTGGCAGGTTGACTGCGCCGAGACCGCGTCCGATGTTTGCAACCCAGGTTGATCTTCGCTTCCTGGGCGTAAGGCATCTGACAATGGTTGAGGTTTGATTCACCGGTGGGATGCAGGGCGGCCCATGTTTGGGAGTCTCCCACGAATGGAGTGCACGGTGAGGGAGAGCCAGGCTCAGCTAATGGAACAGGTTGAGACTGCGGTGAACGGACCTCTGTGATATGCGTCGAATGTGCCTTTACAACCGGCCTCAAGGCCGTTTGCAGGTGTACTAGTCCCGAAAGTAACGGTGGTTGCCTCGGTAATTTTACGCAATTCGGAGGACTGGCTATTCTGAGCCGACTCCTACATAATCGTGCGAATGTACACAGTCATATGAGTATGAATGGCAACAGTCGCATGGCTGTGGATGTCGGGGAGAGCTGCATCCTTTTGTAATTTCTATTTATGTCATAAAAGGTTTCTCATGGTTTGCATGGCAATGCCAGATTTCTGCTTCAAATCATACGCGCTCTTACAATGAATCCATCGAAAAGCATAGAAGGTACTTTTTTAATGGGCAAGAATAAAAGTAACAGGCTATCGATTGCGACAGAATGCTGACCTCGGTCTACGCCGACGACGTGGCGCTCTGGGTCCGGGCCCCGAGGAGACGGATGATCTCTTCTAGGAAACCCTGCAACGAGCCCCCGACTCTGTGCAGCAGTTCCTCCTTGACAGGGGGCTCAAGCTCCCTACCGCAAAGTCGGAGGCTCTCACGGTTCATCCTTCGGGAGCACGAGCGTAAGCCCATGCAGCCACCCTGGTAATTGACGGCACCAGCCTGCCCTGGAGACGCCAGGTCAAGTACCTGGGGCTAGTGATTGATCACCACCTCACATGTATCCCTGCGGACAAGGCCTACACGTGTCATCTGAAGCGGGTTGGCCGAGCAGCCCAACGTCTTCTCGCGGGAGGCAACGGCTGCTCAACATCATGGGCGATCTGGCTGTTTGAGGCGGCTGCCACCTCTTCCATACTCTATGCTCTTCCTTTTGTTTCCCTCAGGCCCACCAGAGGGAACATCCTGGACGGAGCACGCAGGAAATGGATCCGACGCCTGCTGGGAGCAACGCAGCGCTCTAGGATTGCGGCAACACTGGTGGAAGCCGGTGTCTACCCCCTGATCCTGCAGCTCCTCCAGAGAGGCCTCACTCATGTGGACCGCCTTCACCACGCCCCTGACGGAGCTTCCCTCCTGGCACGGCTGCGCAGCGCCCCCCTTCACGGATGGGACAACTGACGGCTGTGTACAAGGACCTCATCGGAACAACCCCAGGGTATTCCATCCTCCCTCCTCCACCAACACGTCTTCCTTTGCAGGTCACCCTCGGCCTGGAGGGGGTCAGCAAGCGCCGCTTCCCTGTTGCTGCCCTGGGCCAGGCCGCCGCAGCCCTGATTGAAGAGTGCAAAGGGAGCACCCTCCTCTTCACCGACGGCTCGGTCCTGCCTTCCACGGGCCAGGCTGCAGCGGCTATGACGGCCCCACAGGTGGGGGTGTCCAGCTCTTGCAGGCTCTCCTTTCCACGTAGCTCTACTGCAGCCGAGCTGGCGGAACTCCACCTAGCGGCAGACTACCTGGAAACTGGTGAGCCCTCAGGCCTCTACACCATCCTGTGTGACTCGAGGCCGGCACTGCAGCTCCTCCTCAAGCCTTCCTGCTCCCAGCTATCGGTTTGCCACCTACGAGCACGCCTCCAGGCCTTGGAGGATGCCCGCTTCGTCCTCTTCACTGGATACCGGGCCATGCGGGCGTCCAGGGCAACGATGAGGCTGACGCACTTGCCAAAGCGGCCCACTCCGATCAGGTAAGTATGACTAACCATGTATCTGTCTGACTTTTTCAGGCTCCCCCTCAAGAAGGCAGTGAGGGCCCTGCATCGTGATCGACGCATCGCCGAGGGGAGGACGTTCCACCACTTGTCTGACAACCTCGCCCGCAGGGAGCGAGCTGTTCTCCTACGCCTCCGCACCGGAGGCTCCTGGACGCCCACGGAGCTGTACGTCCATGGCCGGGCTCCCTCCCCGGCATCCCCCTCCTGTGGCGATGCAGGAACGCTGAGGCATCTCCTCTGTGTGTGCCCAGCACACGCCCACCACCATCGCAAGATGCAGCCAGGCTACCGGGCACTCAGACTCCCTGCTTCTACGGAGTACCAGGTGCTCTTCCCGTCCAGAAGTCCCCTGGCAGCGCACCGGCTCCTGCTGGCCTTCCTGGAGGAGTCCGGCCTGGCTGCACATCTGTAGCCTCCCACCGGGCCTGCTGACCTGCTGGCCACGGCGCTGGTGACGAAGTCGATGACGTCGAGAGCGACTGCTAGACGATAACCCCCTGCCCCTCCCAACATCCCATCTTCCCTTCCCCCGGACACCAAGAGTGCCGCCGCGACATAAGGCCGGCATAACCCGTGTCCGGTATCCCCCCGAGAATATCCCAAAGACCCCAACCAACCTGGGGATCTTTAACGTGCACTTACATCGCACAGCACACGGACGCCTCTTCGTTTCACCTCCATCGAAACGCAGCCGCCGAGGTCGGGTTCGAACCCGACCTCGGCGGCTGCGTCCTGCGGGCAGAAGAGACAATAGAGAAGAAATGAAAAGAAGAGGGTGAGAAAGACGCGCGCCGCAACAGCAGCCCTCGTCCACCACTGAAGCAGTGGCGGGTGCAATGACAGCCTACAACAGATAAAATTCGGTGGCTGGCTAGCCCCCGCCGCGAGCGGCGTTGACCTACCCTCACAGCTCCGTAGTGCCAGGAACTGCCACCCTTCACCACCTCCCTGTCGATTCTGTTGTTGTTAATGTTGTGACTGTAGGAATAAGGAAAATAAAATGCCCGGTCCTGCTACTGGCTCTGTAGCTGAGCCACCTCCGCTGCCTCGTGCAGACTGAAGAGAAAATAGAGAAGAAAAAAAAGGAAGAGAGAGAGAAAGACGCGCGCCGCAACAACAGCCGTCGTCCGCCACCAAAGCAGTGGCGGGTGCAATGACGGCCTACAACATAAACCTTCGGTGGCAGGCAAGCCCCCGCCGCAAGCGGCGGTCACCTACCTGTCCCAGCCCCATCAGGGAAGTTCTCTGGCCGTGCGCTCCTAGCTATATATATACAGCACACACACCTCTTCTCCGCACAACCAACGGAGAGAAGTATGTGCAGCTAGCATCGGCTGTAATTAAGACGTCACTTCTCCGCCACCGGCGGAGCGCACGGCTGCAACGACAGCTCCGACCCACCAGCTGCTACCTCTGAGGTCATGCAGCTCCTCGCGCATGCCCAGCTTGGCCCAGGCTCTGTCACTCGAAATTGCTTGACGACTAAGGTAGCGTTACTTTCGCAATAAAATACAGCACAACATTTCGAACTGGTCTATTCGCGGGGGAAACTTATTCAGCTATACATAATTTGAATGAAGCTTGCTTGAAGGAAATTAAATTCCCTCCTTTGTTTGCAGAGGCTCTGTTCACTTTCCCACGCAGGTACCTTCATTCCTTGGACTACGTACACACACATTTTGTGGAGATTGGTTGGTTGGTTGGTTCATAGGAAGGGAAAGGCGCAGTATCTGTCACACTTGCTCTGTGGACACCTGAACCGCGCCGTAAGGGAAGGGATGAAGGTGGGAGTGAAAGTGGATAGAGAGAAAGGGGGGTCGTAGTGGAGGGCTACGGAGTAATTTCGACCACCTGGGGATCTTTAACGTGCGCTGACATCGCACAGCACACGGACGCCACTTCGTTTCGCCTCCATCGAAACGCAGCCGCCGAGGCCGGGATTCGATCCCGGGAACTCCGGCACAGTAGTCGGGCGTCTTACCACTGCACCACCCCGGCGGGGCGTTTTGTGGAGATATAAAACTTCTCCAAACAACCATTTATCGATCCCGACCATCAGCAGCTGCGTTTCGATGGAGGCGCAAAGAAGTGGCTTTCGTGGGCTGTGTGATGTCAGTGCACGCTAAAAATCCCCAGGTGGTCGTAATTCACCAGAGCCCTCCACTACGGCACCCCTTTCTCTGTTTCCGCTTTCACTCCCACCTTCCTCCCCTTCCTTACGGCGCGGCTCAGGTGTCCACAGAACGAGTGTGCCAGATACTGCGGCTTTCCGTTCCTTGCACCAATTAATAATAATAATAATAATAATAATAATAATAATAATAATAATAATAATAATAATAATAATAATAATAATAATAATAATAATAATAATAATAATAATAATAATAATAATAATAATGTTATTTTTTATTATATTTTTATTAACCGCATATACCGAATGGCTTACGCCTGGCTGAGAAATATTCTTTTACGCAAAGTTTAAATGACAACTAGACTATAAATCTGCATTTTAAAGTGCAGCATCGGTATTATTTCGTGAAACGCACACAATTGTAATCAGTGTGCGTGCTTTGCTGAGTGTAATCACCAGATGTAAAACTAGATAACGTAGATGGCCGGTGTCACTGACAGAAACTACCAAAGTAACTACCCCATCGCGAGACAGAAGATTTTGCTTTCGCTTGCAAGCAGCAGTGAAATATCCTTTCTGAAAATGTGCTATATAATTAGCTCCAACGTATTATAAATTCTCATTCAGAGGTCCATTTGCGATGTAAAGAACAGACTAAAAGCAACGGAACGGAAGACACTGTAGCGGTAAACCGAAGTGCTGCGGCTCGACGGCAGAGTTAGTAGAAAAGGCATCCAAAGAAAAAAAAACTTACGCGCTAAAGATATCCTGGCCTGTGCGTGTATAAGTTTGCTAATTAGTGCCGCGGCTAATTAACTGAGCCTGTTTGGGCAGGGAGTAATACAACACTGCTACCTTGCACCCCAGAAGGGGACGCCGCGCCTGGTTTGTTTTCTTTTGAACTGCACACTCAAAGTTTTTCCTTTCTTGAATGCTCTTGGTTTAGCACGCATCTTTCTAACCACAAAGGTCTGCTGAATTTTAGTAGACTGCCTCCGTGTTTGAAAGCAGCAGCGTTAAAGGACCTTTCTCCGAAAATCAACCGTTGTCGGCGTTGTCAGGATCGGCTATGGCGTTGTTAGCGAAAAAACACTGACATGGCTCTGGCAATTGTGGGCAGGGTGTGAGGCTGAAATCCTAGTACACGCCGCGCTGCAACCACATTGCTGCTGCGGGACCCGCAGGGGCTGGACACGTAGACGTCACCCAGGAGAAATGGCGCCCCGCGTGCAGCTTTACACAAAGCAACAGCTGCGAAATACCCACGGTCCGCTGCACTGAGTAAGCGGCCTTTGCAGCAAGGCCTCACTTGAGACTGTCGTGCAAACTATTCGACCTCCCTGGACACGGATTGGGATTGACACTGGACTTCTCCTTCCCCTTCACCCCCCTTAGTGGATAGATGCTACGGCGCACGCCGGAGGAAAGCACTGCGCCTGAAGCCGGGTAAGAGCGGTGCGAGCGCGCGAGGGAGAAAAGAAAGAGGAATGACCGCCGCCGGCCGGGTTCTACAAGGGCTCCTGGAGCCTGGGGTGCCTTCTACTGTGCCGGCTTCGTAAATATATGATGTTCCGCTTATCGAAGGCATACAACCATTCCTGTGTGGCCTAAGGGTAGCATGACTGAGCCAAAATGCAAGACTCTTGGGGGGTTCAATTCTTCTCACGCTTCCGTATAGACCTTTGCAACGAGGGCCTTCTAGGCGTCACCATATTGCTCGATGGGCTGTTGTGTTCGCCTGACATCAACACAGTGAAGGCGGCAGCAGAACCTGTTTGCAACAGTCCAGAGAGGAGGCGTTTTGACAACCTAGTCGCCCGATGCAAAGGTCTATCAGCTAAGAAACGCGAGTTGCAGGATCCTGCCAAATCAGCTATGCCACGTGGCTGTCCGACGTCACACAGCGCTACGACCAATCAGTAACCCTCCTAGTCAGCTGACAGCCATCACTTAGATCACTCACAAAGCATAGCGGCTAGTAATGGTCAAGAGCCACAAAAAAGTCCAGAGAGAGAGAGAGAAAACTTAATTGTCGGGAGTAGTCCTACTGGGTCTTAGTGGAAGAGCCAAGTGGCCGTTAGCTGGAGGCTTGCGGCGACTTCTTCAGCGCGGTTTACGGCGCCCAATTGTATATCGGGGCTCGCGTTACGCAGCCCTTCCTCCCAGGATTCAAGTGAGGGAGCTTCTATGAGAGCCTTGTGAGGCGGGTCCTCTGCGCAATCCCACAGGATATGATTAAGGTTGGCTTTCTCTCCGCACTTAGTGCATGATGAGCTTATGCTGTCCGGAAATAAGTGTGAGTAAACCGCAGGGTTGGGGAAGGAGTTCGTTTGTAGTTTCCTCCAAACAATTTCTTGTTTTCTTGTTAGTGATTTGTGTGCTGGTGGATATTCTCTCCTAGAGAGCTTGAAGTGTTGAACAAGGGCCACAACCAAGAGGAGTGCGCGGCAAAATTATCTTCAAACCTTTGCTCAAAAACATGCATCCCTCCTTGCATGAAGGCAGGAAGAAAGCTAGAGCTAGGGCTCTAAACAGAAAATACCGAAATCACGATGAGGTGCTGTATACCGACGCCTCGGACTAAAATATGGCTGAAGGTGCCTTTGCCATCTGTGTAATTAAGCAGTACAGTAACGCCAGTAAATGCGTATAAGCCGCTTCGGTCAAAGTCCGCTACTCGGACCAGGCGGAAGAAGCCGCAATCGTTTTAGCCATCGCTACAACAGATGCGGACATAATTGTCACTGATTCAAAAACTGTCATACGTAATTTTTAGCTTGGCAGAATATCAAACACTGCCAGAAACATCCTCGCGGATATCAGACTCGACAGAGAGATAGAACTCGTATGGACACCTGCCCACTCAGGGAACCGAGGAAATGAGGCTGCTCATCAACACGCTCGAGGTTTTCTCGGCCGAGTGAAGAGAGCTAATGCCGAGGAACTTGAAATGGAAGGATTGCTCACATACAACGAAAAGGACAAGCAGTTTCCGGGAAGTAGCGAGGGGCTAGAGGGTGTAAAGGGGTACACCTTCTTACAGGTAGTGGCCATAATCTTTATCACAATTGGGAAATAATTAGAAGAATTAGCTTGAGCTGGGGGATATTCGTAGAGTACTATCAGAACATGATTGGCTGATCACAAATATCCCTTAAGTGCACAACAGGTGTAAATTATCAGTGCTTACCAATGGGACTGAAAACGTGGAGGCTCATTAAAGGAGTTCAACTTAAATTAAGGAGCACGCAGAGAAAAATGGAACGAAAAATGTTAGGTGTGACGTTGTGACAGAAAGCATGCAGAATGAGTAAGCGAGGAAACTCGAGTTAATGACATTCGAGTGAAAATCAATAAAATAAATGGACAGAGGCAGGTCACGTAGTGCGGTGGCAAAATGTGTAGTGGTCTTTAAGGTTGACAGACAGGCCTCCAAGCAAAGACAAGCATGGCACTGGACCAGATTCGGGAGTTTCGGGTGATCAAATGGATGCAGCTGGCACAGCATCGAGTTGTTTGGAAGGACATGAGACAAGTCTTTGCCCATTCCGACTGGTGATGAAAATGATTACGATGATGATGAAACTAAATGCCGACGCAAGTATTTTCGATGCACTATATTATGCGCCGCATTATCAGATTTTAATGAATCATAAGTAACCCTCGTGATAATATTTCAAAAATTAGAAATGCGAAGCTACGAAGGCATTTGAAAAGGACCGAAAGGCAACCGAAGT
Organism: Amblyomma maculatum; assembly: GCF_055883805.1. Lineage (NCBI taxonomy): Eukaryota > Metazoa > Arthropoda > Arachnida > Ixodida > Ixodidae > Amblyomma > Amblyomma maculatum. Next base: position 19,483,791 of record NC_139349.1, on the reverse strand, counting down.
AAATCATGGCGCCAAGTTAAAGATGAAGTTGTAATTCATTCATTCATAAACCTTTATTCATAAGGATGACCTGAGGCCTAGAGGGGAAGGCGGTGGGCTAGGTGAGGTTGAAGGCGCCAGACTCCGACATGAAGTCTAGCAGGGCACTAAGCTTGCGCTTGGCGTTGATATTGGGGGTTGCCCAGTCTGTCACCGATGTTTCGAAAACCTCGCCTCGTGTGCGTGTGGGCAAAGTAGGTGCATTTATTTTTTGCGCATATATAACTCATTGCGAATTATCTGCGCATTTGTTCAGCTCCAGTTTTAAGAGCATTTAGATTTACGTTACCCTTTATGATCTTTTCTCTTTCCTAAACCACCACTATGAATTTGTGCCCTTATTATGTTAGCCATCAGATCAAACACACATAGTATACAGTCGTAAAACATTAAGAGGAAGTTGAAGCTTTTAAGTGTCTACACGATAACGCGCACACTCGTTATGCGCAGCAAGTCACAACTCGGTATCCCACCTGCGCTTCACTCGTCTAGCTGCCTCGTACAAAGTGTTCTTTTTCCTATTATCTGCACACATGCTTAGAAGAGATACGGATGGTCCCACGACGCTTTCAAGAGTGAAGGAGCCCTGTCGAACGCGATGCTTAAGCATGCAAATCCACCAAGCTTTTAGGACACCGGCAGTGTGCTGCTACTTCGAGCCCTGTGTAGCACGAAAGGCGTGCTTGCGCGTGCACGCACTGGATGCAGCGCATATTTCGCGCCCTCTGCGTACTCTACAGCCAATCGGTGCGGGGTTCAGTGGGCAAACAACGGACTGTTGGTTTGCAACAGACAAGCAGCCTAATAAACGTAGATTTTCAACAGAAGCCATTTGCCACCTATCCACCACACGCTGAAATATTTATTGCAAAAAACAGAAAACAAATACGACACCCCTTAATCCAAAAAGGTATCATCAGAAATGCATTCCGCGCCGTTGCAATGACCAGTAAAAAAAACCGGTCTTATAATCCAAGATATATTTTATAGGACAAGCTTACGCACACTTCTCGGAGGTGAAAATGGCTGCATGGGAAAATGTCAGTCATCAGAAAAAGAATAAATGAACATCACGACAGAGCTTCGTGATGTTCGCAACTTTCGTCTGCTTAAATGAGCATGGCGCACAACTTTTTAGATATCTTACGAGCGCCGCAGTAAATGCTCTAGAGAGCCGCAGAAGGGCATGTGCACGGCCGCGATTATGCGTGGGGAGAATTATACCGTAGGAATACGCTTCAAAGACATAAACCATGTTTGTGCAGAGAAGCTCAAAGAATAATCCTGGTCAGTGTGGCCGCGAAAGAAACAACGCTATGATAACGAGAACTTTGCGAGAAAAAAAAACCACAACAATGAGTTCGAACGTCCCCGAATGCTTCAGAACATAAAAAATACCTCGACTCTTCGCACGCTAGTGAAATATTTGCTAGTTTTTGTTTTCTCTCTTTCATTTTTTTTTATTGCGGCTGTATTTATGTAGCACCGCTAAGTTCTCTACAATGCGTCCGATGGACGCCTTGTGTGTACGGAGTGTAGCATTGCTCTGTCTTGCCAGGCGTGCCCTGCTTCAAGCTTCAAGCTCTGGCGCGATCAAAGGAAAGCGTAGCCGAAAGTACCACACCAGCTACTTTTTTGAGCCGTGACTGATGACGCCATAGTCCTTCCGATTTATTCGTGGCGCCGTCCTTGTTACCAGTGGAACAACAGAGCTCACGTCATCCATCACTCGAGGAGCTTGCGCCTGCATGAGCAAGATATAGGATACACGGCCGCTGTTCTGAATCGGAAACTTTAGGAAACTTGGAGCAACTTACATTGGCCGCCCAGCACTATTATTTGGCCGGAAAACCATCTGTGCTACCTGTACACTAGAATCATTTATTTTCTTGTTGCTTTTAGATGTGGTTTTTCGGGCTTTGCGAGAATACTCGTCTTCCAAACGCTGAGATTACTTAGGCCAACTCACAAATTTTACTGTGTGAATTAAGTAGTACCTAAAGTCACAATCTTTAGCAGACAACTTTCACTTTTCATCAAATGTTTTGTCGTCTTAAATTACCCTCTTCGGCCTCGGGTTTGCAATCATGGTCGCAAAGGTTTTACCCCTTGTGCCTTTTTAGGGCGATAGCACTCAAGCGCTCGTAAGAGCCATGCAACGGTCTTGCTTGTGCCTGAATCCTGATTTGTCCTCCATACCGTGATGTCGCAATCCAGGTGTCCTGGCATAGGAAATTCAAACAGCCTTTACACAACGCATACCGGGTGTAACCAGGTTAAACCAAAATAACTTTAGTGCGATGGCACTACTCTGTACGATCAAGCTTAACCAACATTGCTGTGGCTTGCATATATGTCGAACTCGCTGTCCCCGTCGCTGCTTACAGCTCGCTAGGGACGCCGGCAGGAAAAAGTGAAAGAAAAAAAAATATCTAAAGCTAAATAAATAACCAAGGCAAAAGGGTGAATTTATGTCCACTGCTCCATACGTCCGGTTGCTGTTCGCCGCTTTTACATTGTTACTGCAAGGCTCGATTGCAACATTTGTGTTCTACAACAGCTTTAAAACTCCGATTCTCCGTATCTTTAAAAAAGTGCTATATAATTCCATCAATTTGCTGTGAAGAATATTTGATGTCCGCAGTCAAACAATATCATTAGTAAAGGTGCATCGGTCGGCAAAGTGGTAAGTGAATATCCTTCTAAAAAGATTTCCTAATATTACTCAATAACCCCGTTGACAACGGCACACAGCGGCATAGGGGGCAATCTCCGTGCGGACGAGGTCGCGTGAACCGCCAACCAAGACGGCAATTGTGTATTGATACCATTTCTCAGAGCAGACGCAGTGGGCAGGCTTCGCCTCCTAGGCACTGCTCCGCTTCATGAAAACCACGAGTCTGGTGGATAGGCTGTGATGGGACGTGATATGACTGTGACATGGTTTGGCTGTGATGTGGCTATACTGACTTCACCCATGCCTCTCTTACCCACCACTTTTATATCCACTCACCCCCTTCCCCAGTGCAGGGTAGCAAACCGATTCCTTCTTCCGGTTAACCTCCCTGCCTTTCCTCTCCCTCCTCTTCTCCTCCTCGGTTGACAACCGTTGAGATCTGATAGTGGCAAAATCCCTCATGTCAAGAAGCTGTCGAAATGAACCCTGCACATATTCAATATTGTTTACTTGCCGGATATAGGCTTAGAAAGGTGCTTTACAAAAAGGTTGAAAATATCAGCCTGGATATATATTATCTAATGAGATATATATTTCAAAATATGCTATACATCTGCTTCTTCAGTCGTTCTTCTGCACAGCGATAGTGATAGTCACAAAGATCACGAAGGAGCTACCCCACTAAGGATCATTAGTTAATTTTATGTCCCATTCCGGAGGAGCTATCGGAAATTTCATGTTGTGGTGTGAAATAACGACACCTGTGCAGAAGAGCTGGATCCTTTCGGTCCTGCTCTGACCATTCTCCGGGGTCGTTTGCTTGTATCGCGAGCAGACGAGCAGGCACTTCGGGTCACGTGAGAAAAACAGTCGAACAGACAACGCTGCAGCTGGAAAACGCTCTATGTGATTGCACTGACTATCATGCATTTATTTGTAAGGCCTTGTCTCTCTCTAAATATAGGTGCATCCCGGAGAAAGCTGGAAAACGCTCTATGTGATTGCACTGACTATCATGCATTTATTTGTAAGGCCTTGTCTCTCTCTAAATATAGGTGCATCCCGGAGAAAGCCCCAGCAGATCAAACAGGCACTTTATCACCACTGCATTATTCGCCCAGAGTTCGTAATTTCCTGCTACTGAAAGCTTGGAACCTACTGAAGTAATTCCGTTAAACTGGTAATATGGCTTCGAGAACTTCTTCAACACTAAGTAACAAAGAATAATCAACTGTGTACCGGGTTTTTATCTTACTTGAAAACGTGTTTAATAAATTGGCACGCTTTTTTAAAGCTTTACTGATTCATCCTTGCTTTCACAACATTGGAAACAGCTTACTCCCTGCAGCACTCAAGATACACAACATGTACCCTTTTAGTACACTTGATTGCCTTTTAGGTTTTCAAAACGCATAGCGAACAGATTCATGTCACATTCGTATAGCGAGAAACGCGCAGCGTGCCGCGCGCCCCAAATGTTGAACAGCGGCATCAGAGCACACTTGCTTTGCAGAGTACGGCTCAGCGAGGCGAAAACTCATGACTATAAGACCTTGGTCAAGCACGAGTTCATCTCATCTAAAGAAAAAAGCAGTCAAGTGCAACCGCAGCTCCACAGCAAAATAAAACTCCTGATACACGCATGCGGCTACAGCTTCTCTGATCTTCAACTGGTTACGTCTCACGGTTCACAGCGGTATAGCACCCCGAGAAGACCTCTGGAACATTGCCAAACCCTTCTGATGAGCAGAGTCTAGGAGCCCATATTCCGAAAGTATTGCGTCATGCTTTCTTGCATCACCTTTCTTTATTCCTATCTAATCTCAGTGCGGATGCATGATTCGCCGCCGACGTATTTTTTTTATCTCTGCTGGAACAAGATTGCAGCTGCACGGATTAAGAGGGTGTCAGAGATGGCACCACACTTATAAAAACGGTGACAAAGCAGCTATAGCTGAAGGCATCTTTTTAGGACTCTGCTTGAGACATGGGCATTCATTTCCAACTCCGCCGAAATATTTAAAAAACTTTGCGTTGGCGCGATTTGAAACGTAGCACGTAATATGCGGACACAAACACTACAGTTGCGACAGTATGTCGCATATGGCGCGTTTACCATAAGGTCATAGCAGACCCTCTTCCTAATGCTGACGTCTTATTTGTGATAGGAATATTACGGCCTTCGAGAAATGCCGACACTGCAAGTCCGCAAATAATAAATACGCGAGAAAATCGATGGTGAGTGCCAAAGCATTGGTGCTCAAATTAAACAGTATCAAGCTGGTGTGCTCCTAATTGCGTTTTAACAAGTCTTGCTGGATTTTAATGTCGTCTCGGTGTCTGCCTGTTTTGACATCCCACCTGTTTTGCTATCTCTGCGCGGAAACGAGAACATGAAATGGTACTGCTTTTGACCTCTGGAGAGCAAACCCTTTAAAAGCAATCCGCTGCAACATGGTGACGTCGCCGGAATTTCAATAATGCGAGGCCAGGCTATTGTGCGCCAGTGGTTAGCATGGGCTCTAAAGTATTTTTATTGTATTTGGTTACGGAGATATAATTCAGAAATGATTTGTTACTCCCGAAACCCTTTCTCAGCAGGCTTACCCATTTGTCGGCGTTTTTTCATTTACCAGCAGATGCTAGACGTTCTTCCCAGTGCTGTATATAATCTAGCAGAGCAGAGGGAAATATCTGAGCACTTGGCTCCTACACATCAATTACAATAAAGCACGGTGTCATATTTTGGCTGACGCACACACTGCATCCCCTAATCTTGAAGTGCAGCCAAAGCTTTTGCTTCGAACTGTGAGCATCTCAGCAAAACATTGACACTTCAATCCTCAAATTCGCTGCGGAAAGTCGCCGTCAATTTGGTTCATTTTGCGCAGGGAAGAAAATTGGTCAGTTCATTCGGTTATATTGAGACCCACCCCAAAGCCCTCCTCCGGTCCACATTACTGCTTTAGTCCTGTCTTGCTGACTTCCCCCTTGCCTGCAGAATCGTAGCAATGATCGCTCATTCTTTTTTTTTTACATTTGCCTACACCCACAAAAAAAGAAGAAGAAGAAAGGAGCCGCGTCAAGGAATTCTCCCAGGCTTGATACACACGGCATATATCTACTTATAATTTTCCCCACTTTTAGAACAATGCAACCCACGGCGATGCGAATGATTGTGTCCGAGGTAATGAAGGCCGTCGTAAGCCCTTCAATCTGCATTCTAGAAAGCAGATGTTTGTATTTTGTTTTTCTTCTCTGTTCCTTTGTCGCAGTGGCAAGTCCCTCTTTAGCGCTGAGAGGGAAAGCTCTGGACGCCCTAGGAAGAGGCTTCACTCTGTACATGCCTTTACTCTGAAAACCGACCATCTTCATGCGGGAAATAGCCTGCAGTAGCTGTTCTTTCCCCTCCACATGCCTTTTCGGAAAAACACATTTTTTTTCGTCTTATTGTGCCCATTTCACAATTATATCACAAAACACTAGATTCGGGAAAGCATGCTCAAATGTGGCACGAGTTGCTCAGTGCCTTTTCTCGTTCACAAACCAAAACCAATGAATAGCTCATATATGTACTCATCCCGACAAGCTTGTTTCTTTTGTATGACTGATGCGTGCCTTTCGGAACTTTGGCTGCTTTTATACTTCCTAGCTTTCACCATCTTCTGCCTAATCTGGTCCTATAGCCTTACGCTTTGTCTTTTAATGGAGGTTTCCCTTCACACTACTAGTTGGTGGTACTTCACATGCAGTGCAGGTATGTGTTAGTGTATATATCAATAAGGCATGGTAAGATGAAACCGGGTTAAACTTCAGGATAGCTTTTTGAGCTTTTTTTGAGCTCGACTCTGAGGACAACGGCTTACAATCGTTCAGATAGGCATTAAAGTGTGCTAATTCTGTGCAGTGCCAGAAAACTTGAGGCCATTCCTGTCCACCATTTTCAATTATAAAATCTTGCTGGATTCGAAACTTCCGCTCTTGCCACAACTAAAATCTTTCTTTTTTTTGAATTCCTTGCAGTAGACAAAAACAAAAAACAATTTAGTGATAAGAAACTGAATAAAGGCAATCAATCTGCCAAACGTAGATACATCGGAGAGCAACATCTCGGCGTAGTGCTGAAAAGTTGGCACACGGTCTCTTCAGCAATGTGCAGCCGCCGAAATATTTAACTGGCGCGCGTGACGGCAGCATTTTATGTGATTCTGGGTATTGCAGAAGAGCTAACTCCTTAAAAGTCCAACTACAAGCCAGAGCTCAACAAGCCCGTGCGTAATCTTGACTTTCTGGCAAGTTTTATCTGCACTAACACGCAGAAGCACGGAAAGTGCTGCCGTCGCGCACACCAGTTAAACATATGCACGGCTGTACATCGTTCCGATGGCACTCAAACAAACTGCAAGGTATTTGGGTGACCTGCCTGTCCATGCTACACCACCATATTAGACAAGGCATCAAAAGTTTGAGCAGTACGAACTAATAACCAGCATCTGTCTTTAACTTACAGTCTTCGTGTATTGCCACTGGCCGTGAATGGCCACTGCGGCCATTCACGGACACAGGCTTCCTTTGCTAATATCGCTTGGCGCCTGAGCCCCGGTCAGAGCATGCGGCGTTGTTAGGTTTATACGCTTCGAATTACAGAGGTATTTTAAAATGAGGGCAGAAGAGCGAGCTATGGACAAGAGAACGATACGTGTAACGTAAAGAGGCTCAACGGATGAGGGAACTAACATCAGTTAAGGATGTTCTAAAAAAGCCTTTAGAAATAAATTGAGTTGTGCAGGGGCTTGTCAGACCAAAGGGAGGCTAAAAAAAAAGAGATTCTTTGTGGTTACAGAAAGGGAACAAGTAGTAGACAATGGTGATGCGTTTGGGAAGATTTAGGGGGTACCATTGTCACCTTACGCACAACGCAAGTTAATCCGAGGGACATAGGAGTGACCTTTTGTTATCCGATAAGCGTCGCTACATGGCTGACAATTTGGAGCTTTTCATTTTATTTTCTTCTAAATGCACAAAGCTGTTTTCAGTCCAGTAATCGAGTCGTCTCCGACTCTTCATGGCCGTGACCCTATTCGGTTATTGCTTACAGAGCTAGCATCTTTGCAGCTTTCCTCACGTGTGCATGCCGCGCAGAAAAAAAAAAAGTCGTTGCTGGAATCAGCTTCCAAAAGCACGAACCAGGGACCGCGATGTGCGAGTTATTGCAAAAGTTTTGAAGGGGCAATACACCTGGATTTATCAAGTTACCTAAAGAACGTCTTGCGTAAGTCCTACACCGTATGGGCGGAGTATATAAGAACTGGCCCCCTTAGGAGAATACAGTTGCAAAAGCATGGTTCCATTTTCTCGCTATTGATTTTTTTCTGTGTGTGTCAGTTTGTCCGTATTGTGGCTTTACGATTATGCTTCTTTTCGATTTTTCGGGACAATGTTCGCGTCTAGAGCGGCCAAATGTCATGCCATTAATAAACGCTGGGGTTCGCACGCATGTCTACCAGTGATTAAGAGAGAAAAGGTTTATCTGCAAACGACTAGCTAAAATGCGGCCTAAGCTTACTTTTGTCTCAAATATTGACTGAATAGCTGCTACGCCTAGTTATATCAGTCCCAACAATGTCTCTAATTCCGTCTTTTATTAAACATTTATACGCAGCTGTGCCGCTCATTTCCTGCTGATGACCTTCCAACAAATAAGGCTGAAATTCGGAAAGAAAATCTCAAAGGAAGGTGTTGAGAGAACGTTAGAATTGGTAGCACCTGGCTGCAGGGCTATACGATTGAGGTCTGCGTTTGGTCCCAGCATTATGCCAATCCCGAACTCACATACTAAAATCCCTTTGCACAAACGTTAAAGCGAAGGGCTCAATTGAGCACCAGCACCAGAGAAGCCATTCTTTGTGCATTGAGACTCGTTTCTATCAATATTTGAAATAATTGTAGGAGACCTCCAAGAATTTGCTAATACTACCAGAGGGCGAAAATTCGCCTTTAGACGAGCGTCTCTTGCCGCTCAAAATAACATAAAATATGACTGCGTCATTACAACAGCTGTTTCACCCTCATAACCACAAGGAGCCTTCTAAATACGACCCCGCATTAGCTGAATAAGTGGCCAATTTTGGTAATCTTTATTGGGGCAGCCGAGAGGTAGCTCTCAGAAGCACTATCTACCCTTTGCAGCGACCGTCAGCGCGACGCAGGGACTTACCGTGCGGATTCTGTCATAACAATCAAGGAGAAGCAAACGCGTGGTCCTCGTGATTTCTGCATCACATGGGGCGAGAAATGCCAGAGCAGTTAGAGGTTTAACGCGTGGCACAGACGGCTGCGAGGCAGAAGGAGTGCAACATACCGCTGACACAACTGCTCTGTGGGTATGCCCTGAATACACCTCGTTCCCCAAAAATATATTGTGGAAGCATAAACTGTAGCTGAGTATTGGGAACCAGGCGTAATTATTTACAACTGAGCCAGAGTGTGTGCAGAACAGGGAGTTACATCTCCTCCCGTCCTAACGCTTCCAGGCGTAACTTATATTTCCAATTTTACAAAATGCTTGTGGCATATATGTCGGAATATTTCGAATTCAGTTAATCTTAAAGTAAGATGCCAAATCCACAGAATAGGACTATGTTTTCATCATTTCGCATTAACTTTCAAGCGTTTGTCACTCGTTGTGATACAAGACTGATTTCGGAAATATGCTCATCCTGCACCGAGTAGTCTAGAAATCCGCTGGTCCAGCCTTTCTAGGTTCCTTTTTTTTTTCTCAGCCTTTACCGGCAGGCTAGCTTGCCGCTACAGCGATGCCGACTGCGGTAGTCGTAGCTTCCTAACTTCAGCGCTGTACTATGCTTCGTACTTTGCCTAATAAAGCAAAAGCCATACCAGCTAAAACGAAATGTACTGAACAAGAGGCGGAAGAACATAAAGTTAAAATGAGACGAACTACTGCAACCACAAAGGTCATGGCTAAACCGTTCATGCCTTTTATAAATAAGTGTTCGCAGTATCAAAGTGGATTGATAGGTGTGAAGCCAAGAAACTTTCAACATACATAAGACTGAAGAACAACAAAAATTTACAACTAGAGCAATATTTGTTGTACCGGCTATCACATTCTACGCACTCTTTAAATCGAAAAAGAAGAATGCTCTAAGGACTATTTTTTCTGCCGTATTTCAAGTCATTTAACCCTATCTTTTACATGCATGAACAATTGCTTGTAGAGTTGAGAATATATTCCAAGGCATGTGGATTTTGCTGTTCGAGATAACAAATAATAACTATCCAAATGGAGGCACAGCCTTAGATTCTTCTTAATTTTACCTCTGTGGGCCATCACATTCTACGCACTCCAGGATTTTTTTAACTGGCGTATTTCAAGGCCTTCAAACCCATTCTTATATGCATTAACAATTGCTTGCAGACTTGAGAGTATGTTCTAAGGCCCGTGATTTTTGCTGCCCGCAGTAACAAATAATAACTAGTGAAGTTGAGGCAACGTCTTAGATTATTTTTAATTTTATCGCTGTGGACCTGACAGGAAATCGCTTTCATGGCAGCTGGTGTTAGCGCGTTGTGATTGTGGAAAAACACCTAGGTTGCACCGCAATGAGCTACTGCTCGCCACGTTTGCTAAACCGTTTGACAAACATATAGCTCCGAATTGAGGATGCGTAGGATTTCTATCTACTGAAATGGAGTCACTACGACACCCATTTTTTTGAAATATCGCTGCAGTTTTCTCTGACAGTTCCACGCTGCTTGAGTTTTTCTGGCAGATTTTCACAGAAAAATATCAGTATAACTGGCAGCCGCATACTCCTTTCATAAGCCGCTAAACAAAGACTATGACAGGTGACACCTCATTTGAAAGCAGGCAGCAGTTCGTGGCACCGTTTTGTACTGAGCGATGCGCTTTTTTTATTTTCTAAAGGGTGAGGTAACAATCTAAAAATTCTTCTTTGACTCATACGCTGTCGCCCCTCCAGACAATTAAATCTGCACCACAGCTTCTATGTCAGAAATGTACTACACTCGATTCATGTATGCATCTTTCCTCCCCTTGTTGTCATATTCAAGAAATATGTACACTAGCCATCAGCATTACTCCCTTTGTTCGAAGAAGTTCGGCCTCTACTTAATATACGACAACCAAACGCACTTTCGCGAATTCTCTGCACAAAGCTCAGATTTACGAGATTTAAGAATCAAAAAAGGCCCCACAAATCCATAAATTTCAATAAACGCATTGAAAAATCCTAAAATCCTTAAATAGCTATAGTTTACAATGGAAAAGCGCTCATTTTGTATTCGTTGCTTGCTAAGCAGGTTAATATAGAGAAATCTCATCTCGCCAGCAACAATGGTAGCATAAGAAGTTGAATGTTACCTTGTGAAATCTGAAAAAGGCCAGTGCTTCAGTGCTCTTTGAAGTGCAAAAGTTTATCAGTAGCCTGGATGCAATTGTTCTCCGTAGCCATCCCATTGCTTAGACGGTTTTACCTCTCTTCTGTTATTCAATCACAAAAGAACATCATGCAATAGTTACGATAAAAAGTCGATTGTTATAGCTTACTCTATAGTAATAAGACAAAATATAGAGCCGGAAAATGGTCGAGTGCAGGGTATTGTGGTTTGAGTAAAAATAGAAATGCGTTTCATATGAATCTGCACTACAAAACGTAACCTGGTAAAGTTTATCGATATCGAAGTTACCTAATAATTTACCGGCAGAAAGGAATATCCAGTGTTTTAAAGTTTTGTTTTCGGATTGAAATTTCACTGTTCCTGCTTTTCCTCTTAAACAATCTCGACGCGGCATCTACAGATAGAAAAATCGCTGCTTTTATTTTTTTACCGCAGCGATCCGCTTGCTGGGGAAATGATTAGCTTTTATTGGCGGCGAAATACATTCTTCAAAGACCAGTGCTGTGCAAATAACATCGGGATAAGCGCCAGCTTTTATCTTTCTACGCTCAGTGTAACTTTCTTCCGACGTTCTCTGGGAGATTCAGTCAGGTAATGGCACACTATTGAGAACACCGGTCGTTGGAGGCAGCGGAAGTGATAAATTATGCACTTCGGCAAAATTGCACTCGCGACAGTGGTTCTGCACGTGTTCACCGTGGTGATGTTGTTAATGATCCACTGGATGCAATTTGCCCGACTTGACATTTCATCAGTCACTGCGGCACAGTAGGGAAAGGCCTGACCGCTGGGATGCGAAGCGCTGTTTAATCGTCTCTGCCAGTTGCTGGATTCTATAGAAGCCCTAGTATGCTACTCCCGGAATTGGCTTCAAATGATGCGTGTGCACCGTAGATACAAAGTAGATACTGTCAGCAATTTGTCGCTGTGATATATGCCCATTGTAGCCCGCAAAAGTCTACATGCGTCATCTCTTCACGCGTTCTATACGCTAGTCGCTGAACATACGAAAGTCTATAAAGCCAATTTTTTTTTCTATGCACCCCCCCCCCCCCCCCCCCCCGCTCAAAAAAAAAACATTTTCTGTACTACTGGTACTACTTGTACTACTGACGTCTCCTTGAGGATTCTAAGGCTATCGGTATCCTCAGATGTAATGCCCGAAGCATTTCCTCATTTCGTCGAATGTTAGCAGAATTTATTATGCGTTATAAATTTCACTGGATTGAAATCTACAGTTCTCTCTGGCTCAAGAAAAAGAGGATTTTAATTTTTTTACATGCTTTTACTGTGATAGGTCTTCATGCGTCACTTTTGGTCATTCGTAGTCGTAGCCGAAAAAGTATTGCTGCTTGCAGATTTAAAGGTGCTGGTTTTAAAGCTCCAGTTAACGTTTTGCGCTTTCTTAAGAGTATCTGACTGCTCGCTTTCAGTCAGAGTGTTTTTCGCTGCTCGGTATTGATCTATCAAGAGGCGCGAAGTGGTCAATAATAAAACCTAGACAAAATTTATGCGCCCAAAAACATGTCATTGTCATTAAAGTTATAGTCATTGTCACAGAAGGCACATGATCTTGCACGTTTCGCCTACCTTACACTTATTTCCGTTTATTTAACGATATTATACCTGTCAAGTAGGTGTGCTATAAAGTTGGAGGATTCTTGTACGTCATGCTGAATAAAGAAAATGCGAGATTTGCACCTCAAATAAAACTCGCACATCTACCTCGCCTTGGGGAGATGCCGGGTTCGATCATTGCAGCCGCCGGATACCCATTGGCTTTGCTATGGGTACAGGATTTCGTTCAGCTTGATGTTCGGCTCTTCTGATAATAAATGCTTTCGAAAAGGGTCTTTAAGCACGTCACCCATGCTGTAGGCTATATGATAAACGTCTTTTCAAATTCTTCGGGGAATTTCCTTAACACTCACAGTACGAACGGTTCTGGCCGATATTCCTGATACTTGACACGTATAGCGAGAGTTTGTAGAGTGACTTGCTTCTGTGCAGAGTAGAAAGCCGCGACGATAAAAAAAGTATCTAAATACACGCGCAAATCACATATGCATTACTGCTGTCGTTCCTGCTCACAGTGCCAATTCGATCTAAGTTAGCTTTCTTTTCTTCAGGCAGAAGCGCAGAAACCCGTCTTTAAACTTGTCATTGTGCTATAAAAATGCCTTCGTATAAACTAAAAGACTAGTACTAACCCTGCATTGCTGGGAACGTAAACTGCAAAAAAGTGCCTAGAGCAGCAATTCAACACACGTGGCGTCTATAGGAATTTATCTCTAGGTATCTCTATCTCAAGCGCATCAGAAAAGAAAGGTAAACTTGAATAACCAATAGTTTTACCACTGACCACTGCAGAAATCATAACTGAGGCTCGTCTACGATGCAGCACGTGTGCACATCATCTTATATAAATTCAGTGAATCTTCACATTAAGAGATCCTCCTCGTCAGTTCGTGATGCTGCTCCGGGAAAGTTCGAAAGAACTTGTAGACACTGCGTAGGAATCTCTGAAGAGTGTTTTTCATTGGTTGTATTCATGGAAGACTGCATATCAGCGGAAGCGTCCGAGCCAGGATTCAGAGAGGAGCAGAGACCGTTTCTTACAAGTTGCACTGGTGCCGCATATAGATAGTCTCGTTTCGTATCTGCGGCAAGCTTAATGCAGACGTTGCTTTTTGCGCGCGTTCCCGGTTGCAGATCGTTGGTTTTTATGCGTGTTTTATTTGGCAGGATTGGAAAACAACCATTTTTATATTTATTCAGCTTCTTATGTTGCAGTGTTCTACACAAAGAAATGTGATGCGTTTGAGTGAGCTGTCCCATTTTATTATTTCATGCGGACCATGTCTGTATGGCCTATCCCACCCCGCGAACCATTTCAGCGGCTGGAAAATGATAGTTCTCTGCTGCGTCCTCCTTCGTGCAGATGCACGCGAAGAGGCACACACAGAAAAAGGGACCTGTCTACGAATACGCCTATTGTACCCAGTAGATTTTTATTAAATGCACAGCGGACTTCGCTGTAGACCCTTGATTAAAGTCACGTCTAACGCTTATCCTCGCATTCGGTCTGCTACTTTTACATGGTGTTCGGCCTTTGCGGCTTTCAAGGAGGTGCAAAAAGAAGTTCACTATCCTAACATCTCTATATTATTATAGAGATGCAGAAAGATATATTTCGTACTAGCTGCGCTCAGCGAGCACCACAGTCATTTGCACAGCATATCCGAAAGCGACGGCGGCAGGTGCCAGGATATACTCCAGCAGAAATATTCATTTGCTCCCTACTGTTGCTAGAGTTTGTAAATGGTGTTGCAAACTGTTACTTCTATATCTTCAAATTGTAAACTGTCGCTGTCATTTCTCCCGCTTGTAAGCCGGCACACAAAAATCCCTAAAGGCGGTTATTCCAACTGGGGATCGCGCGCCCCATCCTCCGTCACGATATATCCCCTAAGAGAAAAACGCCATACTTAAGAATTGTTCTTCTAGCTCTAGTTCTAGAAAAAATGTAATGTTCATGATTAGGTATATTTAAATTTTAGCTCACATCCACGACTAAAATCCCGTTGAATCTACCTGAGTCTTACGCTATGTTCATGATTAAGTATGTTTAGATTTTAGCTCACAGCCACGATTAAAATCACGTTGAATCTACCCGAGTCTTACGCTAGGGAGCAGACGATGACCAATGCGGCGAACCTGTCGAAGGGAAGACATGCTGCACCGCAATGCATGAGTGAACAACAACCAAAAATCGAGAAGCCTCAACTATTCTCTTCCCGACAAATCTACGTTGTTAAGTAGTTAGGGGAAGACAAGGCAAGCGTTCAGCGTGCAGCTCTGTGTTTCCGTGAACATATCCCATGAACTTTAAACCTCCATCACTTTAACTCCGCCGAGCCGATCGGCTCTAAGCGCTCGTAACACGCGAGCATAGATGCGACGCTGGACTTCAGAACACGGCATATAACCATATGTTTCTATTATTTGCATGCAATTAGGAAAAAGTCATTTTAAGCGAAAAACTCCTTCCGAGATAGGTCGAATACGATAGACTTTGAAAACCGACCTGCACTAGACAACAATATACAAGGTCCGACTAACTTCCGCCGCAACCTCGAAGCACAGTGATCTGGTTCGTCTGACGAAGCCGGGACCGAATGCGCCAGGTTTGTGCGTACGTCTTACCACAGCAAGGAAAAAAAACAACAACAACCAATTAAGAATGCCTGACATTTGCATTTACGTCGCTGTTTAGCCAAACCAAACCGCCACTTTATTATTACTTTTTTGCGCTTTACACTTTTACACAATAACAGTTCCTTGTACACTTGATATGATTCCCTTTATTCCCTATGATTAAGTAAACTCTCCAGAAATTATTGACACGCGTTATGCATTTGAGTTTCAAGCTTTTGCTGCTTGAGTTTTATTTTTCTAAAGTGTTCATCATATTCTGTAGTATTTTAGCCGCTGCTATTGTGCTTAAACATATAGCACGCAAAAGCTCTTCAAGTTCATCAGACGTTTTGCTTCTGGTGCCCTTTGTCCTTCAGTTAGGGTGGATTCAAGGTTGCTCATATCGACTTCGAAGCTATTTCGCGTAGGTTTTCTTCCTTTAATTAAAATTGGTGCAGCTGAACATAGCGTATCAGCGTGAGTAGAGTGGTATTTGAAAGCGAAAGGTGTGAATTGATAGGAATCTTCATGTATACGCAGGGACCTTAGCCGTAGGCTTTGCTCTCTGTAACTAAACTTTACCATTGCAACGACGTAGAACAGGCCGAAAAATCGTCTGGGCTTGCAGCAAGGCAAGGCTGCCCAAGCGATGGTTAGAGGCTCGACCGTTAGGAGCCGCCGGGCGATTAACTGCACCCCCCCCCCCCCCACCTCCCTTTATCTACAACGCTAATGGCAGCAGGGAGCAATCACTCATCACCATCCAGAGGAGGATAGCGATATGGCTGCAAATTAAAGTTTACTAGAAATTAAGCAGCTGAGAAAGCTACATAGCTTTCTTTATAGCCGTATGGTTGCCTTGGGTAGATGGTAAGGAGTAAGTCATTCCTTACCTCAAATCTGCTCCACCTGGAGTATTTCCCTAAAACATTTAAATAGAGGCAATGGACAATTTCTTGCTAAGCGGCCAAAGGTTGAATTTTTTGCTTGCACATCTACGTGCCTGCATGGCTTTGCTTTGGGAGTGGCATGCCATGATGTGAAACAAGGCATGCAGAGGTGTATATGTAAGTTTAACGCAGTGAAGCAATTCACGCTATGAAACACGCCGAAATGAACGGTTACGGTTAATTTCAACTTTCCGGAATATTATTTAACGTGCGCTGAGACCGAACAAGACACCTTTGACAAGATCTCTCTCGCGTGTAAGCTTTTCTAGTTTTGTGCTGTCTAACAGACTTTGTGCATGTCTACTCCTTTCTTGTGTCCTGGGATGTTCGCAGACTCTCAACTGTTGCACCAGTCTGGAAAGTTCAGATAACAAGACGCTTTTGCGGTCCACAGAGAGTTTGGGTGACACCTCCCCTAGAGCATCCTGCTATCTATTTTGTCACTCGCGCAGAGGTCCCTAATGGTAGAGTTGTACGCTAATTGTTTGTTTCGGAGTTGCAGCACTCGGAAGGAACCAGCTCATTAGGGCACGTTTCTCCTTCTCACGGCAGCTAATAAATTTCAAGGAGCTCAGACGTTGCACACCTCGTGATCTCAGCATTTGCGCTACCTTTCCGCGTCATGTAAGCTTCTCTTTGCATATGCTCACCCAACTCGTACGTAATTATATACCGCTGTCTTTGTTTAACATTTTATACCTTTATCAACGGACGTGTGGTGTGCCCCATCCCGCATAGGCCTCTAATCTATTCTCCATCGTGTAAAAGCTTAGACCTGCAAGAATGAAATTGAAAGGCAAATCGGCCGTGACAGGGGTGAAATGTGTGAAGCTTGAAAACTTATCTGACCCAATATTTCTCATGTAGCAGCTCTTTCGAGCAGCATTTTTCCAACAGTATGACTAGGCATCTAGAGGTGTATATCTGCAGAGGTATACACAGGAAAAAATCAGAATTCTTTGCCCGCGCATCCACTGCTAAACTGACGCACAGTTTGATATCAGAGAACGGCGTTGTCTACTGCGAAACTGAACATTTCAAATAGCACTCGTCATAAAAGCCATAGTATGCGATGTTTTAACGATGTTCTGAAGTTTCCGGCAACCAACATCCTACGAAAATGACAAATGAAATAAATGAGGCATGAGTATTACTTACAGTTAATGCGTGCTGTATTGTGGCAACTATCACACTTGGACGACAACTATGGCAATAATGCGTTCGTAAGCCCAATATTTGCTGAATCTACATTTTCTGAATTAAAAGAACAAAGCTAATAATAGATAAGTTGGATTAAACATGAAGCAAAGAAAAAGAGGAACTCCCAGTATGGGGAGTGTTCTCAAAAACGAGCGGACACTCATTTGACGGTACAAGTCGTTTTCTCTGCACCAATCCTTGAAGAAATTGTGTTTTTCATTAGAACAATAGTGCATAGAGTCCGAATTGAAAACCACAGTCAATGCTGCACATTATGAGCGGTCGTTCCGTTCTCTGCCAGCTTCCTGTGCGTCTGATGCACATAGTTTCATTACTCTGTTGAAAAGCACAGGAATTTTTTAGGGCTGGAGAGCTTTAGACATTTTGCGTCTGAAACCGATGTCACACCCATTTCACAGCTCTGAACTCCATGTTGAAAGCAATCACATGACTGGGTAATTGAAATGATAATGAATGCGTTAGGTTAACTCACTATTTAATTATAAGGGTTGTTAGTATAAATTACATCTGTCACGACTCACTATTTGTTCCTTGCTCAACGGACTGTTCGAAGTCGTGATGCCAGATGACTTGGCGAATTGGTAGGTGATGCAAACTCGGTATTCTCGAGCCGTTGAGAATACCGTTGAGAACTAACCTTCTGCCGCGTATTAATATTTTGCGTCCTTGTGTCCTGCATACTTAATAGCAATTTTTCCAGCACTTTTCCTTCAATATGAATGAGCGCTTTGCCGGTATGGATATTTAAACGCTTCAGCTACGTTGCTGCCTTCGTCCTATTTCCTGGGGCATTCTTCATACATAATTTCAATTTCAGCTTCCAGTGCTTCGAAAGATGCTGCCTCGTTCGTGGTTTTTCTGTGGGCACCTAGTGGTAATCGGTCGTCCAAGAGCTGCCTGATTTATTACTATTTTCGACTGTACCTTCCTTAAGGCACAAGAGCGCATTTCCGAAAGTACTTCGAGGCACCATTATTTCTTTCCGAATACCCATCAATACTTTATACCTGTTGTAAGACCCCCCCCCCCCCCCCCCCCCCCCGCCTCTTTCTCGTTTTATGATTCTTGAAGACCGCGCTGCGCTACTCCGCCGTACAACCATTACGCTGTTAACCTCCAAAGGCCAAACATTTGCTATTTTATAAGCATGTTTGTCACTTTTCCCAGTGAATCAACGTAGTTTTCCTTTTGACAGATTTTTGTATCCTTTTTTCGATACTGGTCGCTTATGTAGCCACACTGTCGACCACATCGATGGCCTGCGCAAGAACTTGTTTACAGGTACAAAGTGAGCCATCATTCAAACACGAACGCGAAGACACGCTTGCTTATGTAACGGCGTGCCTTTAATATCGTCCTAGTCAGAACTGACGCCTTCAACATATTCGCATCTGCCCACTTTGCATAGTTCTCCAAAGTAAGTTGAATGCCTGCCTTTCCCACCTCGACAGAACTTCATACTTTTTCCAAAAATTCGCACTTGCTTTGAGGCATATTCTCTTCTTCTTGGTCCGTTCAAAGGCCTCGGTCTTGCTTGTGATTTTTTTATCTCTCACGAATTCCCGTGGATATATATAGACACCCAAAGAATTTACATACCGGACAGTTCGGAATGCATTACTTTAGTGACAACAATAAAAGAAGAGTAGGAGGAGAGAGGGCGAAGGAAAATTCCGAAATATATAAGACAGGACAATGCGCATGCCACTCCCCTCATCTGGCACCTAGGTTTGCGCATTCCTCGCACAATTAGTCCTGAACAGCTGCCGCTGGCCCATTATATCCTCCAACTGCGGGAGCTCTAGGCATTTGTTGAAAGGCGAACGGGACTATAGAACTCGGCCTGCAACCTAACAACTATTCAGCCCAGGAAAGGACTGAGCGGTTCCGTCATTATTTATCGCATTACGAGTTCCATGAGTAAGTTCTCCGGAATAAAATAGAAGCTCCACTCTTTTCTTTCTACTTTCAGTTACTCTATGTTATCGCGTTCAAGTCCGTTCCGGCTCAATTCCACGAAGCGAGAATGGTCAATGCACAACTGGCGTATTAGTACCTTTAAGAGACGCGCAGTGTCCTCAGCCAGATTCCCATTATACTCATGGATAGTTTTTTGTGTTTCTGCAGCGGAAGCTAGGCAGGAAAGGGTAGGAGACGGGCCTTTGTTACAGCGTGCACTGGCGTATGTTATTCGTGGTAAGGGTGCTGGGGAGGAGGGAAGGGGGGGGGAATGGAGGGAGGGTCTTATCCGCTTCTATTCTCTGTGTATTGTCTTTCGGCTGGTTTAAAATGAATGCTTACTAACTCGCCTAGTTGTCAACCTTGCTGAAAAAGGATAGTTCGATGAGATAGCCCGTTATTCGTGGGACAGGGGAAAAGCTCCACCACCTTCCCTTTTCTGCCTTCCTTTTGCTGCAGATATACAAAATGCCCGCGAGTATAGAAATAGCAGAATACAAAAAATACTAACTCCTAGTGCCGTCTAAAGAGTTGAGCATGAAAGGAAATGCTCTGAGCAGTCCCCTGCCTTGCATGAATACTTTTTTCTGTTCACACAGGCATGCTGTCAATTATCCCCACATAATTTCTAGGTCATCTGTAATATCAATTCGCTCAGATATTTAGTAATTTTTCTAAAGTCTTCCTTTTATTATCTGCAAGTCATTTTCAATTGTAATTTTTGGCGTCCAGTTCTTAGTATTGCCTTTACTCATTGATAACAGGCTTGAACGCAATAAATATTTCTCACTTTCATTTTCACAAGCCAGTTGACAGTGAGTAAATTCTGATCTGCTCATTGCTTGCGTACATGCTAACCGAAACGCCTCTCTTTAGTGAACGCTTGGGAACTGATTAGTGGACAAGATGGGTCAAATTTAAACAGGTCGCGCTATGCTGCGGCTATTTGGGACCCCGATCAAGCTTACGTTGTCGTTAACATCGAATCCCAGACGAACCGTGTTGTGCACTTTATTTTTCAGACTGCTCACCTTTTACAAGGGTTAAAGCATTAAAAAAAACTGTGCCGAATTGGTGGATCACATGAGTGCATGACAGTGTGTATGTTCCTCACATGCGCGCTGCGATCAGCACGTTATAACTAAGTCGGCTATAAAATTAACGGTTGCCAGTAAACCTGCTTTCCCCTTGTTCTGGCTGCTATGCTGTTGTCACGTCCTTCGCGGCTGGGATATAAAGGTCACTACCTTCGCGGCTGGGATACAAAGTGGTATATTTATTAAATCTCATCGTCCATTATTACTTCGCAGTGATTTGTTTCGACGTGATCATTGTTTCAAAGTTCAACGCATAAAGCATTATTCATCTTGTTATGTCAATTCTTTCATACCTCGTGCTATCAATGAGCGCAATAACGTGCCATCTAGCTTCGCTATAGAAACTAACAAAGAAATTCCAAGAACTACTTCGCTGTGACGGATATGCGTATTATATTTTGTTGATGCTGTTCTTCATGGTTTTCTCCTGTTCATGTTATAACTAATGTTTTATATCCATGTTTCTTGCTGCACTTGTTCTGTAATGTATCAGGATGGTTAATAGATTGTATCCTTCCCGCTTTCGCCCCACGTTATACCTTGGACGTAAGAAATAACGTCCCGGAAAAAAGGTCATCGGAAGAAGCGGCCCCGCAAGAAATGACCCCTGAAAAGGGGCAAAAAGAACAAAAAAATTCTGAATGCAAATATTGAACCTAAGATTGATTTCTTCTCGACCTCACATGAAAACGAAATACATATTTTATTCCATTCTTTCTTGACTTTGAGTTAAATGTAATCATTAGTTGAAACCTGTGTCCTCTGGGCGCCCGAGATGTTTACAAGCACTGCGGAAAAGCATAGTGGAAGAGCTGTTTATACGTTGCGTGGTTCCGAGTTCCGCAGCTCGTTAAGCAATATTTAAGACAGGTCTAGTGAGCTTAGTAAAACTGCTCACTGAGAACGTGCAAGCGGATCGGCTCGAGGTCTCGAGGAACTGCCTAAAGCAGAAGGCGTTACTAGACCTACCTCCCAGACCTTCCGGTTACGAAGGTCAATCGTGTAGAATAGTGATGATGATTCTGTATTCATGTTTTGTTAACCTTTGAAATATAATAAACTTCAAACTTCAAACTTCAAGCTACAATGCAGGCAGGACGAGGCTTCACCAGTCGTGCACCGTGGCCACCCTAAATCATTGATCCAAGCTTCCGGTTCGGTACATTGGTGGTCAGCTCGCATTTTCCCCGCAAACACAGCGGAGACGAGGCGATGCTGTTCCTTTATTAAGGCTGCCATCGATTTTTTTTTTGTTTTTGTGATGGACGCCCACATGAGTTCGCCGTTCTGTCACTTCAAAGCCAACAGGTGGAAGCGCTGTAACATACATTATTAATCATTTCATCTCGCTAAGGGTAAACCTATTCTACAGCCTACAGCGTAAAGACTAGAACCTCCATTTGGGGACATTTTGTTCTACATCGCTAATAGGGCCATTTTTCTGAGGACGTTTTTATCGAAACCCGTTATAGCTTCGTCTCGGGGGCCTTTAGGTTGGTTGGTTGGTTGGTTGGTTGGTCGGTCGGTCGGTCGGTCGGTCGGTCGGTCGGTCGGTCGGTCGGTCGGTCGGTCGGTCGGTCGGTCGGTCGGTCGGTCGGTCGGTCGGTCGGTCGGTCGGTCGGTCGGTCGGTCGGTCGGTCGGTCGGTCGGTCGGTCGGTCGGTCGGTCGGTCGGTCGGTCGGTCGGTCGGTCGGTCGGTCGGTCGGTCGGTCGGTCGGTCGGTCGGTCGGTCGGTCGGTCGGTCGGTCGGTCGGTCGGTCGGTCGGTCGGTCGGTCGGTCGGTCGGTCGGTCGGTCGGTCGGTCGGTCGGTCGGTCGGTCGGTCGGTCGGTCGGTCGGTCGGTCGGTCGGTCGGTCGGTCGGTCGGTCGGTCGGTCGGTCGGTCGGTCGGTCGGTCGGTCGGTCGGTCGGTCGGTCGGTCGGTCGGTCGGTCGGTCGGTCGGTCGGTCGGTCGGTCGGTCGGTCGGTCGGTCGGTCGGTCGGTCGGTCGGTCGGTCGGTCGGTCGGTCGGTCGGTCGGTCGGTCGGTCGGTCGGTCGGTCGGTCGGTCGGTCGGTCGGTCGGTCGGTCGGTCGGTCGGTCGGTCGGTCGGTCGGTCGGTCGGTCGGTCGGTCGGTCGGTCGGTCGGTCGGTCGGTCGGTCGGTCGGTCGGTCGGTCGGTCGGTCGGTCGGTCGGTCGGTCGGTCGGTCGGTCGGTCGGTCGGTCGGTCGGTCGGTCGGTCGGTCGGTCGGTCGGTCGGTCGGTCGGTCGGTCGGTCGGTCGGTCGGTCGGTCGGTCGGTCGGTCGGTCGGTCGGTCGGTCGGTCGGTCGGTCGGTCGGTCGGTCGGTCGGTCGGTCGGTCGGTCGGTCGGTCGGTCGGTCGGTCGGTCGGTCGGTCGGTCGGTCGGTCGGTCGGTCGGTCGGTCGGTCGGTCGGTCGGTCGGTCGGTCGGTCGGTCGGTCGGTCGGTCGGTCGGTCGGTCGGTCGGTCGGTCGGTCGGTCGGTCGGTCGGTCGGTCGGTCGGTCGGTCGGTCGGTCGGTCGGTCGGTCGGTCGGTCGGTCGGTCGGTCGGTCGGTCGGTCGGTCGGTCGGTCGGTCGGTCGGTCGGTCGGTCGGTCGGTCGGTCGGTCGGTCGGTCGGTCGGTCGGTCGGTCGGTCGGTCGGTCGGTCGGTCGGTCGGTCGGTCGGTCGGTCGGTCGGTCGGTCGGTCGGTCGGTCGGTCGGTCGGTCGGTCGGTCGGTCGGTCGGTCGGTCGGTCGGTCGGTCGGTCGGTCGGTCGGTCGGTCGGTCGGTCGGTCGGTCGGTCGGTCGGTCGGTCGGTCGGTCGGTCGGTCGGTCGGTCGGTCGGTCGGTCGGTCGGTCGGTCGGTCGGTCGGTCGGTCGGTCGGTCGGTCGGTCGGTCGGTCGGTCGGTCGGTCGGTCGGTCGGTCGGTCGGTCGGTCGGTCGGTCGGTCGGTCGGTCGGTCGGTCGGTCGGTCGGTCGGTCGGTCGGTCGGTCGGTCGGTCGGTCGGTCGGTCGGTCGGTCGGTCGGTCGGTCGGTCGGTCGGTCGGTCGGTCGGTCGGTCGGTCGGTCGGTCGGTCGGTCGGTCGGTCGGTCGGTCGGTCGGTCGGTCGGTCGGTCGGTCGGTCGGTCGGTCGGTCGGTCGGTCGGTCGGTCGGTCGGTCGGTCGGTCGGTCGGTCGGTTGGTTGGTTGGTTGGTTGGTTGGTTGGTTGGTTGGTTGGTTGGTTGGTTGGTTGGTTGGTTTGTGGGGCTTAACGTCCCAAAGCGACTCAGGCTATGAGAGACGCCGCAGTGGAGGACTCCGGAAATTTCGACCACCTGGGCTTCTTTAACGTGCACTGACATCGCACAATACACGGGAGTAATTTCAGTAAACACATATAGTTACCATAATAATACACGGAGGAAATGTTTTCACGCTGGGATGTCTCCTTAATTTGGCCGCCATAAAGTCCGTAATTGGATCCCCTGAAACTTGGGTACAGTAGCGCAATGCAGGGATGAGCCCAGATTGGCTTAGTTTGATCAAATATATTATTTTAATGTTAATAATAATATTATAATTGATTATTAATATTATATTATCATAATTAATTTTAAATGCATTTTTACAACATGCATTGGTTAAACTTTAACAATGCCATAGAATTTAAGCCCCTGACACCTAGTTCAACGATTCCTTCTCAGTCATTTTTACTATACTGGTCCAAGAGTTCAGGACATATTGCTAGTTTTATAATGCATGTATATCTCTGTGCGCAAATAAACTAACTGTTGGCAGTTAAGAATTTTTTTATCCACATGCTCTTTGCTACTTCTTGATCGTATAATCTTAATCGAGGAGCTGCAACTAATAACTATAAGTTGTTTCCGCACATATCTAATAACAAAAAATCACTACGCTATTCCATATTATAATCTACCGAGGACCAATATATTTTTCTGTATCTTAACTATTACCCTCTGTGTTTTTTGTGAATGTTAGAGCATTTAAAATAGCTAAATGCATCAATTTCTAGCGTATCATGCCGCCTTATCAATATAGTTTTTTTTTTCAAACCGGTCTTTGTTGACGTTAAAAGCACAGCCGCTCTTCTGTTTTATTTTCGTCGTATAAGGTTTTTATACTTATATGAATGTGCTATATGTGACATCCACGTAAACAGTACACAGAAGTTATGGTGTCGATGAGATGGACATTAAGATTTTCTAACAAGTTTTCTAGCTGGCAAGGCAAAGTTAAGGGCTCTGAAGACTCCTGGCGCTGCATTGTCCATCTAATACAAACATACACAAGAGATTACAACAAGACGTTCAGACGCATGTTCTACAAAACAATAAGGGCTCTTCATTACTTTTCACGCAAACTAAATATTGTAGCTAGTAAAATAATCATTTATGTTAGACCGTAATGCTTATAGTTTGGTTTTATAAGGGAAGGCGTCGGCTTGATAGCGCAGCGTAAAATCAGTTTCAGGCTTCTCAGGTACCGTAGAGCAAAATGCACAATTAAATGACACATAATAATTCTGATCTGCCTCTAATACAGCAAGCGTGATATGAATCGTTGCTCATTTTTGTTTATTTGTTGCAACCAATGAGCTAGCTTGTATTTATTATTTATGATGACGACTCGCGAAATCTGTTCAGTTTAGCGAAGCGTATTTGATAAGAGGTGCAGAGCTTGAATATACCTACATTACCCCGCAAAAATGTGCATAATATATTTAAGATGTATTGGAACAGCTCACGTTTCCTCTCTGTCATACCACATGTAGGGCGGCATTCCATGAACGGGAACTTAGTTGCAGATTGCAGTCATGCAGAGTACAACATGGAACTGCTCTTAACCGGTCTCTCGGGCGGATAAAGTCGCGAAAAAAGTGCATAGCGCATATCCAAGCCCTGCTATTTTCTTGGCTCCAGGAACTATTAATCCACCCATGCGCGAAAGAACAACTAATGAAGGACGCAAAAGCATTCACTCTATACCTCTCTGCCGCCTGTTAGGTGTAAAATGTATCCAAATAGGTATACAGGGCTAAGTTAGTATTAAGGCGAATGAACAAGAACCACGTGATAGAGGCGAGCTCTTAGAACACGGAAAAGCTTTAATGCCTGTACATGGCCAGTGATGGGCATGGTCGTGATCATCGCGTTATACCGTATGTTCTAGCTCGCCTCTTCCGACATTTTGGCCTATGATTTGCTGTCTTTGGCTTTTATTTTGCTTCAGGTTGCGGGGCTAGCTTTGGCGAGGGTTATGCATTGGTCAATCTACACTGTCGTCGGCATCGCTGTTTGGTTTAGCCGAACGATTCCATCTGCTCTGACAGTATGGCACAGCGGTTAGAAAGCGGGATCAAATCTCGGCCGCGGCGGCCGCTTTTCGATGGAGGTGAAACAAAAAGAAGCCCGTGTACTGCATGTGCGATGTCAGCGATAGAGAAAGAACTCCAAATGGAAAAACATTTCTCGGGCGCTCTACTATGATGTCCCTCATAGTCTGAGCTGCTTCACTTCATTTCTTTATTTCACTTTCAACAATGAAAGAAGGAACTGTGACAAAAGGCGGCTAAGCCTGACAATGTCACAGTTCCCTATACAATGCACAGCAGCGCACAACATGGAAAGCAAGTACTAATAGAGTGCATTACAGAAAACGTGATAATTAAATATTGTACTAATTAGGTATTGTATTGGCACGCTGACACGGACTGTCTCTCACGTTTGCCGCTTCCCACGCCGGAATGTGACGCCGATAATTTTATCATTACATTGCTGCGGTTTTACTTCCATTCCCCGATACCCGTACGTTCCGCACTGAGCATAGGAAGGACGAGAATTTCCAACCATTCTTTGCCGCTGCAGGGGACCCTACAGCTTTCAGTCTCTGTTGTATACGGGGTGGTTTTCTGTACAAAAGGGACTATTCTGCCACTAGTCTCCGCTACCTTCTGGTGGTGCCCGTCAACCTACGCTCCACTGTTTTGCGCGTTATGCACGACCACCGCACTTCAAGACTCCTGGGATCTGCGCGGACACTCTATCGTATTCTAGAACGTTTCTACTGGCCGCGCATGCGTCAAACCACTGAGACATATGTGGCTAGCTGTACTCAGTGTGCGAGTCACAACGCCCCACCGGCACTCTTCTTGGTCTCCTTGATCCTGTGCCGCCTCCAAGATCCCCTTTTGAGAAGGTCGGGGTAGACCTCTTGGGACCCTTTCCCAACTCTCATTCTTGCAAACACTGGATCGTCCTCTGCACTGATTACCACAGTCGTTACTGTGAGACGCAGCTCTACCATCGGCTGCTGCACACCAAGTCTCCCTCTTCCTGCTGCACTCTGTTGTAATGCGCCATGGGCCTCCCCGAGTGTTGATAAGCGACCGAGGTCGTCAGTTCACCGTTGATGTTGTCGAAGAACTCCTTTGTTTGTGCCAAACGTGTTGTCGACATTCTACCTCTTATCATCCGCAAACAAATGGGTTGGTCGAGCGAACCAACCGGACACTCACCAACATAATTTCAATGTACGTCGCCGCCGACCACGAGGACTGGGACTATGTGCTACCATTTATAACATACGCATACAATACCGCCCAACAGGAAACAACAAGTTACAGTGCATTCTTTCTCACCTATGCCCGTTCTCCTCGACACACCCTCGACACCATCATCCCGTTCTCCACAGACGACGATCCTGGGATTGCTAAGATCCTCTGCCGGGCTGAAGAAGCCCGCCGGATAGCATACCTGAGAACTCTCGCCTCACAAATGCGCTCGAAATCCCGCTACTACGACGACCATCGCCACGTCACCTACCTTCCTGGCTAGACGGTCTGGCTGTGGCGTCCACTAAGGAAGCGTGGCTTAAGTCAGAAACTGCTCGCATGCTATTGTTATCCTCAAAAAAATTAGTGACCTCACCTATAGGATTGCGCGCCTTACCAATTATATACTGGAGTAAAAATAGCAAATAGATTGGACTCAAAAACTTAAACTATACGCTCAAAAGAAACAACAACACATGGCGAAAAAATACCCACAGAAAACGTTCGTTCATTAACAGGACATGATAAAAATTTGCATTTGCTAAATACAAAACCAAACAAAAACTATTTTTCTGAGTCAGAGAGTATCAACAGTTTGTCTCTATATAATTTTATTTTAGAGAGATGGGAGATGAGACATAGGGATGGGTTATTGAGAACAATTGGAATCTGGTAATTAAGCTTCTGTTTACGGTAATTTGGCATTGCTTTTGGTACGAGATGTCTATGTTGCATGAGAGGGTATTTACTAGGAAGTAGGTTATGGATATGCTGTAACAAGCGGTATATGTAGACCCGGTCAGCTTTAAGCAGATTGTGTTTTCAGTATAGAGGTGATGTTGATAAATCTTCCGGTCTGCCATGATAACCCTCAATACATCGGAGTGCCTTTTTTGCAAAATCAAAAGCTTTTGATGATTTCTGGAAGCTGTGGTGCCCCACAGCAGTGCGCAATGAGGTAACTTAGAAGAAAAAAATAGAGCACAATACATAGATACTTTCAGTGAAACAGGTAAAAGGTGACTGACAGCCAACAGTTTTGCTAAGATCTGTGGCAAGTTTAGAAATAAGTGTATTCTAGGAAATGTATTTATTGAACCAGACACTGAGAAACTTCTGAGTGGTGACCTGCTGTATTTGTTTGTTAGCATAATTTATATCACATGCGTAATGAATTGAGGCATTAATAAGTTTGAGAAATTATATCTGGTTTGGGGCAAGTTTAAGATGATTTTATTTGCCTGCATCCAAACATACAATTTTACCAGGTAGTCATTCGCAGTAGTTTCTAAATCTGGCAGAGTTCGGACTGTGAAAAATATATTTGTATCCTCAGCATACATGAACAAATCAGGTGAATCAGGCATGTTACAAACATCATTTATGTAAACTGAAAACAAAAATGGGCCTAAATTGATCTCTGCGGCACAGTTTGGGTAACACACAAAAGATTTGAAACGAAATTACTGTTTTTTTATATTCTGAAATTTGTTGCTCAAGTAACTTCTAAGGAGGTTCAGGAGAGTCCCACGTATTTCATGCCCATAAGAACAGACCAAGCGTATATGCTCGGGACTCAATATTATCAGTAACTTTATCTTCATTAGTGAGCAAAGCTTGTTCGTTCGATTTATTTCTCAAGGAACCATACTGGGGCGGGTTAATGTTATTATGAACACTGAAAACATTTACCAACCTGCTATGAATGACTCCTTAGAATACCTTGAAAAACGCAGATAATGCGGAGATTGGTCGATGTTGTGAAACTTCAATTCCATTTTTTTTCTTTTGTCTACCGTGCACACCCGAGCTATTTTTAGTTCATCTGGAAACACACCGCTGGTGAAAGTTAGATTTAAAACAGAAGCTAGAACGTCGCAAACTGATGCTGATACATAATTCAATGGTACAGCTTTAACGCCGTTATGGCCGCTCTAAACATTGTTTCTTATTTTACCAAAATAAACAGCTACTTCTTGTGGAACCCCAGGCAGCAACGCGATAAAATTAGATAAAGGTTGAATGAGGTCACGCATGGAGTGTTTTTATAAAGATTGATCCAAAGTGGGTTTGCCAGCTTCAATGAAAAAGTTATTTATGGTGTTTACTAAATGAGCTCCATTGGCCTGGAATGAGATATAAGAATTTCCGTATTATCTCTGCTGTTGGGCTTGTTTAGTAATTCGTTTATCTCATGCCAAACTTCTAATGTCGTTATATTTTCTGGACATGGTGTGCGAAGAGAGGAGAACCGATGGTCGCTTAGGGTAACAAACTGGATTCCAAGGGAAGGAAAGCGCAGCAGGGGGCGGCAGAAAGTTAGGTGGGCGGATGAGGTTAAGAAGTTCGCAGGGGTCAAGTGGATGCAACTAGCACAGAACCGGGCTAATTGGAGAAATATGAGAGAGGCCTTCGCCGTGCAGGGGGTGTAATCAGGCTGACGATGATGATAATATTTTCTGAAGAAACGCTTTATACAGTCAGGCATTTTTGCTGCTTTGAGGTCTGTTTATTTTTTTTTTTCTGAATCTCTTGAACTCAGTAAAAAGGGCTGCATCACGAGTGCATACGAAAGTATGGTACATTTTATTTTTATCCTGTATTCGCTTATATAATTGCTCATTCACCCATGGCGTTCTGGATTTTCGGACGGTCTGCTTTGCTTCAATTAGAGGAAATTCAGCTTTATTTCACTCAGTAAACTTTGCAAGAATTGTAGTATATGCCAAGTTGACATGAGATATGTCATAAATGTTCTCCAACTGATGTTTGCAATATAAATTCGAAATCTGACAAGATTTGTTTAGATAGATAGATGGATTTATTGAAAGGAAAAGGCAGAGAGGTTGGCCCGAATAATTCAAATCTGGCCTGCTACTCTGCACTGGGGAAGGGGAAGGAGAGAAGAAAGAAGGTCATGATGGGTGACGATGTGGGAGAAGGCATATCAAATATATATACAGACACAGCAGCTTGCTTTACAAGCGTGAATCAAGTCCGCTGCCGCTCAAATAACGGCAAAGAGCGCGCACTGCCGGGACGCCCTTCCCCTTGTCCTGCCAAGCGCCCAGCAGCAGTTCCTCCGACAGAGGCCTCTTGTTTAAACGCTTCAAGGAAGCAGCTAGTACATTTCTTTCGTTCGCATACTCTGGGCACACCAATAACACATGGTCCACAGTCTCTGAGATGCCACAAGTTGAACATTCCGGTGAGTCCATCTGTCCAATTAAATGTAAGATTTGTTTAATAAATGTCCCTAGCTACCTTCTCAGCGCTTTTCGATACCAACTTTTTGCGGTTCATAGGAAGAAAATAACAAATAGGGATGTGGTTCCTAATTTCAAAAGATAACAGGCTAACGTTCGTTTCAGAAGACATGGTATTTGTGACACAAACATCCAAAAAAGAAGCTGTACCAACGGTAAATCTAGTTGGTAGAGATATAGCATTTATACAACCATAGGACGCTCTAATAGTAATAGTATAATAGTAATTCACGTTGGCCACAATCATCATACATTATAATAATATTAATATTAATATTACCCATTATTACAAAAGGTAACCGAAAATTGGCAAGACTCAAGAGTAAACTTTAAAAAATAAACCTCTTTTCCCGCAGGAAGATACGGCTAAACACTCGACATTGGAATCCGTCACCGAAATTTCTTCTAGTACAGGTTGCGGATAAGTGTTTCACGTACAAGGCCATACCACCATCTCTCATGTTCGGGCGAAAGTGCCCATGATGCCGGTAGTTCTTGAACGGCAAATGATCATGTTAACATTTTAATCACGTTTCGGTAAATAAACGTACATCAAACTGCAGTTTTAATTACCCAAGAAACTCATCAAGACTGTCACATTTGTTCTTCATACCATGTACGTATATGTATGCCAGAGAATCTTCCTACGGAAGTGACAAACTTGTCGTTAAAGCATTGTGTATCGCAATGAATGCAGTGGAGCGGGCAGTCCATGTCGATGAACTATCAAGCAAGTTATCATAGAATCAACAGCTATTCGGTCATTTTAGCCAGATTAGATCCTGCAAAGCTTTTGATTGCGTCAGGTGATTTATCCTTGGGTGCGAAAATTCTGCAGCCATTCGTCTCCACAAATTTCCAGCCGAATCCCTTTTTACGAGCAATGGTCGCTCCTGGCAGTTTTTTGTTGGCATAGGTCAAGTGTTCATTGACGTAGATACGCCCGCGGTCTGTGTCTGTGAAACCGCGTTCCTTATTAGATAGCCGATGCTTTCTGGCCTTGGAAACAGATGCATGGCGCTTATCTCGACACACAAAGTGGACTATGATGTTGGTTTCATCTTTCTGAGTAGTTCGGATTCTATGACACGTATCAATGGTAGCAACTGGTTCATCGATGACCTCGCCGATTTTCTCAACCACTTCGCTGGGTTCAACATCTTACTTTACACCCTGGATTTATAGGTTGTTTAGGCGACCATACTGTTCATGCTATTCGCCCCTTAGAGCCAAGCGTTTTTTTTTTTTCAGCTCCTAAAGTTCATTGAGCTTACCAGATCGCCAAGCTCTTTTCTTAGTGCCTTAATTTTAGAGCTAACAACTTTCGTCTCTCCGCAAGTGTCGCTGCAAAACTTTACACTATCCTTTACAGAATGTAGCTCAGCTCTCATTTCACGTTTGAAATCATCCAGTGTTTTCGCTATTTCTTTATCGTTTGACATGGCACATGAGCGACATAAAAGCCTCTACACAAAGATTCAAGTTTGGCAGCAGTACGCAATGAAACTGGACTAAGCAACATAAGGTTCAGTTGCTCATCTCCAAAAAGCAGAAGGGATAAGCGACTTGCTTTCTGTAGGCGCGCCGCTGCCAAACTACTGCAGACCAAATCTGTCATACTGATGCAAACCTCATCTGCCTCCGCTGGCGACATAAGAGCAGCGTGACGCGGGCCGATGTCAGCCATGACAAGCATTCGGCTGGTGCTTTCATGAATGTGTTGCTTGTTATCGCACGCAACTCATTATCAGGTGGGAATACATTGCCAAAAAATGGAAGGAGAGAAAGTAGAGAGGCGATAGAGAGCAGAACATTATTGTGGTTCCTTGTTACACTGGCGGATTATGCTTGAAACTTACACCTCTATCCTTTGTCGGGGATATCACACGATAAGATTTCCGATAGAGGCTGCTCTTTGTTTTGATTACTTGGCCCTGCTGCGCATTCTTCTTACGCGCTAATGGGGTAGTAGTATACTTCTTTGTATAGTAGCCAGAGCAGACAAGTGGGCTGATTAGCTGAGCGTGATTTCATGGCCGCATATGTGAGGACATTAGATCAAGAATGAAAACGTTAGTCTACCACTTCTTAGATTTCAGTATTGCCGAGAACCGTAGTTTAGGGTATTGTTTCATTCAGCTTAAGAGCGCAGGTGATCCTGTGGAATGGGAGGCCGCGTATGTTTCTAAAAACAACAATACCTTTCTGATGATCACTTTGTCTCTGGCTTGTGCGTGCTTATTGCAGCGTATCCTGGACGAAAGGAAAAGACTTAACCTAGAGAAATCACTTTTTTGCTTTATTCTTGCTCGTTTCGTGTGGTTTAAATGTCAACACATTTACTATGTTCATCCTTGCCATCTACTGTCATTCCTCGCTCTTTACTAGAGCTTTCAATTAAATTACGAGTGCGAGAAAATAACTGTTGGCTCAAGAATACTACCACACACGAAACAGCCCTGATGCAAAACTTTACTGCAGACAAGAAGCCATTGTTAGGTTCTCTACGTGTCTCGGGTCACGGCGTAACTAACAGGAGCACTTTAGAAGACGTTTTCAAAACTTAATTCAGCCTCAGCGCTAAGCTTCTCGTGGCATACGCTTTCGTTAATTCTTTACTTCTTTTTACTAAACTTTAACTAGTTTGTGTGCCCATTCATGATGTCGTTTCTCTTCGTCAAGCGCATAGTGCGTGCTTCTCCTCTTGGGAGTCGTCGTTAAGGCGGTCCACGTAGAGCACGTGAGTTGGGAACATCTTGCTGCAAATTCTGGCCATCGTTCTGGCCGCTAACGAACGTGGATGCTGGCGAAAGTCTCTTGGGGACACTAAGAGGCGAGATTAAGGCACGGGGCACGTAAAGGGTCGTTTCATTAAGCATGCAGACTCTCGGGTGGCTTCGTGAACGGGTTTCGTGAAAGAATAACAAAACGAACCTACCTCTCTGCGCCACCTGATTAACCAGCAGCGAGTGAACAATCACTGTTGCAGATACTTCTTCTTATTTTACCTCTACCTATGTTTTTAGGTTGTTAGATTGCTACGATTCAAGAGTGGCTGCAATCAAAGTGCAAGGAAAAACATTTATTTTAATAAAGCTCTATAGTTATAAATTGGAGGTAGTGGTTTCAGTGTCAGGTATGCAAACATACGCTGAAATTTTGCGCAAATGATTCTTTTCAAAAGGAGAATTGTTTACGAACGTATTATTTTCGCTCATCATAAGACTGTGACATGGCAAATGTTACATGTGTTGATGCTATTGCCCTGATAGAGCTCGCTGGATTCCAGTCGTGCCGTGTGTGCTTCGCCCACGTATACTGGCGGCTCTCCACGATGACGCTACTGCAGGTCACCTTGGTTTTGACAAAACCTACGACCGCGGGAAAAAATGATTCTTTTGGCCTGGCCTATCTTCCAGCGTTGCCAAATACGTCGCGTCCTGCCCTCTGTGCCATCGTCGCAAACGGCCAATTTCTTCGCCCGCTGGCCTTCTACACCCTCTTCCCTGTCCCGCCACGCCATTCAACGTAGTCATCATCGACCTATATAGTCCCCTACCTCTCTCCGATGGGGGTAACCATTGGATTATAACAGCTGTCGACCACCTTACACGCTACGTTGAAACAGCACCTGTACCGACTGGTTCCGCTCAAGAAGTAGAGAATTTCTTTTTGTGATCAACTGTATTGCGTCATGGTGCTCTTCGGGTGCTCCTAAGTGACTGCGGGAGGACCTTCTTATCGACAGTCGTTGTCGAAGTTCTTCACGCGTCATCCACTCTTTATAAGACAACCTCAAGCTACCATCCCAAGACTAACGGTTACACTGAGCGATTTCATCGCACCTTATCGGATATTATATCCATGTAAGTACATCACACCAGATCATCAAAATTGAGACACCATTCTACCATTCGTCACATTCACCTATAATACAGCAGTACAGCGGACTACCGGTTACTCTACTTTTTCCTCGTTTATGACCGTCCTCCCACTACAATTCTCGACACTTCCTTCTTTTCATGCGCCCGACTACTCCACATCAGTACCTACCCAGTTCTTATCTCGTATGACCATATGCCGTCATCTTGCCCGCCTCAACACAGTATCGTGCCAGGAAGACGGCAAGAGTCACTACGATTCTGCGCATGTCATCATCAGCATCATCATCATCATCAGCCTGTTTATACAAACTGCAGGGCGAAGGCCTCTCACATATTTCTCCACTTAACCCGGTGGAGGTGTGTATTGCCTGCTATTGGTTTTAAAAACACAGCTCATTGATTTTTTCTGTAAACTTCCCGGTGCGAATATTGAAAGGAATCTGAAAATTGCAGTTTTCCCACCAATATCTCTATAATATATCTTTACAATATCCAACGAATGGGTTACATTTACAAGTGGTATTCAAGAAACCGGGGTTCTAGAGTCGTTCGACTGATTGATACGAAGAAGAAAATATGCTTTCCACGTTGTAGCATCTAAATATGCTTTAACATTTATTGAAAGTTCTGTGTTGCATATGTTGAACTTGCGGATTTCATTAGGTCGTAACTTCAATATGTATGTTCGTTCTCATTCTTTCTCATCTAGTATGCTATGTCTGTCGAATTAATTATCACACGTTCTAAATAGGTTGCTAATCACTTTCTCAGAGTAGTATGTCATCGTCGTCACCATCATTGCCAGCCTGAATACACCCACTGCAGGGCAAAGGCCTCTCCAATATGACTTCAATTAACCCTGTACTGTGGTAGCTACATCCATTTGGTCCCCGCAAACTTCCTAATCTCATTCGCCCACCTTTCTTCAGTCCCCTGCTACGCTTGCCTTCACTTGTAATCCACACCCTCAAGCCTAGGGACTATTGCTTATCTTGCTTTCGCATTATGGGGCCTGCCCATGCTCATTTCTTTTTAAACTTCTACTGGAATGCCAAACAGTGTGTAAACAATGCGAGTTCCATGGTCCTTAATGCTAATCGACCTTATAGTGAATCGTATCGTCGCCATCTAAATTGTGAGCACATAATGAAGCATCTACCAGTTGCCTTCACTTGTTAATCTCTCTCGCTAGCCATCACTATAATACATTTGAACCTTTCGTATTCCTTTTTACTTTATTGTACTACTCGACTGTTCCCGACAGCGCTTCGACACTGTATCCACTTCGTGATCGCAAAAGTATAAGTTAACAGTGTCGTCTTATCTGAATTGTGTGAACATAAAAGCGACATATTATTTGTATGTGTAGTGGGGACAATTTAACCCTTTAGTTAATTCCGGCTTTTTACAAATGTTAAAATATGTCGGTAGGACATATTGTAATAGATGATACAAAACTGCTCTATCGCGTGTTCGCGCATCTACAATGTAAATCGAAAAACTATTAAGAGCGACAAAAATAATAGCCTAGGCCAACTGTAACAACGTTTTACTTTACCTAAAATGCCTCTTGATATCCTCAGTGGGTCTTAAAGCTATTCGCAGCGAAGTTTATTGTTTCTTAGGAAATTACTTCTGTATTTAGAAGCGTATCACAAGCGGCGTGCAGCGCTGTTGAGAAACTCCTCGGGTATGACGTAGAAACAGGCAATCGATGGCCTTCCTTAAGCTGTGAAAATCAGCTCTGAACGATCCAGAGAGAGAGTGCGCTAAAGATCTGCCGGCTGAAATGCGCTTTTCATTTTCAGTTTGCGACAATAGTGAAGGTTTTGTAATTTCAGGAGCTTGATATCACCCCGCCGAAATGTTGTTTAGCTGTCAGGGGTACAAAGGTGGACGGCAGAAAAGAATGCGCTCGTCGCATGCACCTCTGAAGTACAAATTACATGGGCAAATTAAGAATTAGCAGTCTTTTCCTTCAAGCGTTCGTCGATAATGTTATAAATACATGCGAGCGGTGTTCGTATACCGTTTGCAGCATACGAAGATAATGTGTGGATGCTCTATTAAGTTTTCACACTCAGCAACAAGCTACGAAAATGCTATGACTGCAGCACAAGAGGTTCCGATTGCGCCCGCATCTACGTCTTTTCAGGTTTTCAGTAATGGCCTGACTATAATCAATTTTGAGGCGACAGTCTTTCTAGGCCTATTTTTTCAGGTTTTCAGTAATGGCCTGACTATAATCAATTTTGAGGCGACAGTCTTTCTAGGCCTATCTTTTCAGGTTTTCAGTAATGGCCTGACTATAATCAATTTTGAGGCGACCGTCTTTCTAGGCCTATTTTTTCAGGTTTTCAGTAATGGCCTGACTATAATAAATTTTGAGGCGACAGTCTTTCTAGGCCTATCTTTTCAGGTTTTCAGTAATGGCCTGACTATAATCAATTTTGAGGCGACAGTCTTTCTAGGCCTATCTTTTCAGGTTTTCAGTAATGGCCTGACTATAATCAATTTTGAGGCGACAGTCTTTCTAGGCCTATCTTTTCAGGTTTTCAGTAATGGCCTGACTATA
Organism: Amblyomma maculatum; assembly: GCF_055883805.1. Lineage (NCBI taxonomy): Eukaryota > Metazoa > Arthropoda > Arachnida > Ixodida > Ixodidae > Amblyomma > Amblyomma maculatum. The sequence goes on along the minus strand of NC_139349.1, from coordinate 19,446,946 downwards.
ATCAATTTTGAGGCGACCGTCTTTCTAGGCCTATTTTTTTCAGGTTTTCAGTAATGGCCTGATTATAATCAATTTTGAGGCGACAGTCTTTCTAGGCCTATCTTTTCAAGTTTTCAGTAATGGCCTGACTATAATCAATTTTGAGGCGACAGTCTTTCTAGGCCTATGGAACGAAATCCCGTGCGCGAGAGTTGTGCGCGGAATATTTGTGTAGGATCTGTGCGTTGAATCTGTGCATCGGGTCTGTGCGCTGATGTGTCATTTGCTATTAGGGGGAGGGAAATTCCGAACGAAAAGGATTGATGGTGATTGGTAATGAATAAAAGTTTTACGATAGCTATCCATGCAGTTAATGAATAGTAATGAATGACTAATAAAATGATCATAAAATGACGAAAAATGACTACGGAAAAACCAGTATGTCAAACGAAAACTTTTAATCACCGCAACTGACTGGAAATGAGTAAACAAACTTAGCTATGCATGGTAATCCCTACAATGATTAGGCATGACACACAGCATGACTCAGCATGACTACGGAGCGACCAATACGTCAAATAACGACTTGTCATTGTCGCCATTGACTGGAAATGAGTGAACATGTTCAGTTATGAGTGGTAGTGACTATAATGACAAGCATGACATATCATTACTACGAAATGACCAATATGTGAAACGACGACATCAAATGGCCGCAACTGGCTAGAGAGGAAGGGGCGAATCTCGCCGTTCTCATCTTGTCAACATCTAAGAGACCCTCTAATTTTTTGTTTTTATATACATTTTTTTAATAAACTCTCATAACAGTCGGATGCATTACCAATGACACATTATACCCGCTGCGCCGGGTAGTTGAGTGGTTAAGGCGCTCGAGTACTAGCCGGACGAGACGAGATTGGTTCCGCCCGCGTAGGCCCCGTTTCAGTGAGGCGAAACACAACGGGCTTGTACATATTGCAATGTTTGTGTGCATTAAAGAGCCCCAGATGGCCATAATTATCCGTTCTTGCGCATTAAAGTGGCCAGAATTATCCGCAGTCTCCCACTACGGCATCCCTCCCAGTGTGAGTCGCTTTGTGACGTTAAAGCTAACAAATCATAAACCAAAGACCGAACGTCATATTTTATTTTCAGCCGCTCGCTTGTCATATTACTGGAAAACAATTTTAAAACAGAGGAACATTCATTACAGTTAGCCTACAATTAGGGTGAACGTTAGTATATTGAAACTAGGAAGCTACTACCGCCTTTTGACGAGAATGTCTTTATTAAATAAGGCGAAGTTATAATGTACTCGAAAAGAATCAACATTTATTGTTGTTACATGCTGCGGTCAGAATAAAGCAAAGATTTTTTTATTGACACGAAGCAAACTTTTATTACTGTTTTGTTTCTCATTTATCAAATGTCTGGACCCGAACCACTAATTCCTATCCGACCGTTTATAATTAAAATTCCTGCATGTAACATCCCCAGCCACTTTCAATTGACGCCTGGTTGATCGCTTCTTGAATGCGCATCAGGCTTCATAAAAACATAATATTGTCGCTACTTTATGCAGGCGTCAAAGGATATTTTCTAAATGCTTCGGAAGGTGGTCAACACCACCACCCAGGACAAAATAGTAGCAAAACAGTCAGGCATGGTCATTCTGGCACACCACGTACAAAAAAAGCGGCAACTTTCTAAAGTATGGCCAGGTTAGGAGGCCTAAAAAGGCAGCTTGGGCTCCTATACCCTACGCAAAGTCTGTACGACCGCCTGTCACTATGTAGCCACTTCTTGATATCAAGGTTGCCGAGCTTCTTTTCTGCTCGTATATTCACCCCCTCTCCCTCCACCCCTCGTTTTGCATTCACTCTCCGCTTTGTGCGCTAGAGGAGCAGGCGGAATCTTTCTCACCTAACATCTAGGTCTTTCTTTGACCTTCCTTTCACTACGCAGTGATGCCATTTGCTGAACGATTAACCACGTACGAACGAGCGAGTCACTGCCACCGCAACTCCCCTATCGATCGGTAAAGCCAGTGGCGCAAGCCACGCGCAGCAGCGGTTTTCGTCGCAGGCTTCAAGCACGCCTTTGCATAGCGATCGTGCTTAGGCGACACAAAAACCGGTGGGCCTTATCAGAAAACAAAGTGTGGCGCTATACGGCTCCGCCTTCTCGTTTCCCGCCATAGAAAGAATGCCGGTGACAGGCGCGCGTCCTACACAAGGCCCCTCGCGTGGAGCTGCGACGCATTCAGACAAAAATAGCCCCCGGCTTACGCTCCAGGCTTCGACCACGCTGCCCTTGGCATCACAAAAGCTGCATGGCTTGCCACGAGAGACGAGAGGAATGGTAGTAAAGCGGCTGGGCGTTAATATCCTCCTACGGCGTGTTGTGTCCGGGAACCTTGACGGCATGTTTTTCTTATGCCTCGCTTTGCACCTACTGCTCCGTCTATGGGTATACGGAAGAGCGGTTTAATGAGCACCGACTGCATTAGAAAAACCGTTGTATACAAAAGACTTGCTAGCTTTCTATGGAGTGTTGTTGAGCAACTACATGGACAAATAACATGATGGTGGCAGTGTGGAAGCCCCTCGTTAACGGTACACTATGGTTGATGACTCGCTCAAAAGGCAACTGTTTTGTAACCAGATGTTTTTAAGAGATTTTGGCATCAATATGTGTGGCACCCCATCCAATTTAAACATCTCGGATGAAACGGCATTGTAATTTGAATGAAGTTTATCACTCGCCCGAAGCTTTTATACCTTATAGGCTATAGTGCTTCCAATTGCGACTTCTTTATCAAATTGATGAAATGTTTTGAGTACAGCCTCACTAAAGAATGTGCGTGCTCCAGAAACCTTTAGATGCATATTTTCTAGTAACGCTACAAGTATATTGTGACAAACGTAGACAACGATATACAGTGCTGGTGCGTTAGTGTGAAGGCCGAACTTCCGTATTTGCCCGGTAATGGCACTGCCCTGTGGGTGTGCTGCGTCAGTAAACGTATTTCTATTAGCATCATTTGTTGTAGCTCTTGGGTTATCCCCACAGCGAACACGCAACACCGCAGCGTAGTTCGCCTTCTTACATATCTACCATGCCTCATGACAGGGATCCTGGTCCGCCATCCATCCGCCCAACTATTATCCTTGCTCACTGGCACATCCCGTTGAGCCTATCTGCGGAACAGACAGTTTTTATGTTAACGACTAGCGGAATATGTACGAGCGTGCAAGCAAGCGCTACAGGTGAAATTCCACACTTATGCTTGCCAGTTTCTTTTTTATCTTATTGCTAAGGCTAAGGCATTGCTTTTACTTTCAAGGCGAAGCTAGACCGTCCTCCTAATTTATATTTTATTGTAGCATTCCGCAGCCCCACATCACTTGTGCTACTGCATCTCTCATGTAGTTTGCCGCCATGGTACCTACGGCGATTTGAGCCCATTAGAACGGCGCGAGCTGCAGCAATTTCCTAACCTCCCGTCCATCATCATACAGCTAATGGGAACTTCATCACTGTAAAAAATAGCAATGCGTGGCTGCTGCGCGTAGGAAATATCAACCGACTGGACACAAGCCATGAGTTTAAATGGCGACGTATCGCTTCGCACCAGTGTAGCTTTCCTGCAGAATTTTCTACTTTAGCCACTAATATACTTCTTGTACCTTCGGAATAAAGGAGCACTACTATATTGCCAATACTTTCCATAATTCTTTGGAAAATGCGCAAGTATTGCTCATGTACTCGAAGGACGGTTTGCAGTTCTACGTCTTTCACTAGACGAGATAGCTGTAGAATTTGTGAGTGGGAGGTAGTGTATAACTAGGAGCGGACTGCTGTCTTAATGGAGTCCGGGTGGTTGTATTTCTTTTGACGGGCACGTTCTTTTTCCATAAACCAACACACAATGTGAACGGGTTCGTGTGATGGTTCACCATGCCGCCACACCTGTAAGTCCTTCAGCTTGAATTTGTGGACTACCTTAGTGTCGCACCACAGAGTCATGATCTCGACCCTGTGGCCTCTGGGCGACCTTTCAACTTTGAGCTTTGATCAAGGATGAAATTTGAATGACCTCTAAACTCTGGCTCTTGAATGTCCTTTGAGATTTCCGGTGACCTTTAAAATGTACTTCGCGAGAGCGATGAATTGGTGGAGCTTTGTGATTGGTCACGTTATTGACGTCACACCGCGTCATCGCGTGGTGGAACAGTCACGACGTCAGCTGCGGCTGGAGTATATGAGCGCGGAGCAGTCACGTCTTGACTCAGAGCCAGCCATGGGAGACAACGGAGATGGGAGTGCGCTTAGCGCTCTGCAACGATGTCGTTTAGTGCTTGCTCAGTCGGGATTCTGCATATAACTGGATATAACGATTCTATTTCACCCGAAAACTATTCCATTCCATTGCCTTCTCTGTCATTGGCCGGATAAAATTTTAATCTGTGCATAACAATGTTGCGTTGCAGGACGTCACAGGACGTCAGAAGTAAGGTCATGTAGTCGTCACCATACACACAATTTTGACGTCATCGCAGAGGGAATGAAATAGATTTTGGAATCACTATATTATTCCATCTCGTGTCTTCAACAAACTAACACCACAGTAATAATTCATTGCTGCCCACGTTCATACCATCACTCACTACCTCTCGGACCATAAAGCTGTGTACGTTGAGCATAGCCAGAATGAAAGTCCAAGAAAAGATTAAGGAGAACCATAAGTTGAAACCATGCCTAAATAAAACGTTTTACATAAAGCTTTTGCTTAATACCATGTTTAGCTGTATAAAATCTCTGGTCATTTTTTTTTTCCCATCTGATTTTCCCCTTCAGCTGCATATGTTGAAGAGTGAACGGCATGCAGCTCCTATTCAGCACGGGACTCAACACGACGTTCAAATGCGTCGGTGTAACACTCGAAGACGTCGGGCGAAATTATTAGCCAAGGAGAGTGAGGGGGGAAGGGGTAGCATAGTTACACCAATTAAAAAATCCTGTTGTTGCTGCGATGTGATGTAAAAGTGAGTGGCGATTACATCTGGGGGAATTTTGTTCTCCCTATTAATCTATATCGAGCCCTGATATCATGCAACTAACCTTACTACCAAAGGAATGCTGAAGCTGAGTTTCTAATCCACAGCATCCTGCTTAGAAAAATATTTTAGCGCATCAAATCTAATGGGCTCACATCACAAGTTTCAACGTAAGAATAATGAAGTTTAATGCACAATTAAATTCATTGCGTGTTAACAGGCAATACCCGTAGAGTTCACGTCTGTTCGGCCACGTCCTCGTGCTAGGCTACTGCTGCTCACCGCATACGCTGAGCCCTCTGCAGCAACTGATTTTAAGCGAAAATATTAAAGCGACATACTTCCGCAGTCGTCTTCCCAATAGCGGGCATTTATCACTACGGCAGATACATGACGTGGCGATTATGACGTGGCTCTATTTTCTACTTCACACTATGCTGTCTACACGCGTCTGCACCGAACCAATCGCAGATGCCAACTGCCACCGAGCTCGCCACCGCTATTGCCCATGTCATGTGAAAGGTGCGTTTACCGCCTTAGTCACGCCATGTTGCTTCTCAACGCCACACCCTCCGTTGAGCAATCAGGGCTCAGCCATATTTCAATGTCTCTTTAGTCACCCGCCCCATCAACCAAACAGCAAATTTTATTGGAGATGATGTCAGACTCCGCCGGCCCGTCAGCGTTTAAGACCCTTTACTTCAAAACGGTGACGTCCGCATTGTGAGTGAAGAATCAAGGACCTGTATTTGACCTGCCCCCGTGAGAAGTTAGGATCGACACTGATCGATCGTACGATTGTGCTCTATCACGCCGCCTTGTGACATGGTCGATTTGCCAGGAGCTGCCAATTTGGGCTTCTCATTTCAGATAAGAAGCTGAGGGGGACCCAACGCTCCACGGCCTTTGAATTTCGAGTCAGACTTATATGCAGTGGCTTTTCACCAATGCTTGAAGCAGAAATGGCGTATATTGAAAGTAAAAGAAGACGCAGAAGGAACACAGCAGGAGCATTGCTTTATAGTAGAAAAATAATCAGTATTCTAAAGTGTGAAGTTGTACGCTTGCTCCAGTTAGTCTACTTGGAGAATATTTAAGGCCGGCGTATGAGGTATGCCGTCATCAAGAGCTTCTGAGCAGCTTTCGGTCACCTAAGATTGTTTCATGTCACGATAGCTGATCAGGCAATTGATTAAACAACGTTGCTCTGTGGGTACTTTTGTTTTTTCTTCAAAATTCACATTTTTTAAAAAATTTCAGGCTAGGAGATACGTCACAGACTTGGCCAATTATTTGTGCTCAACATGCTGTGGATTTGTACTTGGCTACTAGTGAGGAACAAAAGTAGAGGACATGATCCTATATTTTGAAGCAGGACAGGCAGGTTATTGTACGATTTAGAGGTTTTTTCTTGTATTCTCAATAATGAATAAATAGTCAAGATAAGCGCCATTATAATGTAGCGCGGCCAAAAATGTTGCATGACAGGGGGTCAGTTAACTTTGCATTAAAAGAAGAAGAATAAAATAAAAACAATTTTTTTTCAATAGCTTACATTAAAATTCATCATCGGCTTCATTCGTATGAGAAAAGTTTATAAAGCAGACATTTTAGTTGCTTAAATGTGAGTTGATCAACTGCTGAAGACTTCCGATTATGTTGCAGCGCACATATTTATGCTATCGGCTTCACCTTTAAGGAGATCATGTTTAAAGAAAGCACGCTTTACAGGTAGATTTCTGCTTAAAGGAAACAGAAATGCAGTAGAGCTTGTTTCAAATTATTCAGTACAGATTTTTCATTCAAAAGCCTCGAATCATCTTTCGATTCTGTCCGACAAGGGAGGAGTATCATACGCACTGGCGACTATTTCGTGCCGAAGACTGCATTATAAGGCTTATTATTGGATTAAATTAATAATCTGCATGATGGAAAATAGCGCGAAAGTACACGAAGGACGGGAGGAAGTAAGACACGGACAAGCGCTGACTCGCAACTGCAGGGTTTATTGCTGAAGCCCGCAATAAATACAGGTCACTTGAAAAAAAATAATAGAAAAAATAAAAGGAAAAGAAAAACAAAAGAAAAAGAGAAGCAGCCTCCTAAATGGGAAGCTAGGTCATAACATGGGAAGTAACACACGAAGTACACGAAGGACCTTCCGTCCTTCGTGTACTTTCGCGCTATTTTCCATCATGAATGTTAACCAACTCGCCCAACTTTCGGCATTACTTAATAATCTGCTTTTTCATATATTATTTTAGGAAAAAAAAGCACAGGCTTCTTTTTCATTTTAGAAAGCAACCTCCACCCGAATCGCTCCTACAGCGGCGGAGAAAACTCGAGTTTTCTCGAGAATGTCGAATCGGCAACGGCGCTACCTTGACCCCATCTAGACCGCCACTCCACTTGTAAGCATGGCTGACTTCGCATCGTTGGCTCGCTGTGTGGACTTCGCTCCACCGGTACACCAAGCTTTTAACGAAAGTGGATGCAACGAGAATGCACCGAAGCTTTCTCTAAAGCATCGGTTGAGAGTGACAGCGACCGAAAACTTCTGGCATGGTATAAGAGTCGTTTTACGGCTGCAGCCGTGGCGAGCCTCTTGACGTCCATGCCAGTCAACGACGAGCATGGATAACCATGATCGGTACCCGACACCAGTGATGTAGTTGATCATGGCATTATACGCTTCCGTAGCGCGGACATATTTCAAGTAGTCAGCAGATAACGTTTTAGAGCCTACCGAACGCAGAGTTGAGGCGCGTATTTCACTTCTAATGGTGAGCTCACCCGTGGCAGGATCGAGCGGCGGCGGCGGAGTGCATCTTCCGTGGCTCGCCCCGCGCAGTGGCGGCGAACTTGTGGGCGAACAGCGTGTTGCATGCAATAAGCTGGGGAATGTCCGCACAGCTCCAGAGCTATGCGGGCATCTGTGCTGCACACCCACGAATCAATGACTTGACCGTTGCCTGATGGTACGTACATCTTCGGACGCGGTACGCTGTCGAGTGCGCGCATTGAATAGCTTGTCCTACGTAGGGATATTCACATTCCGCGAGTACAAAAGGGTGGCCTTTCAAGCACGTTTTCAATAACGGCTCCCAATGTGTTTGGTAACAGCAGGCGGCATCTGCTTTTGGACAGTCGAATTCAGTGTGCAGGTTACTCGCAAAGCGCTGCAAAGTAGCACGCATGCTTTCACTGCTATCCAAAAGCAAGGGCGAGCGAAGATTTCACACCAAACAAATAAGCATAAGTAATCACACCATTTTGCGAGGCCTGCGTCATTTTCTCGTAAATTCTACATCACCAGCAGCGACTTTGACCAGATGTAAACGCTTTTTTAGGCATTTTTTTTACAGCCACCTTCTTCATCATCCCGAAAAACATGTTCTACTACGCTGTGAACGTTAAGGTTGCTTGCGAAGCTTGTTTACAGTACCGACATGAAAAAATGAGCCTGTTACACAATTCAGCATAGAGTTATCGGGCCAGATTTTGGCCTTGATCCCGTCTTCATGCATAATATGCGCTGCTTCGAAGGGAGGAGTTATTCTCGAGGAGACCTTGCCGGAGAAAGCACTGTGGGGCTTTCATGAATCCTATTCGGTCCTGGGTGGAGAAGCGGCAGTTTCCTCCCCTCCTCAGAGTGGAGTTGGAGCGTCGAGTCAAGGCGCATTTGTGAATACGGGCTAAAGTGTCGAAGGCTCCTCTTCACAGTAGTACGACTAAGTCCTCAGTATTTTTTTTTTGTTTCCAAGTAATATTATTTGCCAAGCATTTGGCGAAGTTCTCACATATTGGCTTCAGGTATAAAGTCTTATATCGGATGTTGCGCATGTTCTTTAAAATCAGCTGGGTTCATATTTTGAGAAACAAAGGCTTAATAACTCGTTGTGAATGAGAGACAAAGATTACAAGCAACATAATAGTATGCACCGGAAGCTTAATCAATTTCTATCATTATGTTCACAGAGTAGGGTATTTAACAGGTATCTGAAAATATACAATAAAACGCTGTCCATCTGATTTATACGGCAAATTTTAATTACATGTCGTGAGCGCAGCCCAAACTTCAGCGCAAAATAGTGCTACGCGCCGGAAGCATAGAATATTTTAGCAATTTTGTTATGGACGAGGAAAAAGCGGGTAGTGGCCCGGGCAGGAGCGCTAGCGCTAGGCCCCCCGCGATTCATTAAATTATCTTTCAATCATCGACCATCTTCTCTCTCTGTTCTCTGTGTACATCGGCTTGCCGCCTCGTAACATTTGGTTGCACGTGCCGGGTAATTCGTCTCTCATCGTCCCGGCCCGGAGCTTCGGCGCCCTGCGTCTTGTTGCGCCGTTGGCACAAGGTCTAAAAGGCATCGCTTAGCTGATTCTCAGCCTGCCGGACCCAATGTGACCTAGCCGTTTGACCGCCCCGTCTCCCCGCCCTGACCACAAGACACGAAGGAGGAGAGACTGGCACCAGACGCCACCCACCGGACTACAAGACACGATGAGATAGCCGGACACCATATGAACTCATTGACCAATGTGCCGACAAAAGACCCCAATGACCAATACACCACGACCTAAGAAGCCGCTATACTTGAAGACGTTACCCCTGTCCATGTCATGCTTTGCGTGCCTGGGCTTCCGATACCGGCTTTTGGCGAACTATGACCCGAAAGCGTCCTGGGCCAGGCTTCATCGGTGATGATCGTGTCGACAAGCAGTTGTCTTCCTTCTTCAGCCATCTAGTCATGCCAATCGTCATGCCATGGGTCGTATCGACATCGGCAACCTTCCTCGTCCACGATGGGAACGATCGCTCGGTGGCCCCGGGTAATGCTACGGGCGATGAAGAAGCGCGCAGTGGCGCGGGCAGGAGCGCTCGCACCAGGTCCGTCGCGATTCATTAAATCATCTCTCAGTCATCGGCCATCTTCTCTGTCTGTTCTCTGCTTGCATCGGCTTGCCTCCTCCTCCCCCCTCCCCCGTAACAGTAAGTTCATAAACGTTTCTTAAAGTATTCTGCAGTTGCTTCAATTTATTGTGAGAAAGACAGACAATTGGTTTTCAATTACAATTTTTACTAGTCGATGCAAGCGAAGGAGAAAATTCAAACACCAATTTTCACTACTCATAGGAAGCTTATACATTCCCATCAACACGTTCATAAAAGTATTTATCCATATGATGCATTATCTCGGAATTTAAAACAAGGTCGTAGCATTCTGGACATTGGAACGTCGCAAGGTGCATTTCAGACAACGAATTTCGTCTGGTACAGCTATGCATCTGCACTGGGCAGAGGATAGGCTCTTTCAGCTGATCGCTTGATGATTTTCTTTTAAAAGTGCCACCTTGGCCTAACCGGACGCATGGTCCCGCTGGCGAAGGGAGCCGGCGCAGGTGACAGCTGAGCCCGCTTAAATGGCTTGGCATTGCATTGCAGGTTTGGGAAGAGTGTACCTACGGAGCTCCAAGACCATGGTTTCCACCCAGAACCTCCACCAAATGTCACATGAGGGCTTATTTGAGGTATTGGGACAAAAATAAAAAATAAAAAAACAGCGACGGGAACAGCCCATTCACGCGCATCGATAGTGACGCCACTCAAGAGAGCGCTCAAAATCTCCTAAGGATCCTCATCTTAATAAGGTCTTCTTCATCTTACAGTACTAACAAAATAAAACAACTGTCGACCGGTTTCAATATTCTGCTTCTAAAACGCATGGAATAACAAAATATGAAGGCACTGTGGCTCATACCGGCGATGTTGGCTCCGTGGCTCCCTCGACTGCTGAAATCAAGAACGTATACCTTCAATGCCGGACATGGCGGCCACTCGATGAAGGTGAAACTCGAGGATCCAGTATACTGTGTGATGTCAGTGCATGTTAAAGAACTCTCGGTGGTAAACATTTTTCTGGCCCTCCCCTACAGCGTTCCTCATAGCCTAAGCTGATTTCCCAACGCATGCCTTATAGAAACCTGGCGAAAGTTTTGGCTCAAACGTTATGCAGGCAAAGCGAAGTGAGGGACTGACACTAATGCTCGTAACGATTTGCAGTAGAGAGATGCTGTCCGGTTGAAGAGGTCTAACTGCAGTTGGGCACCTATTTCGAGACCTAATAATAAATTACCCTTTTGTGTTTAGTTGTATAGTGCATGCGCGGTATTTTTAATAAAATAAAGCACGTGATTGCGAGGTGTTCAATGTAGGCGTGTTTAGGTTTCCCGTTCTCGCTACAAGCACACAGCCAGCGACTACAGACCACGCTCTCAAGACTGAGACGTTACACAATGCCATTGCCTGGGCTAATGAGCTCTTCGTGGTATTGTTCGCACAGTAGCAACCACTCCCCTACTTATTGCGCGTCGCTATATTATTCTGCCTTCCGAAATTCGTAAGGCTAATGGAAGAGTAGCGTGAAAGACGTTGGCGGGGTACCCTGCATAATGGGATTCTTTTGTCTGGTTCATATTACGAAAATAATAACTACAGCCTAGTACTTTCTTCCGAATTAGGTCGAGGCTCATTTGACACCCTTGTGGAGCCCAAGAGACTCAATTCGAATGCAAGATGAAACGTAAAAACTATTCACTGTTTAGTGCTAAGAAGTCGAGCAGGACCGTTGTAAGAGATCTAGCCCCTCCCCACTTACCAAGAAACAGCACAAATAATATACCGCTGATTGATTGCAACACATTGGTGTATCGGTCAAAGTAAGAAAAAATAAAGTTGAGAAGTCAAATGGACACTTTTTAAGTATCACGCCCCATCAGCGGGCGCAAAGCCAAATAACCTATTTGGCCTGGTCAGGCCAAGAGTTCATTAACTTAAGTATAGCCTTACAAATTTCTCCGCATTTTCTCCGTGAACGTTCCTATACAATAGCCTTACAAATTTCACTTCACTCTACTTCAGTCTTAGGGTTCGAGGAGGGGAATCCACTCTTCCTGAATGAACACCTATGCCCGGAGTACAAGATTCTCCTTGGTAAAGCGGTACAACAGAAAAAAGACAAGGGCTGGAAGTTTGCCTGGGTGTCACAAGGCAAGATTCTAATGCGGAAAAGTGAAAACTCCCATGTTTTTCATATAGCTTGCGAAGAGGACTTAGCTGTAGTTGTCTGAAAGTGGTTTACCAATTTTATTTTATAACTTCATCTAACAACCATGGCTTTCACGGTTGAACAAGTAAACAATGTATTTACAAAAGGCTCACGCTTTTCCTTACTTCATTGTAACGTCCGTAGTGTTCAAAAAAACCTTGACTTACTTCTAGCATTTGTATCTGAACACGAGTTTAAATTTGATGTTATAGCTCTATCAGAAACCTGGCTGAGAAAGGGTGATGAACTTTCTATTCCTGGATACAACTTTGTATCTAGCCCTAGAGAAGATAACCGACGTGGTGGAGGGGTGGGACTGTTAGTTAAATCTACTATATTGTTTAACATTATACCTGAATGTGGGACCAGGAATATAAATGTTGATTCACTATTCATTACATTGTCTGGAGGAATATCGGTTGGTGTCATATATAGACCCCCAAACTCTGACATGACCCAGTTTTTAGACTTCATGGAGAGTATACTGAGCGATATAGCGGACAAACCAATGGGCTCTGTTTTAATCACGGGCGACATGAACATCGACGTATCTTCTAGCATATGCAGCGACTACGCATTTTTGTTGAAATCATATAACTTTGAGAATTTAATTTCTGATCCAACAAGGATCACCGCTACATCAGCAACTGTAATTGATCACTTAATATGCAATGGTACGGACAATGTCTTAGCAGGGGTGTACAATACCACTATAACAGATCACTCGCCAATCTTCTGCCTGCTGCCCATGAATATGAACACTCCCATTCGAAACAGGTCTGCACCAATTGCGCGAATTGATTATCAACTATTGCAGGAGAAAATATACAATTTAGATTTCAACAACGTGTATCATACAAATGTACACACTGAATTTGAAAATTTTGTTGAGGCTCTTGAGTCTGCCATATCGCAATGCACATCATGCACTACCCGCAGGTACGAACAACCTTTGTGCCCGTGGATGAATGAGAACATACTTGAGGCTATAAAAGAGAAGGATAAATGGTATCATAAATGGAAGCGTCAGAAATAAAACGTTTACTATTCAAAAAAGTTCAAATCCTCCAGAAACCATGTAGTGGCATTAATACGGATTAGAAAGAAAGAATACAACTCTATGCTAATAAAGAGAGCACAAGGAAACAGCCGGAAAATGTGGGACGTAGTCAACAATGTGATCGGTAGACAATTAAAACAGCACGTAGTTCCTGAACACATTGATGAAAACACAGTTGATAGGTTTAATAATTACTTCACAAACATCGGCCCAGAGCTTGCAGCTAATATCCCTAATCTATCGTGCTCTGTTAATGACCCGCGTGTTCATGGCACTTTCTTACTGCAAGCCATTGACGATTGTGAAATCACAGCAATCGTGAAAACTCTCGCCGCAAACAAGGCAACAGGACATGACGGGATTACAGTGAGAGCGTTAAAAGACAACATTCACCATCTTGCACCATTCCTGGCAACACTAATGAATCACGCAATTTACGAAGGTATTTATCCGAATATTTTGAAGATCGCTAGAGTTACACCAGTTTACAAAAAAGGGGATTGTAATGATCCAGGCAGTTACCGTCCAATCTCGGTTTTGAGTATCATTAACACTGTGTTCGAAAAACTTATCGCAAAGCAACTAAATGACTACTTGGAGAAAACTAGAATCATATCTCACTGTCAACATGGCTTCAGGAGTAACAGGTCTACATCTACAGCAGTAATGGCATTGTCTCAGGAGCTATGTTCATCTTTGCATAATAATGAAATGTCCATAGCCTTGTTCCTAGACGTAAAGAAAGCATTTGATACTGTTAATCATAACATTTTAATTCAGAAGCTAGAGCACTATGGTTTTAGGGATTCCACTCTTGATTTCTTTACTAGCTACCTTACCAACAGAAAACAATTTGTTCATCTAAAACACTTCAAATCATCTCGACAAGCTGTCTGTGCTGGAGTGCCCCAGGGGTCAGTTTTAGGCCCTGTGCTGTTTTCTATTTATGTCAACGACTTTCCTCTCTGTTTGCAGAATTCAAAAACGGTGATGTACGCTGATGACACTGCAATAGTTTTTACAGGCAAAACTCTAACTGAAATTGAGGCTAAGACACGCGATTTAAGAAACATCTCTGCATGGTTTAAGGCAAATAAAATGACATTAAATGCTGTGAAAACAAAGTACATCCTGTTTAGGTCAAGGCACAAACATATCACAGATACGCGATTACATATTTACCTCGACAATGTTTTAATCGAGCAAGTTGACACCATTAAATACCTCGGCGTAACCCTAGATAAGAACCTTAATTGGCATGAACATATTGATAGCCTGTGTTCCAAGCTTGCTTCAGCTTGTTACATTCTATATAGAACACGGGGGCTGCTAGACATATCTGTGCTGAAGATAATCTATTTTTCTCTTTTTCACTGCCATTTGACGTATTGCTGCGAGTCATGGGCTAGCACATACAGATCTTACATTCATCAAGTTATCTCTTTGCAGAAAAGAGCACTAAGAATATTAACATACTCTAATAGGTATCAGTCCAGTGCTCCTTTGTTCAATAGGTTACAGGTTTTGCAGTTTCCATTGTTATATGAAATGAGAATCGCAATGTTAGTAAATAACATTATACAAAATAACTACCCGCTTTCAATTAATATTTTTGTGTTGCCTATCAGGAGCACTAGAAATGCTAGCAATATTAACTTTAATTACCCGGTAACCCGCAATGCCTATGGTCAGCGCCTAATTCAATACTGCGGGGCGAAAATATGGAATAGTGTACCACTCGAAATTAAAATGGCTAACAATTTCCTGTTTTCAGTTAAGCGCTTCTACTTCTCGATGATTGAGAATTATGTTTGTTGATCTTTTTATATCTGCTGTTGAGTGTTGCTCGCTATTACTTTGTTCACTGATCATTTATAACCGAGTCTTATGTTGGTGTCTTCTGTTGCTGTTATAACAAATGTGTACAATGGGCCTATACTAGCTTCGGCTATTGGCCCAGCAGTTTTTGCAAACGTTTTGTATATGTTATGTGAAAATAAAGAAAAAAAAAAAGTGGGCTTACTTTTCGAGACCAAAGAGGTCCACGTGATTCCTTTGGGAGAGCAGCTTCTCCACTGCACTTCACCTGCATTTGTTTCGTGGATAAAATACTCTGACGGAGGCTGCCACGTCTTTTCGCTTAGCCTTGTTTTTGTCCCGTAGTTCGTCGCTCAGCGCGTTGTTTCAGGAAAGGTCGGCCCCTTCTCAATCGGACTTGAATGTGCAGGAAACTGAGATATTCAGGCCATAATGGCAGACACGTAGCTAGCGGGAGGCTGATGAAGCTTCAGTTCTCCTCCCACTCCCGAAATGCAGAGGACAATATGACGTCTATTTCTAGCTGTAGTACGTATATGTCAAAGCGAGCAGGGAAGAAGCAAAGTGGGAAACAATAGACAGATAGAGCTTTTTCTGGTAGCGCATCTCACTGCCGCCTCCAAAGCCATCTTCGGTTGACCTGTAAAGCCTGGCCGGGTCACAAGATCATCAAAATTTTGTCGATGCCTGCTGAACTTTCTCTCAGCTTTTCTGCGAGTATAGCTTCCCATCCGTGGGACAGACATATTTTGCGATCATTCCTGGTTTTTGATCATTGCGGTAGATTTCCGGTATAGGGTAGTCTTAAGCACGTTTCCTTTTTGTCTGTATTGTAACGTCCAAGAAGTTAATTAAGGATTTAGAAAAGCTGTGGGTGAACGATATGAATGGGTGAAATGAATTGTAATTTTGTATAAATCTTAACAGGCTGGCTTCGTCTGTGTCTAAAAGAGGAAAATATCATGAAGAAAAGGTTTATGGAGGAGGGGTTTCAGAGACTGAGTGTCCAGGAATTGCTTCTCGTGGGCCGCCATTAATATATTGGCACAGGCCGGTGCCATCTTAGTTCCCATCGCCGTACCAATAACTTGAAGGTAGTGCCTTCTCTCAAATTCGAAGTTATTGTGAGTAAGCAACAGGCTAAGAATAGTGAAGAGGGTTGCTTCATCCAGGTTCACCGAGTGGTCCGTCCTTAGGTATGCATCCACTGCCGCGCGTATGCCGTCTGAATGGGGGATATTTGTGTATAGGGATGATACGTTCATTGTGACTAAAAAGCTTTTCGTCGGAATTTCAAGGTTGGACACGACCCCGAGGAAATGATTTGTGTCCTTAAATCCATTACGAACACAAATCATCTGTGGCGGAAAGGTTGTGTGCTCGCCTCGCACGGCTGTTATGCCCGAGAAATCGGCCATAAATCGTCCCGGTAAGCGTCCGCGCATTCGGAGAGCGCCGCTAGAGAACCGGATGTGGTTTTTCGAGAATGCGGCAGCGGGCCGACGCGTGTTGACGGGGGACATTACGACAAAGGAGCACGGATCCTTATCTTCCCGACGTAGAAAGGCGTGTCTTCTACGGGTAAATTGAAGTCAAGCGCTTTCTTCAGCAACCGGAACGGGCGTCCTTTGATCTCAGACACCCCTCCTCTGAACAATGGACCACGGCGGCGGGGCGAACCAGGAGCCGCGCCACGCAGTCGTGTTGTGACCCAGCAGCGGGAGATGGCTCCTTTTGACTCAAAGATGCTGCTTGTGTCAACACGTGATTATTAAGACATGCTGGCTTGGACCCCGGTGTAGTTCTCTCAGGCTGCAGTTTGGTGGTGGGGAGTTGGTTGCCTTTGCAGCAAGACTAGGTTTGTGGCTGGAACTTTCTCAACAATGAACCGGGTTGGCGGGGCGAAATGGAGCAGCTGCACTTATCGTATTGTGATTTCACTGCGGAAGCTTGCTACCTTAATTGATCTTAGGGAGGCAGCGGTGAACTCAAAGGAGATGCTACAAGTGCCGCTCGATAGCCATTAAAACCAGGCTTTGTGCTGCAGAGGATGTGTGCACCATCGCCTGGCCGGCGCCATTGAAGATGCCTGGAACCGGATGGGATGTCGCCGCATCATAGAGACCAACGGGGACGGCCTGGCTATTCTGCAGCGGTCTACAGCAACCCCTGTACAAGTTCGAGGAGGTGTGTGTATGTGTGCGCGTTTGTGCATGAGGTGCTGGTGGAAAAATTGGGCGGAGCCAAAGAAGCCATGGGTGGAGCCAAAAGAAGCGGCTCAGCGCCCATTGGACGTTTGGGAAGCTGCGGCTTCCACAGCTGGACTGGAAAGGAATTTAGGCAGCCTCCGAGGGCTGCTTCAGTGTGACTCGCCAGTGCTCTAAGTTCATTAAGAGGTACCTCGCTCCCTTTCACGGGCTCGCACGTTTGTGTTTTGTAAATATGTAAAATACATATTCAGTTGACTCTTCTCCTAATTAACTATTGATGTCTGCTGCCCTCCTCAACGCTTTGCGTTGAAGCCCTATGGGCCCCGGTCATCAGATCATATCACTGCGAAGGAACAGTGTTCGACTCCGCTGGTTTCCCGAAACCTTCGTTGTTCTTTTAATTTCTTCTGATTTTCTCGTTACAACCACAAACACTACACCAGCTTTTCTGAGACATGGGGCACTTGATGCTATCGCGTTAAGAATGAAAATTCATTAGTGAGAAAAACGCCAGAACGAAAATATCTGCTCCCCTGGCTCACTCACGAGAGCGCCATGCTATGGCGGCTTTTTTATTCGAAGTGGTATTTATTACACTAAAACAGCATTCTGTATACGTGATCTACAGACTATTAGGAAACGACTGTCAGGTCAACACGACTGTCAGGTCAACACCCCCCCCCCCCCCAATAAGCAGAAATATAAAACCTTCGCACACCCAACCCATTGAACAACGTCTAACATTTTTGCGCTTTGAAGCTCCGTAGATATGTAGCTAGAGCCTA
The DNA here is from genome assembly GCF_055883805.1 of Amblyomma maculatum. Lineage (NCBI taxonomy): Eukaryota > Metazoa > Arthropoda > Arachnida > Ixodida > Ixodidae > Amblyomma > Amblyomma maculatum. The sequence goes on along the minus strand of NC_139349.1, from coordinate 19,428,925 downwards.
CCCTTAAGAGCGGGAGTTTTATGCGTAAAAGTCCTGATCAAGTTTAAAAACGTGAATTAGACTAGCATGCGCCAAAATACATTTTACTCCCTTTCTTTCTGGTATCTGGGGTGGAATAATATAATGATGCCAAAATTGATTTCATTCCACCGGGGATGACGTCAAAATTGCGTATCATGACGTCAAGGCGACGTTTTACGAAAAGAGCCAATGAGGTAGTAAAAGGCACGCCCAAACGCTTTGCCTTGCTTTTTTTTTTTAACAAATGCATATAAAACGAGTTTATTTTTGAAGAAACTTCATTTTCTAAGAAGATAGTAGCAGTAAGATGTATAATAAATTCCTATGACGTCGTGCAATGCAACCTTATTAAGCAGATATTTAAAATTTCTCCGAGCAATCGCAGAGGTTGTGATGACATGGAATTGTTTTCGATGGAATGGAATCGCTATATTATTCCACTCCTGCTCACTTTAAAGTGCTTCCGGCTGCAACGAGGTCCAAACCTGTCGCAGTCTGCAGGTCATTTCTTCTAGAAGCGCTCCGTACGCACGATTTACAAGCAAAGCCTCGCCACCAAATGTCGTTTTCAAGTATATTCTGTTTTCTGACTGTCTTTATCACATTATTCTTCAATGTAAGCTCATACGCCCTCACCTAATATCTCAATACAGTTGCGTGAGGCCCCCTTTTGCTGCCGTAGAGGGGTACGTGTGTATGGCGGGAATATTACATCTGGCGGTAAATGGCCTAAGGCAGGGCCACGGATGCTGCGTATATGGCAACGACTAATAGCAGCAGGCAGAAGGAAGGATGACAGTCGCTTCTCTGTAACTTCAATTCACTTTATTCAAGAAGCCGGTGCCTTCACGCCCTCTCGATTTTTTGGTTTTCCGCCCTTCCGCATGTTTACGCGAACGTTATTCTCCCCAATATCCGTCCATGGTAAGAGTATCCAAAGCACAAAAAGGGGACACTTTTCATGCAGACAGACACCGCAAAACTGTTCGCCGAAATAATGTCGTGCTTCAAGTCTGTGTTGGCAAAGAACCCTCCATTTGAATTGAAGGTCGCTCATACAGTTTTGGATGGGCATCAAATAATGCGCTGAGGTTTTCCTAAAATGCAAGCCTGGATGAACTGAAAAGACGAAGAAAGTTCACGAGGGCGCAACTATTTTGTCCGGCCTGGCTTTCTTTCCACGTGCACGCAAAACTTGAACTCTGAATTCTGAGATTCAAATTCATCGTCACTGTCTTGCGAACTTTTTGCCATCATTTCAAGAAATGCGCAAATATATTGTCTTTTTTACTTTTGTGTTGTAACAGGTGCCAAATGTTGTTTTTTTTCTCATGACTCTAAATAATTTCAAATTATCAGCTATTAGCCACTGCTGCCAGCTATAGTAATTTTATTTATTTTTCCGCATTTTCGAAAAAAAAAATGCAGTGCTACGACCTACGCACTAGGACGAAGCACCCCTTCACGATATTTATTGTTTCTGGGGTAGCATATGATAGGAGGTGGGGGGGGGGGGGGGGGGGGTAGTAGGTCCTATGTAGACAAATGAGGTTAAGGCAACCCTCATAAAACCTGCATCGGTCCCCGATGGGGAAAAAGTGGGCAAGCCCCATTTAGGCTTGCTTTTATTTCTGCTTCATGGGTCCCATAACGGCGTTGCTCGGGCTAATGCAGAGCACATTCTGCATCCAGACTATAAGGGTCCCTTGTCGGATATTTGAGGGCAATCCAACCTAACTGTGGGCCCTTTATGGGAAAGCCCTCATAGATCCGAAATGAGGATGCCCAAATTCATTTTTTGTGGGACCTACATCGGCCGTAGTGGGGCAAAAAAAAAAAAAAAAACGGAAATGCTTACATGCTGTCCCACTCGGCCCCTTGTAAGTTACGTGATGGTAGGTGGAATATGAATAAGAGCTCAATTTGGGCCAGCGTTCGTGAAGTCCAAATGATGCTGCTTTAGCTAACCGCTTTAGGTCCCACATCGGCCGTATTGGGGCTGGAAGGCGGGAGTGCCCGCACGGTACTAAAATCGGTCTCTTGTGGGGAACATGAAAGCCCATACAACAGCAGGTGCCAAATTGGGGCTGTCCACACAAAACCGTTTTAGGTCCCACATCTGCCGTAATGAGGCTGGAAGGCGGGCGGGTCTGCATGATTCTAAAATCGGTCTCTTGTTAGGAATTTGTAGGCACGCGCAATAAGCAACTGGGCTCTAGGCTCAAAAACTACACCAAGCTCAATTGGGGCTGCCTACACAAAACCACTTAGGTCCCATGTATGCCTTGGCGGGGATAGAAACTTTAGCTTTCGTATGTTCGTCACATTTGATAAGAATGATTGCTGACGACACGTAAAAGCGGGTTCGTGTCGCAAGAAATAGTTCTAGCCCAATGATGCTGCCGAACTAATGCCGCTGTGGACTCTATATTGGCCTTAGTGGGGCTGAACACAACGGCGTTTCCGCACACTATTGTGGAAGCATTCTTTCCATCAATTCATTGCATTAGACTTTTTCTAATATAGATAATTTGTATAATAAGTCTCGGCATTTTAGTCGGCTAGAAGTATTACAAGGCCTTAGTTCTCGCGCTCATACAAATTGCGCTAAAACTACTGAAACATACTGATTGCTAACTGATGTGGTTACCGTAGACAGCCTGCAACTCGCAGCAGGAGGGTGGCTGTTTCTGACCATACGGGCCTGGGACTGGTATGTCAGCGCCGCTTGCTGCAGGGGCTAGCCTGCAATCAAATTTTTATCTATTGTAGGCCGTCATTGAACCGCCACCGTTTCTGTGGGGGACGACGGCTGTTGCGACGCGCATCTTTCTCTCTCTCTCTCTCTTTCACTCTCCCTTATTCTTTCTTCTCAGTTTTCTCTTCTGTTCGCACGACGCAGCAGACGTTGCTCAGCTACAGAGTCAGACCCGTGCATTTGCTTTTCCTTTTTCCTACAGTCGCGACAACAGAAACAATAACAACAAAAAGTAAACCGCACTGTACAATCTGCATTGGAGTAATGCGAAAGCACGGATGCTGCTGTTGGTTGCTTCTGGTTGCTTCTATAGTTGCTTAATACACTTCTTGTTCACCGTTTTTAGATTTTGCTACTTTCAAATTTCGCGCCAATCCCTTCCTATGTCCTTTTTCGGCTCTACTTTCAGTTGCGTGTCGTCACATCCTCTAAGTCACATTAATTCACTTCTTGTTTATTAATTTTAATCGTTGATACTTTCAAATTGCGCGCCAATCAACTCCGATGCCCTTTTTCGGCTCCACTTCCGGTTGCGTGATGTCACATCCTCTACGTCCCATTACTTCACTTCTTGTTTATGCATTTTATTCTTTGGTACTTTCAAATTCCGCACCAATCTCTCTCTATGCCCATTTTCGGCTCTACTTCCGGCTGCGTGATGTCACATGCTTGACATCACCCTAACTGACTGATTTAATTAACTGTCTTAGTGTCTGATGCATTCAAATGTGACACCAAGCCATTCACTAAATAGACCATTTTCTCCTTTACTTTTTCATTTTTAGTCTGATAACTAACTAATTTACTTATTGGCCTAATTTTTTTTTTGCACACATTAGGTCGCCCTTTATGGATTGACATCACTCATTAACCTCTACGACTTCTCAATTACTCACAACTGCTGCAGACACTATTTTGCATATTGCGCGCTAATACCTTCTTATGCCCTTTTCCGACTCTACTTCCGGTTGCGTGACGTCACATTATATCACTTCTTGTTTATTCAATTTAGTTTTTGGTACCTCCAAATTGCGCGAATCGCTTCCTATGCCCTTTTTCGGCTCTACTTCAGGGTGCGTGACGTCACATCCTTGACGTCACCTTAATTTACTGATTTAATGAACTATTTGGTATTTGATACATTCAAATGTGGCGCCAAGCCATTGGCCAATGAGGCCATTTTCGCCTTTTCTTTGTCATTTTTTGCATCTAATGATTAACCTAAATAACTTATTGGCCTAATTATTTTTTCATACACAACATTACGTCACGCTCTATCGATTGACGCCACTCATTAACCTCTACTGCTTTTCAATTACTCACAACTGTTGCAGACACAAGTTTGCGTGTTCTTCACCTAATTATTGCCTAATTATCCTATTGGCCAAATTATTATTTCGGAGATCACATTACGTCACCCTCTAACGACTGACACCACTGGTTAACCGCTACCGCTTTTCAAAAACTCACAACTGCTGCGGACAACTTTTACATTTTTTGCCTGTAATTAATTAACTAATCACCGTATTGGCCTAATTATTTTTATAGCAACATTACGTCACCCTATATTGATTCACATCACTCATTAACCTCTAACACTTCTCAATAACCCGCAACTGCTGCGCATACGAGTTTTCGGACGTGGTATATGGACACGGTCTACGGACAGAAATCTGTCAACATAACATAGTAATGCTTCGCGTTATATTACGATATTAAATATTAGGGGTGGCTGCTCCTGGCCCTACGGGGCTGGGACTGTAAGTCACCGCTGCTTGCGGTGGCGGCTAGCCTGTCACCGAATGTTTATCTGTTGTAGGCAGCCCTTGCACCCGCCACCGCTTCGGTGGTGGACGACGGCTGCTGTGACGTGCGTCTTTCTCTTCCTCTCCTTTTTCTTTCATCTCTATTTTTTTCTTCTGTCCGCACGAGGCAGTGGAGGTGGCTTAACTAAAGAGCCAGTAGCACTCCCGCGCGTTTTCTTTTCCTTTTTCCTACAGTTGCAACAACAACGATATTACTGTTCAGAACAAACATCTCCACAGCCTGAACAAGGTGGAATGGAGTCATTTAGGCTAGATTCATGTTATGAATTATTGTGAAATTTATTAGTGTGGCTTATTAAGAAGGGCAGCCATGCATAAAATAATTGCCTAATTATGTCCATAAATATTCATTGGAAGAACTTGGACTAGGGATTCCCATCAATTATCTGCGTCGGACCTTTATGAGAATAATGTGGGCAAGGTCAAATGCATCTTGCACTATAGAGCCCGCACCGGTCCTATCTCATTATTTGAGGGTCTGACCGACTAGAAGTTCCCATCAATTATCTGCGTCGGACCCCTATGAGAATCATCAGTCATCTGCGTCGCACCTCTATGAAAATAATGTGGGCAAGCCCAAGTGCGGCTTGCGCTATGGAACCCGCATCGGTCCTATGTCATTATCTGAAGGGCTGACCGACTAGGGCTTCCTATCAATTATCTGCGTCGGACCCCCTATGAGAATAATGCGGGAAAACTCAAGTGTGGCTCGCGCTTTAGAATCCTCATCGGTCCTATGACAATATGTGAGGGGCTGACCGAAATAAAAAAATGAATGTTCATCCAGAGCGGCTGTTCGAATCTGTTAAAAGAAGGACCATCGGGGGGAGTTGGCGGGATGTGCACTTCTGGCAATCTGGGAGAAATGCGGGCAGCCCAGCAAGGGCTCATCGGGGTTTTGTCGACAGCCCTAGGTCGGCTCCCCTTGCAGCATCCACATTGAGCTCACCGGGGGTGTCCTGCATTGCCAGCATCGAACCCACTACCACCCCCCTCCCCCCCCCCCCCCCTTCCTTCATAGCCCACTTTGTGCAACCTGGGTTAGAAGAGTTTTTAGGCATTTTTCAGACTTGATCCCTTCCGTTATGTTTCTCTTTATACATGTGCTTTCTCCAAGCCATGAGGAGATGGCCGCGCACAAAACATTATTCTCCCATTTTTTATGGCTCGGGACTTGCTGCATACCATTTGCCAATTCGTTCAAACTACGTCTTCCACTCCCAGCTTTTCATTATTGAATTTTGAAACTGCGGCTTTGGAATCCAACTTTAAAGAGCTTCGCGTGGAACTTCAAAATTATACTTCCGGCTGTACGAACCTTATTACAGGTCGCAGTGCCTATTGCCCAAAGATTACATTAATTTTTTCTTCATCTTCCAATTTTTGAAGATGAACCTTTTCTTTGTCATCCTCGCGTGCATAGCGTAGGGGGCGCGTCTGGCAGACGAGGGCCAATTCTTGTGGAAATGAAGCGACTCGCCCTTTATCATCGGTGCGTGCAAAAAAAAATTGAGTCTTATTCTTACTACACGAAGTGAAGCCTGCGCAAATTCGACTGTTTACCATACACATTTCAATTTGCCCCAAAATGGAAACAGCGAAACGGGGCAGAAAAAAAGGAGAGTGCTGCATAAGTATGATACATTAAGCGCAAGACTGATTTGGTTTTAGGTTAAATCCTATCATAACAGATTTACAGTCAGTACTTGGTTTTCTCTAACTAACCTAATTTTAACGCCAATCAGGCGCTCTAGCTGGAACAGGAGAAACGAGTATAATCATTGTTTACTGTTGTTTTTTTAGCGCGCGTAGATATGTAAATCAGAAAAGGCAGCCGAGCTTTAGCTGCTACTCGGTTCCTGACGCAAATCCTCGGTAAATGGAAGCGGTTGATGGCAATGTATAGTGTGACTCGTGATTGGAAACTCCGTTTGGGATGCTCGATAAGCGCAATTCCTGCATACCAGTGTCGGCGGCAGAAAAAAAAGCGAAGTCAATTTCTTCTTTAACTGGTGAAAGCTTAGTTTCTTAGTGACACAGGTGATTCTCTCTTTTTCCTGTCAGCTAAGAAAAAAAAAAGAGAAAAAAAACTAGCGCAAGTTCAAAGAAGTATTGAAGCGACATTATGAGTGCGCCAAGTCGTCTTAGCATGAAATAATTCAGGGTAAATATGTGAAGAACATCGTGCGGTCCTCAGTGCCCTCTATATTTACTCAGATGAATATTATATATCAGCCTCATATTGAAGGGTCTCCGCCCGGAGCATCGTTCTTTTGTTGTGAAGTTGAATTAAAACTCGAAGCCCGGCGTTTGCTCAAGCAATCTATTTGAATTAGTTTCAAAACTCGCTGCATTCGGAGCCCTCGCAAACAGGCAGTTCTTTTAGTGAAAGCAGAAAATACTATTTTGCTACTACTTGCGAGAGATCGGCATTTCGAGAAGAGAGGCGCAATGTGGTGTTTATCTTAGGATAATATAGATGTATCATAAAAGACGCAACCAGCGTCGTCGGCGCTGCGCCTGAAAACTTTAAAGTACGGCGCTGCCCGGCTGAAAGTCTCTGACATGTTAGCAGATGTCTTCGTTAAATGAGTCGACAGGATCTCAAGATTAATACGATTCAAGTGTAGACATTTGCTGTCTTTTTTACTTGCTTAAATTTTATTCAGGATCTAGAAAATCAGTATAGCTTGCTCAGTTCCTTCAAAATCTTTCTCCGTGGTGTATGCCTGTCATGAAGCTGTCACCTCACGATAAGCGCTTGTTGTTCTCTTTCGAGGTTTGGCACTACTCGGTTGTACTGAATACGTTTTTTGTTCTTGAAGTCGTTATCCATACAGCTGGCGTAGAGAACTTTTTTTACAAACAGCGCGGTCGCCACTGAAAGTTCAAACTCCGACTTGAGCGAACCGTGACACATGCTTGTCAACATTTCAAACCCAACGTCACCACGTTCGGAGCAGCAAAGTCTACTTCGTCCCTGTACTGCTTACATCGGTTCGGATCAGTGAACGGCAAAGGTTTTCTGAACTGCAAAAGTGTTTGTTTATTTGAAAGTTCTTCAAAGTATAGTTGGTCCGTAATGCGGCTTGGTGCTCAAAAAACTATTCTGCTGTCCACTTTTTTATTTAAATTTATTTATTTATTTAACGACACTGCCAATATTACCGGTATTATTCTCACGTCCTAAAATAAGCAAAATAAACGCACATGATGGCCACTACGTAATGGTCTACCACCTCCTTTGGATATTCAGTCAAATCGAAAGAGCGGGTGGAAGATAATTGCATGTAAAATCCCCAAGACTTCTTAATATCGCACGTACTTCTCATACGTTAAACAATGGGAGCAAGTACAAAGAAGACAAGTACGGCGAAGCGAACTATGAGTGACGCTGGTTAAAACAAGGAATCTGTCTCTACTTTGCGCGTCACTGCATTGAAAGTCATTGAAGTAAAGAAGATGGAATTACTTAAATGGGATGTCTCGCTGTTGTTCTTTTTCTCATAATAGATCGTGGCAGGCCCAAATTGCCGACACGGGGAAGGTGTTGAAGCAGAACTAAAAATTCCAAGTGCAGCTTGGAATTGTTCACCAGCGCTATGGTTGAGAGTGGCGCTGGTGAACACTCTCAAGGTTCGTATAAAGACAACATAAATACCCAAGCAAGTAGCAGGGTGGACAGCGGCCGATGTAGCTCAGTTGGAAGAGCACCGGACGGGATATTCGGAGGTCGTGGGTTCGGTTCCCACCATCGGCACGTTGTTTTTTCTTCTACTTTGTGTTTAATTATCTTTTCACTAAACAGATTACATTACTAATTTCTGTGATTATCCAAGTAAACATTTAAAAAAACACATAAAGTACCATCCCCAACGTTTTTCCTTGGCCTCGCCGACTTTTGGCTTCTTTCCTTCATGTATTATAACGAGCACCCTCATTTCCCCTATATATATATATATATATATATATATATATATGACGGCGGCACTGTGAAAGTAATACGCAGTTTCCCAGTTTCCGATAAGTGCGATAGCTGGCCCTGGGGCCTAGCTATTTTCATAAGCCACCTCAAGTAACATACATAGGAAGGCATGTGGGTGGATTTATTCAGTTGCATTTTCTGAAGCGGACTCAGGTGACATAGTTAAAGAATGTGGGTTGGTTTGGCACAACGCTACTTCCTCACTCTTGAGAAAAGTACGACGTGCATCTTGATATTTAGCCTTCGGCTTAATTTGTTCTTGTCTTTCTTCCTTAGTCTTAGTTTCGTCCGTGCTACGTTCGTGCGTCAGTCCACTTTGCTCCATCCAATGGCATTAAGCGCAGCAGACGCATTGCTGATGAGCTTATCCAATATTTACTGAAGGTTTCGAGTAAGGCTCAATGGGAATAAAGAGAACCCTTGCCCGGCAGTCCAGTTCCACGTCTTTTTACACAGCTAAGAAACGATATGCAAAACAGCCTAAGTGAAACCGCTTTGAAGATTTACTGTATCTTATGCTACAGCATGGTCATTCCAAAGTGACTTAGTAATGACAAGCGATTACCACGCGCCGTGACAGCAAGCTCGCCGTCCATGATAGCGCACTGACGCTTTCATTCCTTTCAATGCTTTCATTCAGACTCATTCTAACTTTGCGATATGGCAATGTTTTCTTTTCGCAACCTCCCTTCGTTCCAAGAGATAGCAAACTTCCTTGTTATCTTCCTTTTATAGAGTATAATTCTTCGTTCAGCGCTTTTTTCACTGACAACTCTGATCGATCGCAGCGCTCCATCTGGAACATAGCATCCAGTTGTCGTCAAAGCGGCGGAGCAACGACAAGCGTCGTCAGAACTAATTCTGCGAGCCATTCTCCCGCGTCGCGCTTTTTCCTGAAGCTCGCAATCTCTACCAAAGGATTATTTTAGCGCATTATGAGATAAAGGCGGAAAAGCAGCCGAAAACCGTACGAAAGAGCCTACAACACAAATCGACATTGCCTCGGAAAATCAATCATTCTATCTTGCACACTGTCTTCATTTTTTTCTTCCTCGAAAAAAACATCTGCCATCGCGCCTTCTCGCTTTATTCTACCAGATTTGAACAATTTTATCTCTTTTCTAAAAAGAACAAGAAGTGACATAGGCAAACCTTGTTCTTTCAGTAAGCAGCTCCAAAGTTTTTTTTTTTTTTTTTCCAGTTAACAAAAATTTACTTTGAGCTGTCAAGGACATTGTTAATGGCTTTAAAACTGGAGTACGACCTGAGAACCAGATATTAGGCCAGAAATGTCTCTCTCCTTCTGTCTGTCTCTCTCTGCAAAAGATGATAACGCCGTGCTGGAGGAATTCCGTGAGGACTAGCAGCATTTCAAGGTGTTGGAACATTTTAATAAGCTAATTTGTATATGTTACCCACCAACATGTTTGAAGGAGTAGTTGTCAACGTGGTACCCTTCACTGCTTGAGCTATATTTCCATTTAGTATCATTATGCATAACACTAGCTCACCTTAGAATATGAAGGCTAGCAAGGTTAAATCCACAGTTTGCTGATTAATAACATCTTATATCGTTACTCTAATTTGTGCACTTTCTAGCAGGCTTTAAATAAAAAAAAAACACAATTCTGCAGAAAATGTACCTGAAATAAAAATTTATTGTTTACTCTAGGTACATTGTTAAATTCAAAATAAAATTTGGTGCGAAACCGATTCTCTTAATATGATAATTAGATAAAGAAAAATGAAATCATCGATTTCTAGTTTACAGGAGATACTGGCGAATGAAGGCCGGAGAGGGAAGGGAGAAAATGGAGGCGTAAGGTGGTAAGTTAAAAGTAAATAGGCGGGCAATGTGGGTGGAAGTGTTCCCTGCCCTCACCTGCATATTGGCTCGATATATCGTACCATCTCCACTTTTAACATGTATAGCTAGAAGCACCGCCCGCAAGCTAACGGTTCATGGAGGATTTGTCCCGAAATTATGATAATAGTCATCAATAACAAGCACATCTTTACACTTACTGCAGAAGAAAATTCCCTCCCGTATCCCCCAAATTAACGCCTTCCTTCTACAGCTAATCCACTCAAAGTTCCTAAATCCATCGATATAACTTGCTGTAGCCTCCTGCTACTTTCTCTTGAAATTCATTCATTTAACCAAGCGACCACGGCTTGTTTTATCTCAATTCTGTAACATACATTTATTCACCGGAATAACGCAAAAGCGGTTGTCGATGGAATTACATACTTATGTTTCCGCTTCGGCCTGATCGCGCGTATTGCTGCTGTGAACCCCTCCTTGCCAAAAGATGGTTTAATTGCCCTGATGTAATTGGCCGCCGCCTCCTGCACCAATATATTGTCTGCCTGAAATACCTTCCTTTCAACTTGCCGTGCATGCATGCCAAAAGAACCATTGCGAGTTCTGAATTCTGAACATTCCGGCCGTGATGCAGTCAGGAAGAAGTGCGCCGATCGTGCATTTCAACTCCGTGAGAAACCTAAGAGGGAATTGACAAATGATGGGAACGGCTGGCATAGTCGCTTGCAACGAAACCCATAGCCGAGCCGTGATACCGGTCCTGATGCCTCGCGTGCGCCTTTGAACGACCTCGCAAAATTGGTGTCTGTATCTGCATATTTTTGTCCGGGTTTTGCGGAGCACGACTGCTCGATGGGAAAGGCCTCTAGAGCAAACGAGTTTCACTTCTTTTCTAATAGGACCCCTGCATAAGCACAGCCATGCGGAGCCCCATGATGTGCCACATGGGAAAAAAAAAAAAAAACAGCGTGAAGTTTTCTTTTTTCCTCCTTTAATAACAGCAATATTAAATGGCGGGTGCTGGATTACTCACGCGAGATTCCGTGCAGCGCGTCAGTAGAGGACAATGCAGGTTCCCTGAGAAAAACCACGCTGACTACTTGGAAAACAGGTCGCTGCAGTAATGGACGCCGCGCACGCGACCGCGCTTAGCCGTTGACAGAAAGGTACATGCAAGCTCAGGTTACAGCTTGGTTTAAAGCTTCTGCAGAAAATAAATTTGGTTTCTATGACACTCCTACCGGAGCTTTTAGTCTGCGTAATTGCAATGGCACATTGTTTCGATACGATCCAGCGAATGGTTTAGCCCCTTCTGGCAGGGTTGAGTTACTCAGCAACGAGCGAAGTAGAAACGATAGTTTTTGATGAGAAAATAAATTTTGACATCACTGACCTCTTCGCACGACGGGACTATCTGTCAACAGAAAGGGTTTGTGCACTTTGAAAGCACAAAACAAAACTACCCAGCAAGCAATTGTTTCAAGGCCAACTGGCTTAATGAAGTAAAGGTCGTTCAGCGCTGGGTATATTAAGGGTTCCCCCGTGGAATGTGCAAAATATTTTTATTTTCAATTTCAAAAAAGTTAGCGAAGGCCTGAATGAGCTTCTATGCGTTCAAGCTTAAAGGAATTAGGTTGAAGCAATTATAAAGGGTGTTACACATAAGACTCTAAAACATATTTAATAGGGTATTGAGTTAGAAGTTTGCTTTCTTTAAACTTAGCATGAGCCGGCTGGTTAACTAATAACGAATAGTTACTTTCGGCTTATTACGGCTAGGCTCTTTATCTTTTTTTAAAAGACTTTAGCCCGACCGTAAACAATATGCATGGCGATTTTCAGAATCTTTACAATCCCACTTTTGTTTTCTTTCTAGCGGAAGAAATGTTAATATAGCAGGCAACAAAAAAGAAACCACGAGGCCAGAATCAGAACTAGCAACGCCTATAATCGCGCATCTCGCAGGGGTGCGTCCATCCTGTGCTCTCGGCCCGTCACCTTTCCCAGATGGGAGCAGCGAATTGAGTATGAGGACATTCTGGCTCAAAGCAGTATTTTTCTTTTTAGCTTCACCAATGAAAGCGCACCTCCATTTGCTATTTCACAACAAGTAAATACACATGACTAAAGAAATGCGCCGGTTGACCTGCAGTGACGTGAGCCCCTATGCTATGGATAGCTGTAAAACACATAACATATAATCCCCTTTCCTTCTGCCCTCTACTCCCTCCTCCCAAGGAAAAAAAAGGCATGACATCATGCTCTTGGCTACAAAACTTTTTGATGGGCATTTAAGCTAGTTCGTTTGTTCCCAGCATAAAATAAGAAATCTGTAAACACGAGCCATGAATATCTCGCTAAGCACGCATCTGCTCCTGCTGAGGTTGGCTTAATTTATAAGACTTAAAGGCATATTATCTTGTTATAGCATTTCCTAAACACTAGAATAAAAGTGATGAATACTGCCAAAGGCCGCGCGTACGGGAATAAGGTGCGGTTTGTAGGAAGCAGAAAACAATTGGCTCCTTGCGGAAAGTAACTTAGCAAAAGCAGTATCAACAAGGACCTGTTAAGAATCCACTAACAAAATCGCACTGAAAATACAGATGTACGATCAGGCAGTGCGCCTTTATAACGCTTCCTTTAGCAATGACAATTGTTACCAAATGTTTGTATGTCACGTGACGCGCGCGCGTGCCCTGCAAAAGTGACGAGCATACAAAGCGTTGCTCTCAAGTTTTAATGTCCACCGGTCGTTACACCTTTAGCAATGCAGTTCATTCCGAAATCGCTTCCTTCGAACTTAGTCTTCATACGTGTACCCTAGTGGGTTTTACCCTATTTTAATTTTATTTCTTACGCGTTGCGCATATTGTGCGCCACAGGCTATCTTTAAGACAATACGATACGTTGCTGAGCATGCTTGCGAAACTAGGCAAACACGTCACGAACAAAAATAAAAAAATATATATATTTAACTACCAGCAGACACCACCCATCGACAAAGATAACTAAGATTGCTGTTATTTAGACGAAAACGCAGTAGACGAAAGCAAAGTCAAGTGAATGCCCCTCGGTAAGCGTTGGCTAAGCGTGACAGTTAAACATTTCCTCCAGCAGAAAGCGACCCTCCTCTTTACTCTGGTGTAACATGTGAATAGTATTGTATGTTGGAGATAGCTTTAAAGTGCTACTTTTATTGTTTTCACCGTCTTCAAACTCGAACTATCCTTCCTACTCTTTATATTTTATGGCTGACAATGTATGTTCATTTTCCGATCCCATATAATGTGCACTTGATAAACAATAGAGGCACAAATGAAACACAACCGATTAAGCGAGCAGCAAAGGGAATAACGGCGAAAGATGAACCACATGGAGAATCATCAAACTGGAGTCACGAACACTGTCGCAGCATACCTTTAAAGGTAGGGTATAGGACGGCCCCTAAATTTTTCTATTCTCTGATGTCATGCACTCAATTCCGAGTCCCTTCTCAGCGGTGCATTTGCCTGAAAACTGCTACGCAATTTGATGATGAACTTTCATGAAGCAAGGGATGATAACGCCAGAGTGCCACGGCACAAGGTAAACGCCTCTACAAAAGCGGACCCAAAAGACTAATTTCAAAAGGTGAAATAGGGCACTACTTTACGCCACCTTTTATGGATTGCAATAAACCTATCATGCAAAACTTTTAATGTTATCTACGGCAAACAGTTTTTTTCCACTTCAGTCCGCCAGGCGCTTTAGCATTCTTATTTCCAGAGAGGACACGTAAATGTTGGTTAGCTTACATGATGTTCATGGCCACCCCCGTTCCGGAGACAGTGAGCATGACATCGGCATCGATGGCATAGTCGTTGTGGTAGATGCGCTCTATGGCTGTGTAGACTAGGATGCCCGTCAGCACCCAGATTAACACTACGCTGACCACTGCATGTAGTGCCTCAGCCTTGAAGAAACCATTAGTTAGAGGAGAAAAGCAACAACAACGACCGTTAAACACCTTTATACGAATGCGCGTCCATGTAGACTAATCATAACGTACACATAATAAACCGCTTGATTAAGAAATAAGTGAAACCCACTAGCGATAGAGAGGGTATAGTTCTCACCATGTAATTAACGGGACGTTGGCTAGTTCCGATTTAACAATTTCTTTCTCCCCAGAATGGCACTGAAATCCTTTTAGACAATTTTTATTCGTGAGAGCAACACAGGAAGTAAGCAAGACTGCAAAGTGCATTGTACAATAAACAAATCACTTATCGATGAGTTTATGCCTCTATTGTCTCACACATACAAATTATTGTAGAGTTCTAAGACGTGAAAGTCCACACAATGCAGACATAACGAAATGTTTTAACCAAGGGGCACGAACGTGCCTTTGTGGCTTAGAAAAAGCGACTAACTCGAGACCATATATAGCTCAAGTGGGTTCAAGTCCAATTTTAACCACGCATTCCAGGAGACAAGCCCGAGATCGAGTTGGAAGCTCTTTGTATGCCGCATATTGTTTCGACGCCACAAAACCTGCCAACCACTTATTGCTTGGTCATGCAACCTGGCAACTACCACCTGCCAAAGTCATGAATCTGATATGCAACCTGGCAACTACCACCTGCCAAAGCCATGAATCTGATATTTTCTTCGCAACGCAGACAAAGTGGACGCCAGCAGCGCCGACAGCGCAACATTTCTGCAAAGCACGGCTATTAATGCTACCACATTAAACGAATGAAATATACACTAAACAATTTAGTGAGATGGTCCGAGCTCCAAAATAGTATGTCTAGCTTCTCCTCGCTGGATGAAACGCTGCCGAGCTGAGGAACGAGAAAACACACGATAACATATTGTTTTCAGTTACCCTTCGCGGTCTAGCGAGGCAATGTGGGCCCTATCGACCACATTTGCCATGGTGACGTCACCCTCGGTCATAAAATGAGCTCTGATATCTTCGCTTAGCAAATACAAAATAGAAAGCCGACGGCGATGTCATCCAAGCGAGAACACTGTACAACCGTTTTTGTAAAAATAATCCCAATTGCAGAGCGTGAGACTGAAAAGGGCCTTCTTAGGAAGATTGCTTTTCCTTGCTTCTGTGCACGCTGTCGAGTGTAATGTCGCACGCAGGGACTCCGTGCTGTCGCTTTCAACACCCAGCAAACCAGGAATCTGAGAACCGAGGCCCACGGCGTATCATCCTAGCGTCAAAAGGACCATCAATCTTGGAAAGGCCTCGTTAGAGGTGACTCAGATTGCACAAAGGGTGTTGGAAACTCAGCGATGCATGAAGAGCACATTTTCCTCCCCAAACACGAGAATCACGTTCACCCCTGACATGCGTTATCGGCAGCACTGCATATGGCAGCACATATTGCTTTAGAACTTCCGCATAGAATCGAATATTTATAAGTTACGTGACATAAGATTATGGAAGCGGAGTTGCTGACAGCTCGCACAGCGTTAGCAATTCATTCTTTGATTAATCATGATGTAGAACGCATGCGATAGAACGCGCTTTTAAAACCAAAGGACAAAAACGAAGCACAAGCACTACTTAAAAACCCATGCAGCTATTAAAACATAAATATGATCAACGTACTTGCTTAGACTATAAAATACGAATTCAAATAAATATTGAAGTGTTTAAGACGCCTGTCGCAAGCCTGCAGGACGATCTTGCTAAATGTAGAAGTAACTTTGGAGATCTTAACAGCAATGTTTATTTACAGCAAAAGCATTACTTCATGGGATAAGGTAAGGAAAACGGGAAGTATGCCTGAAACCTTGACCTTTGACCTTTGATTATGCGTCTGACAGGTTGTAGTTGGGAGGTTACATGGCCGGGTACTCATTGGTCGGCGGTTTCTGTGACGTTACAAAACAACGTGTGATACC
This sequence comes from Amblyomma maculatum, assembly GCF_055883805.1. Taxonomy (NCBI): domain Eukaryota; kingdom Metazoa; phylum Arthropoda; class Arachnida; order Ixodida; family Ixodidae; genus Amblyomma; species Amblyomma maculatum. Next base: position 19,412,603 of record NC_139349.1, on the reverse strand, counting down.
GAATTGACAGCCGTTGTCAAATTAGTCTTGGTCTATAAACAGGAGAAGTGGTAATATCGAAATCAAGCCTTTCTGAACACTGTGGTCGCGATTTAGACAAACTGGCCCTAGGCCACAAAAGCACGTTCGCACAGCTTGTTTAAATCAGGGCTTTATATCTATGTCAATCCTATCAACTTCGAAAGCATGCATCATCGTCTTCCACCCGAGAGTGTCTCTTGGCACTGGTAATTGGCCGGTGACATGGCCGGGCACACAGTAGTCGGTGGTGACAAGTGACGTCACTTCACGCGAACTTATACGGTTAAATAAGGTAAATAATTTCAACGCGAGCATTATACATTTAAAGCCATTTATATTTGACAGGAAAGATTTCCCTTCACATTGTTTTGGCACATGTCATACGGTCATCGCACGATCCTGCTACATTTTTATCACACAGCATCCGTACCTTGAATTTGTCAAATATATAGGGGAATTTCCCAAGGTAGAGTGGGTTAGCAGTAAAGGAGGAACTACTCATTGCCATCCATCTAAGCTCCGCCGTTCGGCAAAATAGGAAAGTTATGCCTGTATAGCTTTCCTTTGTAGCCGTTTGGTCCCCATTGCAAAACCCTAAGTTATTTCCTCATTATTCACAATTAGGTGTGTTCCCAGAAATTTAGTCGAATATTTAAGAATAATATTGTTACGAAGCGGCAAGCCGATGAAGATAGGAGACGGAACATGACCGATGACGATGGTAGATGACGTTTAATGAATGTTCGCGGGCATAGCGCGAGCGCTCCTGCCCGCGCCACTGTCCGCTTCTTCTTCCTTGTCGTCCGTAACATGACCCGGGGCCACCGAGCGATCGTCCCGATCGTGGACGAGGAAGTTTAGCGATGTTAATGATTTTATGGCATGATGATGGGCGTGTCTGGATGCTTGAAGAAGAAGAGGAAGAAGTAAGAATAGAATGGCTTGCCGGTACGATGTCTGATGCGTGGGTGATCCGCCTCCCTTGGAGCTGTCAACCATCCGTCACCAGAGTCCATGGGACTGATGGCTCGAGGTCACGTCGGGCAGCTTGGGCGGGGGTTGCGTGTTCGTGTCCATCGGTTCCTTTGGGTCATTCGGGTCCTTCATCTCGGTTCTGATTGGTATGTCTGTTCTCCTTGTCTTCAGGTCCGGGCTGGGGGCTGGGCGGTGGTAGTTGTTCAGGTCTGGGCTTGAAGGGCTGGGGCGAAGCTGCTCGGCGATGTCCCTGGGCCCTCGGTGATGGTCCCGGCTTGAAGATGGCCTCGATGCTCCAAGGCGAGGATGGGGATGTCGTACGCCGCACCTCCAACCAAATGTTACGAAGCGGCAAGCCGATGAAGACAGGAGGCAGAACATTACCGATGACGATGGTAGATGACGTTTAATGAATGTTCGCAGGCCTAGCGCGAGCGCTCCTGCCCGCGCCACTGCCCGCTTCTTCTTCCTTGTCGTCCGTAACAATATTAAGACTTACAAATTTGTACGAAAATATACAAAGGCAAGGAACGTATACAGTCTTACGTTCAGAATTCGAACGTGAAAATAAAAGCATAGCCAAGAACATAAAGAGGCCTATTACCCCACTAATCATGCGTCCGTTAATCTTTTCATTGGTAGAGTGCTTGGAATCACGGTTAAATTGTATTTCAACATGGCAACCAGAAAGAGACTGCAGAGTAAAAGCATTCAAACTTCGAACGCAGTATTTTACCATAAGCCTATGTAAATGTCTGCCAAAAAGAAAAAGACCACTTCCATGAGGAATTCTCACCCGGAAGGGTTAAGTTATTGTAAATTGACCCGAATAGCGTTTTCTCGTCATATTTCTTGAGTCTCGAGTACTACTGTGTAGTTGTTCTCGTTTCTTTGTATAGAGGCAAGACACACGGCGCTCTATATTCCGCAGGGAACTTTGCCGCATAAAGGAAAGTAACAAAACAATGTGTAGTCATGCAGGCTGGAGGTAATATCCTCAATACCCGAAAAAAAAGCAACAAACAAACTGAACGAGGACGAAACAGTAAATTATATCAGATAAAGAAGAGTGTGCTGGGCTTGAGAAACAACCTTCGTTTGAAAGAAAGAAGAAAGAATCGCTGCTTAGCCGGAACAGTGTGAATGCGATTCCCGGACGCAGGCTCATGAATCATTCGTTGTGAAAGTTCTTATTTCAAGGAATACAAAAGATCACTTTGCAAATGTTCTCTTTGTTTGATCTTTTCGATATCCCTTTCATCATTCGAGTGAGACTACGGCGGAACTGCAATAAAAAAAAAAAAAGAAAAACGTTTATTAGACGACTCAAACGTGAAGCAAATGCGTATGGAGGTTACGGCATATAACCCAGCAGCTGAAAGGCATCGCACACACTACAGATTCTAAACATAAAGAAAGAAGCAGTGTCTGAGCTCGTATTGTGATTCTCTAAAGGCCTCGGGTATCTTTTTTCGTCGCATATATGTGTACTTTGTCTTACATATTACAAGTGCCTTAGCATTAATGTGCCTGTGCACCTGTCAAAATTTCTGCTTTTTCAAGAAGTTAGGATTCAGGTAAAATAACTCATCGTTCATCACCGCGAAACTCGCGCGAAGGATTTCCCGGAATATTTTCTCCGAAACATGCAGCAGTAATTTGCTTCCGAAATGAAGTACGCCACTGCGTTGCCACGGAGATTTCCAGGTTATGTTCGGTTCTTACATTTCTAGAAAAACTGTACCGTAGACTTGGAGTAGCTGTCAAGAATGCGTGGCTCTCTTGTCGCTTTGGAAACGCGGAGGCTGTTCCATCCGTATGCTTTGGTGAAACGGTGAAGGTACGTTGCTGAGCTAACCTTTCTGAAGCTCACATATTCGTGCCGAAAGTGTCAACGTTCTAGAAAAAGATATGAGCCTATTTCTAACAATGGGAAAAGTAGGGATGCGAGATGGGTACTATGCAAAGCCTTAGGGAGGGTGAATAATCTATAAGGACTATAAACATATATACTCTGTTTTTAAATACTCTGTTTTTAAATGTCAGATAAGAACTACGCGCAGAAAACGTTTGCGGATGGCAATTGTGTGCCTGATATATTTACACAAAACACATCATTCTGCACAACATTAAAGCACAAGCGAAGGCGCCGCTGCCCTAAACGGAGTTACAGTTTATGTACTCACAGTAATAGGCGCCCAGTTCGCAGCACAGCGCCAGTGTTTAGGATCTAACCGAGCGCAGCTATACGCCTATAAACAAAGGCTACAGCTTTCACATAAATTTTGCCGCTGAAGAAAAATACAAATCGTATTGTAGGGCGAGAGGGAATTAATCAACTCCAGACAGGAATAGCGTTTGATCAATGTTTCAGCGTAAATAACCGAAGGTAGAACAAACTCGCTATAAGATAAACACTCATGTTTATCAGTAATTAGTCTCTTATTACAAGTGTAATCTATCTTGGGGTTTTTCCCTACAACAGTTTACAGGGTTAGTATATCAACTCATGATCTTTGAGTCATGTTTCAGGAAAAATTTGCCTCTAGCTACTTATGGGCAAAACAAAATCTAGAACTGCACCCAAGCAGAGGAGAAGGGTAAAGGCTATGTGGGATCCATATGGCCTCCGTGATTAGCCAAGATTAGCCGAGATCATCCCTGCACTCCATTTTTGAGCAGCCATATAAATGCAGCGATGGGCCAAAGTAGGCCGCGGCGCTGCACTTTTAATCTCGTCCTGGTCGCTCGAGGCAGCATGCTGAGCGGAGACGCAGTGAGTCCAATTTTTAAAGTTGTCAAGCAATGAAACTACGGCTTCGTACCGGTTAACCAAAGTATTTAAAAGCTTGAGAACATTGTTCATTTTAGAATGATTTGTTTAGCGGGATTCTGGTGGCGCACACTTTCTACGAATAGGAAGAAAGATATTTGATTCGCTCTTGGTAGGCATAAGCAGCGACTCGACTGGGTCATATATAATACAGCTAATCGAGGATGCCAGCGGACTTGTATAGGTCCTACTCTAGTTCCTACCGTGCACCTCCTATCGAAACAAAGCTTGCTGATTGGCTAGTTGTTGCGTACTGTATGAAAACCGATTAGCGCCATACAAGATCGACACAAAAAAGGCAGACAGGAAGACGCACTTCGTCCGGTCTGCCTCTCTTCTGTGCGTCCTGTTTTGCGCAAACTTGTTTTCATACACATCTTATCGTGCTACGCAGCCTTCAGGCGCAATCTATGAGAGAAACCATTTTCAGCAACAGTGCCTCCACACAGCCTGCTAGTCTCTGCATAGAGTGCCTTGGACGGCGCAGGAAATGCACGACAAGCGCGGGTGCCACAACACTGATCTCTTAATCGATGCGGCCCAGCTTTTTACGCCCGTGTCGGCTCAAAATTGCTTCAGTTGCTTGAGCTGGACCCAGATAGACGGCCAGCACCGTTCGTGACTTCATAACCTGATTCAAGGCCTCTGCTACATGAAGCAACGTTTCGTAATGCGTCGCAGACGCATGTGTCCTTTCCATGAGATCTTGCCCACCTCACCACCACCACTGTACGTGCAAGGGCGAAGCTTTCTGTGCATCATTTGCTTCTCAAACGCCTTTTTCCTCCTAGCGGCATCTACTACTAGTACCCTCGTCGTCCTTATGCGTATCCCGTCATTACATGCTTCCGGTAGTTACGCTTCATAGACTATTACGTCCATCATTACCATAACTCGGACGCAGTCAGCCACTGCCGCTCGAGACTTTCGCTCCGCCCTATGGCGTTTCACCTGGCGACCTGGACCACCTGATAACATCGAATACCATATCCTTTAGAACAGCAATTACATTTCTGAGTTTCGGGGCCCCAACATACCTGCTTTTTGTGACCATTTGCCACCCAAATGGACGATTACGACTAAAGGGGAATGGGATGAGAGAGAAGTGGCGCCTTAGCATTCGAGCAATAAAGTCATTCCTGAGTTTTAGCTAGGCGGCGCAGTAACGTCAAGTATTTCACACCAGCAATAACACATCAATTTCACCCTAATCAATACAGCCACCGTATCAATAGTAGCCTAAATCTTATTGAGTTGCTAAGATCTATTTTAGGCTTAAAATACTTAGCATGATCATAATAGACATTTGTGTAAAAAGATTAGTTTGTAGTGGCACTAGTGTGATATTTAACTCCATCAGTGGGAGTAGACAGTGCTTCCTAAGCGCTCCAAAATCAATAAAGAAGTATTTCAAAGAAATGAGATGTCGCGAATAGGTGAACGATTACTCTTAACTGCCAGTGGCTTACCTGTCTTCCAAACAGGGACAACCAATGGCAGTTTTTTTGCTTGCGTTGGTAACCTGCGTCGAGGACAAAATGAAAGTGCAGAAGAACAGAAAGAGAACAGAAAGAGAATATGTTGACAATCAGCTGCAGCGGTGGCGTAGCAGTAGAACATCCGCCTCGCATGCAAGAGGACCGGGGTTCAAATCCCGGTGCCGCGCAATTCTCCACCGGATGACAAAAAAAAAAGAAAAAAAAAATCCGCGTGTCGATGGAATTGCATATACAGGTTTGGGGTGCGACCTGATGCCGGTGAACACCTCCGGCAACGCACTCCCTCACCAGAACAGGAGTTGGCCACCCTGGTGCAGTAATTGGCCACAACCTCCTATGATAAGCTCCATAAAACCCCGGCCCTCAGTCACCAGCGGCTGCGGAACAACTGACCACGGCGGCGGTCAGACCTATGACGCAGCAGGGGGTGCTAAGAAAGCCTGGCTCCGCTGGACAGGCCGCCATTGGAAACTGACCCTGGCAACGTTTAATGCTAGAACCCTAGCTAGTGAAGCTAGTTTAGCAGTGCTGTTAGAGGAACTAGAGGGCATGAAATGGGATGTCATAGGGCTTAGTGAGGTTAGGAGGCCGAATGAGGCATATACTGTACTGAAGGATGGGCATGTACTGTGTTATCGAGGTTTACCAGAGAGGCGACAACTAGGAGTAGGTTTCCTTGTCAATAAGTATACAGCGGGTAATATAGATGAATTCTATAGTATTAATGAGAGGGTTGCAGGCATCGTAATTAGGCTTAATAAGCGGTATAAACTGAAGGTTGTACAGGCCTATGCACCTACATGTAGTTATGATGACCAGGCAGTTGAAAGCTTCTATGAAGATGTAGAATCGGCAATGCGAAAAGTAAAGACGCAGTATACTGTACTAATGGGCGACTTCAGTGCCAAGGTAGGGAAAAAACAGGCAGGAGGCAAGGCAGTAGGTGACTATGGCATTGGCTCTAGGAATAGCAGGGGGGAGTTACTAGTTGAGTTTGCAGAGCGCAATAACTTACGAATCATGAATACCTTCTTCAGCAAACGGAAGAACCGAAAATGGACATGGAAAAGTCCTAACGGAGAGACTAAAAATGAAATCGACTTCATAATGTGTTCAACCCCCGCCATTGTGCAGGATGTAGAGGTAATCGGGAAAGTTCGATGTAGTGACCACAGGATGGTGAGGTCCCGAATTAGCCTAAATCTGAAGAAGGAACGCAATAGATTAGTAAGAAAGAAACCCATCAACGAATTAGCGGTGAGGGGGAGGGCAGAAGAGTTCAGGATCTCGCTACAGAATAGGTGTTCAGCTCTAACTGAGGATGGCGACATTACCCTGGAGGCAAGGAACAATAATTTCAGAGATATCATTACTGAGTGCGCGGTAGAAGTAGGCGGTAGGATAGTTAGAGAGGATACCGGTAAGCTGTCTAAGGAGACGAAAGATTTGATTAAGAAACGCCAGAGTATGAAAGCTTCCAATCCAACAGACGAGATCGAATTGGCCGAGATATCAAAGCTAATCAATAAGCGCAAGGTGGCCGATATAAGGAAGTATAACATGGAGAAAATTGAGCATGCTGTAAAGAACGGGGGAAGCCTTAAAGCGGTAAAGAAGAAATTGGGCATAGGCAAAAACCAGATGTATGCGATAAGGGACAAGGCGGGCAACGTCATCACTAATATGGACAAGATAGTCAAAGTAGCCGAGGAGTTCTATACAGATCTCTACAGTAGCCAAAGTAGTCAGGACCGTAATGAGATTGGCGGTAGGGAAAAACAGTCAGACGTTCCACCAGTGACGAAGGACGAGGTCAAGAAAGCACTAGAAACTATGAAAAGGGGGAAATCAGCTGGAGAGGATCAGATAACTACAGATTTGCTGAAGGACGGGGGGGATATCGTGCTAGAAAAACTGGCCACCCTGTATACGCAGTGCCTGGTGTCATCGACGGTACCGGAACCATGGAAGAATGCAAACATTATCCTCATTCACAAGAAAGGGGACTCTAAGGACCTTAAAAATTACAGACCAATCAGCTTACTGTCTGTTACGTATAAGGTATTTACTAAGGTAATCGCTAATAAAATAAGGACAACCTTAGACTGCAATCAAGCAAAGGATCAAGCAGGGTTTCGGAAACGGTACTCTACTATCGATCATATCCATACCATCAATCAGGTGATAGAAAAATGCTCGGAATATAACCAGCCCTTATACATAGCATTCATTGATTACGAAAAAGCATTTGACTCAGTTGAAACCTCGGCGGTGATGCACGCATTGCGAAATCAGGGGGTAGACGAGCCGTACGTGAAAGTGCTGGAAGATATATATAGTGGCTGCACAGCAACCATAGTTCTGCATAAAGAAAGCAACAAAATTCCCATAAAGAAAGGTGTTAGGCAAGGAGACACAATCTCCCCAGTACTATTCACAGCTTGTTTAGAGGAAGTATTCAGAGACTTGGAATGGGAGCAGTTAGGGATAAGGCTTGATGGAGAATACCTCAGTAATCTGCGATTTGCTGATGACATTGCCTTGCTAAGCAACTCGGGAGATGAACTGCAAATAATGATTGATGACCTAGACAGGAAAAGTAGAAAGGTAGGCTTGAAAATCAATATGCAGAAGACTAAGGTAATGTTCAACAGCCTCGGGAAGGAACAGGAGTTTACATTAGGTAGCGAAATACTGGAAGTAGTAGGCGAATATATCTACTTAGGACAGGTAGTAACCGCAGATCCGGACCATGAAAAGGAAATAACAAGAAGAATAAGATTGGGATGGAGCGCATTTGGCAAGTACTCGCAGATTATGACTAGCAGCTTACCGGTATCGCTCAAGAGGAAAGTATACAACAGTTGCATCTTGCCTGTACTCACCTATGGGGCTGAAACGTGGAGGCTAACCAAGAGAGTTCTACTTAAGTTGAGGACAACCCAGAGGGCTATGGAACGAAATATGGTAGGGGTAACATTAAGAGATAGAAAGCGTGCAGAGTGGGTCAGAGAAATAACTCAAGTTAACGACATTCTAGTGGAAATTATGAAGAAGAAATGGACATGGGCAGGACATGTAGTGCGAAGAGAGGATAACCGATGGTCGCTGAGGGTAACAAACTGGATTCCAAGGGAAGGAAAGCGTAGCAGGGGGCGGCAGAAAGTTAGGTGGGCGGATGAGATTAAGAAGTTCGCAGGGGTCAAGTGGATGCAGCTAGCACAGAACCGGGTTAAGTGGAGAGATATGGGAGAGGCCTTCGCCCTGCAGTGGGTATAATCAGGCCGATGATGATGATGTTGATAATCTGTGGCAGCCTTGAGAATATTTCGAATGTGCTCAATGCTTGTGATTTGAAAGCCTCAAAGTAGTTATTCCACACGAAGGATAATATAAGATACCCTGTGCATAACAGCAGGCCACGGAAAACTTCAAGTCCAGTGCAATAACAAAAACGCCCTGCTCCGAGTAAAAGATGAATTGCCAAACTAATTGCGGACTCTAAGATTCCTGTATAAAGGAAGTCCTCATTATGCTCGATTATTCTGTTTTATAAACACTGCATACTTCGCTTCTGTAATATATTGTTGCGAAGAAGATGATCGGCAGTGGCGCAGGAGGAGCCCTCGAGGTAGGTCAGCCATTAAATCATAATCCACCCTTTCGTCATGTTCTACTGTCTTCGCGCTTGTCGCCACATAACATTTTGGTGAAGGTGCGGGGTACATCCTCCTCATCCTCACCTTGGAGCATCGACGCCATCCGTAAGCCGGGACCATCGGTCGAAAGCCCGTCGCTGTCGCCACGCAGCTCCACCCCAGCTCTTGCTGCCCAGTCCCGACCAGTCGCAACTACCGCCGCACAGCCCTCAGCCCGGGTCTGAACACAAGTCCCAGAGACCAGCAGATCAGAGCCGAGACTAGGCCAAAGACCGGAATGACCCGAAGGACACGAACACGCAACCCCCGCCCAAGCCGTCCGATGGCACCTCGAGCCATTGGCCCTATGGATGATTTGATGGCAGATGGTTAAGTGGCGAAATGCGGACCACCCAGGCCCAAGTATCAGTCATCGTGGTGGCAAGGAAATTATTCTGTTCTATCATTCTTTCGACTTCAGCGTACCAACCAGGACAATCGCTCTGTGGCCCCGGGAAATATTGCGAAGAAGATCGGCAGTGGCGCAAAAGGAGCCATCCCCCTAGGTCAGCCATTAAATCATCGTTCGCAAATGTCGCCATGTTGTGCCATCTTCTCGCTTATCGACACGTAACAATACGATCGTATCTGCTGATTTAGTTCAATGAGCTAAAGTGTCATTGGTCGTACCGCGCAAAATATATCCCAGTTTCCGGTGCACACAGACTGTCAAGCATTGAGTGCACTTCAGCAGTCATTCAGGGAAAGTAATAAGCCTAACAGATGCAAAATTCAATAATGCTGTAAAATTGCGACAATTGTTGGAGGGTTTTCTAATTTCCAAGGTATAAGGGTACATAAAGTAAAAAGGTAAAAAATACAAGGTACAAAGGTCAGTTTCAATTAGCACACTCAGGAAGCACACTGATTAATGTACTTAACGAAGCCGTCACATCGATAATGAGTTTCGCTCCTGGCAGCCGCACAGGGAAAGTTGAAACACTGTTTCGGGGCGTGACGTGATCAGACGGATGCTCCGAAAAAGGCAGACTGTCTTCGTCTGAGTAAACAAACGCAGTTGCTTTTCTTGGCTGATTCCTTTATTTCTACTTGAACCTAAGGCTGTAAACATGACTCAGAGAGGCGTTTCCGAGCACCTCTTGAAAAAACGAGATCCGCATGAGCGGGGAGCTAGCTCAATTGCGTGAAGAAGCCGTTACCCCATCGGCAATCGTCGCACGTTCCCTCTCAAATATTGATGGCTCAATGAAAAATACACGAGAAGGCAAAAAAATTAAGACAACAAAGAACGCAATGAAGCACAGTGGTCCGTGGCCCTCAACGCTGAATAGCAGTCGGTGTGTTGTGCCGTTGCTTCAGGCCGTGTGTCGCTCTGTGCTTCGAAGAAAGCCGGTTGGAATTCCGGAGGCGTCAAGCTGCCGGCAGACTTCGCCATTAAAGTATTTCGTCACGTTTCGCTCAGATCTACTTCCCAAAGAAAACTACGACTGTTTCAGTGACTGTCATAAGACGTTACGCGCACAGTAATTGACATGCGAGCCAAAGTTATCTTTTCTCATCTTTCAAAACTTTTTGCCTTGGTTTACAGAGCGTAGGAACCTGAGGCGCTCACCACACTCACGAAGATGTAGCTGGCGTGCTTAGCATGCAAGAATCTGATAGGCCTAAAGAGATACAACATTGGAGACCGGAAGAGTGAGTCCTTCCTTTTTAGCAGAAGAGCATTTCAAAACGAACAAATCCAGTTAAGATATATCCACATGGGGCCAACATAAGGTGGTTGGTTATGAGTCCTTACAGCATATGCAAGCGTAAAGTTTTAAATCTCGGATACGCCGGACTAAAGTTTTGCTGAAGAAAGCGACATAAAAGCAACAGTCCTATAATAAAACGAGAACTCGTTTTAACATTATCCTGAACGCTGGCAAGTGAGTGTAAGTGATGGAGCAAAAAAAAAAATGGAGAACCGTTTTCTTGCTTTTAGGCGAATATTCATTGGCAGCATTTTGGTCTGACCATCTATTGAATATATTTCCTTTAGCTCTACATTACGGCAATAATTATTAATTCTGCTTGGTCGTTTTTGTAAGCATCAGTTGAGAAAGGAAAGCATGGCGAAAGTTTCTAAAGCGACATAGCCGACTTTTCTATTTCAGACAACCTTTCCAAAGGCACTCCCTTCTCCTGCCTAATGTACGCCCCATGCAAATAGTATCACAGTTTCCTTGCAAATACTGCACCTAAAATGTAAAACTGCCAGTGAACTTGATGTCAGAAAAACCTACTTCTTAATTGTTTCGGCCTTTACTTGTGCAGGGCCAACACGCGTTCCAAAGAGCTTCGAAAAGTCAGACTTTTTTTTTAAACGTTTTGTTATTGCCTCAGTACACAAGGGTGCTTTTAAAAGAAAAAAGTGGGTATTTAAATATTAATGAAAAACGTTTGCCAATCTAGCGAACTCGAGAAAGAAGCGTTGATGTTTCTCTTGTGCATAGGTAACATATGTAGAAAGGTTCTTCGGCACGGGACTCGCTGCTTCCATGTTTCGTATTCTTGTTAGCCTTTGTCCTCAACATCCGAGAAACTCACAACGTGCGTTGGATATCTCACTCGGTATTTCAAGAGTTCCAGACAGGACACCAGAAGCGGGAATTTATATTAATAAATTAAGGCCACGTTCGAGTGACAGCAGGAGTTAAGTTCAGGATCTTAAGAACAGAGGCGTTTATGTGGGCAGGTTCTCGGGTTGCAGATCCTACAAAGTTTTGTGAACCGATCGCGTCATGGCATACTAAGTCAAATCGAAATTATTGGTGGATACGAGCCGCCAGACGACGTATGCTCTTGCAGATCTCTGGACTGTGACGGACGCGGCTAAATACCATGTTTCTTGAAGGGCGTCGGTGCTGATCGCAATGCGGGCTTATGCGGCAACTTATAAGGCATAGTTCCTTCGCAAGCCATTCACGAAAAGGATACCCACCAGACCGGAACCTTGATTTGCTCCTGCATATGCCTCGAGTTCAAGATATGTTTATCGCCAAGCAGCACGGACGAGTTGTACATTGCGTTTTATATATGTGTGCAAGTAGCTATTGTTTGAAAGCTTGAAAGACAATTGTACTCCTTTGTTTCCATTTTCCCATATAATCTCGCACCACGGAGACCACTGTCCGCGCATCGCACAATCGAGACCAAAGTTTTGTGCGGAAAAATCATTCCATAGCCTGATGCAGTTGTTCTAGCAGTAGTCGTGCTCCCTCATGAATACCAGGTTGCAGATTCATAGCTCTAAATGTTTTCTCTTTCTGCCCGTGTTGTCTGCGATGAATTTTTAGCCTCTGTATATTCGTTCCATATTGATATTTACTCACAAAGTTAAGTTGAGAGTTCAGTTGAATACTGGTGCTGAAATAAATATACAAATTCCAATTCCCATTACCCTTGCGCGGCTATTACTTCAGCGGAGGGTATTAGAGAGTTAGTTTCTTGGAGTAAAATTTATTCACAAAACACTGAATGCTCACCGATCATAGTTCTTTGACAAGCCATTATCAGAGCAGTCAATACGGTCTACTGATAGTTTAGCGAATTATGACTGCTTCATCGGTTTTCTCTCAGTACCCTAATAAATAGCGCCAGCGGCACTAAAATTGTTTCGATACGCAAATTATTACTTACATTCAATATTGTCCTCCTAAGTGACTGCACATTACAATGTCTGTCTACGAAAAATCCTGGACATCTGCACTTTTTAACGAGAATACAAAAACAAACATTGCTGCATCATATACTTGCTAGGGTAATATATCAATGCTAAGTAGGAAGCAGTGACTTGCCTGGTTAAAGATATAACGCACTTATCCCCCCACCCCCCCTTTCAACCAAGGCTGCCATGTTTTCACTGTTCTTGACAACATAGAAAGCGGTGGCCAAGCTGCTTCTACCGGTATCGATTATGGAAGCCCCATGTTAACACCTTTGGGCGGAGCGACCGCGCTCACCCTTCCTACGCGCTCGTGTTCATGCGAATAAAGCCAGCTCACCCACGAGCGTCTGTGCTCGGGGAGGTATACATGTGCAGCACGTGCTATACTTCTAAATGAATGGAAGAGTTGGATAAAACTCCTTTAGGAATACTTTTTTATTTTGTCCAAAGAAAAGATTAAAAACTTGCATGGTTTTTAATACAGCCCAACACGTTTGATGAAAGCAAAGGAGCATCGCCATTGAGAGTTCAACGAGATAGCGTTAAAACCTTAATGCTTTGAAGACGATGTTGCGGCCGCACCATACAATCGAAGGAATTTTCTTTGCTACTCCCTTAATTATTACTTCTGTAATTAGCTTGTTTCTAATGACGCACCTGACAACATAAGGCAATGCATACATTAGGTCAACCTTTATTCGGAGAAAACCAATGTATCAGGTTTTTAACTACACAAGTTTTTCAAGTTATTTGTACAACGTTTAGCCTAGGTGACCATCCACTTGTCGGAAAATAAATTTGATTTGATTTAATCTGATTTGAGAGCGAAGGTGATACATCGTATGATATTTTGATGCTCCTGGGCCTCCACAGCTGGTGGAGGACAAGGATGGCAGTGAGAGGTTCCGACATCATTGTTCATTCTGCCCGTGAAAATTTTATTGAGAGTGTAACATACGTTGCAGAGGTGTATTCGCGCACAAACAGAGTATCCGCAATGGATGGCTGTTTTTGTAGAATTGGTTAAACTTTTAAAAATTAACTACGCCAGGCCTGCATGTACTGGCGTGTTTTAGCAGTGTCTGTATTATTGTAATAAATGTCTGAGAAGGCAGTAAAGAAAAAACGGTTCTGTAGATCGCCTCCAATTGCGAAGCAATCGTGTTCGACAGCACGGAACGTATATTGCTTGTTTTCTTGAATTTTTTGCGTTATAGCCATAACGCCGACACCATTATTTCTGTAGCATGGAGTCCCTAACGCTGTCTTGTTAAAATCTCAGCTGGCTGCACTTCACTCGGAGCCCTCTACTACGGCCTACCAGGCAGTCTGAGTCGCTCCCGGACGTTACTACTTATATTATCTGTGTCCCTGCAACTTATCCATAACCTACTGAGGAATGTGCAGTAAATTTCTCCTGACGTCCGCTCTCTTAATTAAGTGCGCCGCAATCATCGCTTATACGAGGAGCCTTTCGTTCCTTTTCTGAGTGAGTGCCATTACATATATTCCCTTCCTAAATCTTTGGCAGGGCACATTTATTGTTACGGTCTGCCATACCGTGGCGTATAATAAATTTCAGGCACACGTACTGTGAGCTGTGAAATTTGCTACACAGAAACTTCGGCGGCCTGAAATAAGGCTTCAGATTAATCTACGCGCTCGTGTAGACATGTTTTCTTATTCTTGTTTGGATAAAAAGAGCCTCCTAGTGTTCTCATGACACAGAATGCGTTCTTTAGGCAGTTTGCAGCAGGGAATGTAAATAGAGTATTAAGTAAATATAAATATAATATAAAGTAAAAGTAACGCGCCTTTTCCCCGAAACTAAATATGTCCCCAGTTCCTCGAAGCATATTTTTTTTTCTTCTTTCTTTTTCTTTTCTCTTTCTACTTTTTCTTTGCATCTTCTTTTTTCTATTTTTTTTTCTTTTCTTTTTTTTTCCTACTCGTTCTTCTATGTTTAAGTAAAGCCGCGATAGTGTTCGGGCTTGTGACGCAAGTATTAGAGAGAACTCTAAATATTCGAGCTTTGGGGACATGCTCAGAGAACACATTTCGAATAGAGCTCGATCGAGTGTTCTGTTATGCTTAGGCTATATGTGGCGAAAGACTTCTCGGCGTCTCGGTCCGAGCGAATATATCTTCAACACGAGATGAAGCAACGCGTGCACTTCTGTTTCGCAAGTTGAGGCCGCTGTAATACGATGGAGTATTGATCTGCTTGCCTCCGTTGCGTAATAAGATGCTAGATCGCTTGTCGTCAGCCAGTCGATTCTATCGAATGCAATGCGAGTTCCCATAAAAAGGCGGGCACCGAAGCAGCTTAAGTAGCGACATTTACTTTTCGCCGCGGCCTTCAGTCGCCCGCTATAGCATTGCCGAGGGCTTCATTTCTTAGGACTCTGAAAGCACTCGATCTCTTGAGCTACGACGTGACGAAAGAGCTAAATGCTGAGGTTCTCGCCTTGCAGAATGATGAAAAAATACTTTTCCCAAGTTTGACACCTGCAGGGCTTAGAAATGAGCCAAGAGAAAAGAAAAATATATTTAGTACTTAGATTAAGTAATAGTTATTTGTGTCTTGGTTATCGTTTGTGTTTACATGTTCTGCTCTTTTTTTGATGAGTTCGTTTTACGCGATTCGTTTGTCGAGACAAAGACAACTGCTATGCGTCGGTTCACTAGCATCCAGCTCGCATTTTCTCTTCGAAATGGTAGGCTGTGCGTATCCACGGAGAAAAATGTAAAGGTCTAGATAGTCGCGATTTAGGGTTGTTTTCCGGCTTCACGCACAGTTGATGGGCGTGAAAAGTGCGCCAATGCATGCAATGTGAATTTGTCCGAAACGCCCTTTTCCATCGCACTTCACTGGCTGTTCTTCCCAAAGTAAAACTATTTTAAGTCCCTTGCATACAACTTTCAAACAAAACGTTCCTAAGAACATTTATATCTGAGTTTTTCTCGCATTTTTTTATCACTGAGTAGCCTTTATTGGTCTCTTTATTATATAGCAGGAGGCCTGAATGTCGGGACTGAAATATAGATTCTTACAATTACATAAAACAATGTGCTACAGACGATAGCATACACAACAATCCAAGGCACAATACTTTTTATACACAGAGCGAAAAAAATAAACAAGCAGCAGACTGTACACAAGCATACAGCAGTAGGTTAAGGTACAGACTAAGCAAAAACAATATTAAAGATCTCAAGATTCAAAAATGCGCTGTCTTAACATTTTTTTAATGCGTACAATCATATTCATGACTTCAGGGAAGGACTTCAGTTATTGCAAGCTGTCATGGCAAAGAAAGAAGTCTCTTCCCTTTCGTAATTATGCTTACTTTCGGTAACAGGAAGTTGCTTGACAGAGCAAAGTGTGTTATATTCTTATTTCTAATTACATTTCCGTGGAAGAACTCAATAGACATATTTTACATGGACATCATTGAAAAGAAGTACCAGGACCTGAAATTTGTGCAATATTTCGAGGAAAAAAATATGCAATGACTGGAACAAAGTTTCAGATGAGTTGTTGAAAGACAAAAAGGCGATTATTCTAAGCGGTTGTTTTTGCAAAGCAATAAATTTAGGAAGGTGAGTTCTGTACGCGCTACCCCATGAAGTGGTACAATAATTGATATGGGAATATACGGATGCGTAATATATAGACAGTAATGTGTCTATATTGAAAACTTGTCGTGTTCTGATGAGTGCTCGTATTAAAACGCCAAATTTATCAAGAATAGAAGTAACGTGGTAATTAAAGCTCAAGTTCGAATCGACGATCGCATATGTGTTTGAGATATAGATTATTAATGTGCATTGATAGATCTGATGTAAATATTTTTTGAAGGGGGGGGGGGGGGCGTGAAATATTACTAAATTAATTTTCAGGGTTTGATTTGAATGTAGTTTACATGGCTCTACTGCTTTAAGGTTCGCAGCATTGAGTCAAGTCTCGCAAGTAATAAGAAGGTGTGCTGGTAGATGCCATTTATGGTTGTATTGTCAGCGTACGAGAGGCACTGAGTTATATTTTAAAAAGACTGAAGATTATTTATATTTGTTAAAGAATGGAGAGGCCGGAGAATTCAACCTTGAGGAACTCCTTTATTAATGCGTGCGCATTAAGTGGTTATGTTTGAGGAGTTTTTCACCAGAATTTTGTCGGCAGGATTGTGTCGAAGTGAGAGCCTATAGGAAAAGTTCGAAAAGTGTAGTCGGCACAGGATGAAAAAATGTTGGAAAGGCCAAATTATCTCCATGTCGTGTCGCTAGTTAATTATTAGAGCCAATTAATCAATTAACTTGTCATAATAGGTGCGTATTTGTATATCCAGCAGTTTTTCAATGACCTTCCTTAGGAAAGGTAGAATAGAAATAGGTCGGTAATGTCGCGCATTATTATCCGTCTCCTTTTTCAGATATCGGAGCTACCTCAGCCAATTTTATTTGACTGGAGAAACCTTCTGTCTCAAAAATTAGGTCTATAACGTGAGCGAGAGGTTCTGAAAATTATTATTTTTATTTTTTACGCACTTATTGTGGAACGAAAATATTTGATCTAATCCAGCACCTGTATTGTTTCGAAAACGGATAACCTCTAATAATCATAAGGCGTAGATGCTCTTTAAAAAAAAAAAACTGTGGCTCACCGGAGAAAACTGAGACTTTAACTTTCGGAAGTGTTTCAGCGGGTGAACAAAAGTTCACAAAAAGCATTGGATATTGCTAAGAGTTCTGGAAGAACAATATTTTCTCTTTTGATAGTGTTAATGGAGTAGTCATTGGTTGGTTTGTTTTGGAATTGAATAATAAATTTCTATTTTTCATTTGCATCATAGCTACATTCAATAAGCTTGTTTCTAAAAAGAATAGCTTTTTTTAGCCTTTCTGAAAGCCTGGTTTAATTTTTGGGACACCAGCTTGAAACGACGGAAAAGACGCGGATTGAATGGTTGCAATTTTTTTTTTTTTTTTTTTTTGTAAAAGTCCTTTTTTTTTCTCGTGGATTCTAGAAGGCCAGGATAAACCCATTACAGCCAGTGGTGCACCATAATATCTTTTGGTTGTTGCGTGCTGAGTAGATGACGTAACTGCACCTGACACGATATGCTCAGCGTCTGAACTTCCGAAAAGCGCCGAGAAATCTGCCCGTGCTATTCTATCGCATTAAGCCTATAAATCGAATTTCGTCTTTATATGGTTAGCTTGCGATATGCGATGTAAGTCAAAATAAATGAAATAGGATGGTGGTTTGTAATGTCGACTTCGGCTACTCCAATATTTGGTAAATTCTCGACGTTAGACAGAATAGCGTTCAGTAACTGCGCCCGTGTCTGACCGTTTTGGCAGATATTTTGTGCGAGCTTGCTTCCACCGAAAATTCTGAAAAAAGAAGAAATTCAAGCGCTTTTCCCGGCTGGTTTGTGTGCTTCTCTCGACTGACAAGCACCGTGATTTGTCTGTTTTTATCCCTGATCCAAAGAGAAATCTTCCCGCCATAATCAGAAGTGAGGCGGGGAAAATTTCAAGCTTCCAAATTTGCGAGTCAAAATCTGAAACGGGGTCACAGGAATGCGAAAGTGCGAGATTGCTTCAAAGTAGCAGCAATCCTCCGCATATAGATGGCCTCGCGCGCGCGCGCGCGCACGCACACGCACACGCACACGCACACGCACACGCACACGCACACGCGCACGCGCACACACACACACACACACACACACACACACACACACACACACACACACACACACACACACACACACACACACACACACACACACACACACACACACACACACACACACACACACACGCACGCACGCACGCACGCACGCACGCACACGCGCACGCACGCACGCACGCACGCACACACACACGCACGCACGCACGCACGCACACACACACACACACACACGCACGCACACGCACGCACGCACGCACGCACACACACACACACACACACACACACACACACACACACACACACACACACACACACACACACACACACACACACACACACACACTCATATATATATATATATATATATATATATATATATATATATATATATATATATATATATATATATATATATATATATATATATATATAGGTGCGCTCAAAGTGAACTGTCTGAAGCAACTCAGGATCCCATGAAACTGACTCTCAGCGAGAGAGCAGAGCAACGTCTTTGACAGAAGCTATCCGGAATGCTGTCACCTTATTGGGAGAGCGACTGACGGTTATGGTTGTATATCTGATGTGAGCTGCAGATAACAGAAAAACCAGAAAGGATGCATTATTATGAAGAAAATTGTTGTCACTGTGTGAGAAACAAGGGTCCTCGTCGTCATCATCATCATCATTATCATCAGTCGAATAATAGCAACTGCAGGGCGAAGAAACCTGCCATAGTACTCCAGATAACACGATCCTGTGCTGCCTACATTCACTCGACCCCTGCGAACTTCTCAACCTCATCCGTCCACCTAACGTTCTGCCTCCCCCTGCTACGCTTTCTTTCCCTTTGAATCCGATTTGTTACCCTTCGCAACCGTTAGTTGCGTTCTCTTCTCCCTACATGCCCTTCCCATGCCCATTTCTTCATGATTTCCACTCGGTTTATTTATCTGATCCTCTCTGCACTCTTCCTATGTCTTAACGTTACCCCTACCATTTTTCGTTCCATACCCCTCTGCGTTGCCCTGAACTTAAGTAGAACCCATTTCGTTAACCTTCACGTTCCAGTCCCATAGGTGAGGACAGGTAAGACGCCATTGTTATAAGCTTTACTCTTGATTGACACCAGTAAGCTGCTAGTCATAACCTGTGAGTACTTGCCAAATGCGCTCTATCTTAATTTCACCGAGAAGATTGTCCTTATTTTCATTTCATTGTCCAGATCTGCTGTTACTACCTCCTCTAACTATACATATTCGCCTACCACTTGCAGTGTTTCGTTGCCTATTGTAAACTGTTGTTCCTTCCCTAGGCTGTTGGACATTATCTTAGTCTTTCCCATATTTTAAAACCTACCTTTCTGCTATTCCTGTCTAGGACACCAATCATTATTTTCAAGTCCTCCCCTGTCTTGCGAAGCAAAGTAACGTCATCAGAGATTACTGAGGTATTCTCGATCAACCCTTATCCCTAACTGCTCCCATTCTATTTTCCCGAATACTTCCTCTAAGCAAGCTGTGAACAGTACTGTGGCCATCGTGTCTCCCTGCCTAACACCTTGCTATACAGGAATTTGGTATTTTCTTTACGCAGAACTATGATTGCTTTGCAGCCACTATAGATACCTTCCAGTACTTTCACATATGGCTCACCTACACCCTGATCTCGCAATGCCAGCATGACCGCTGAGGTTTCGACCGAATCAAATACTTTCTTGTAGTCAATGAACGCTATGTATAGGAGTTGGTTATATTCAGAGCACTTTTCTCTATCACCTGGGTAATAGTGTGGATATGATCGATGGTAAAGTACCTTTTCCGAAACCCTGCTTGATCGTTTGGTTGATGAAAGTCTAAGGTTACCTTGATTCTATTAGCAATTACCTTGGTGATTAGCTTGTACCTAAATTATAGTAGGCTGATTGATGTATAAGTTTTCTAGTTCCTTGCGTCTCCGTTTTTAGGAATTAGGATGTTTGCGTTCTGTCATGGTTCCTGTACTATCGATGTCTCCAGGCATTGCGTATACAGGGTGGCCAGTTTTTCTAGCATAATATACCCCCCCCCCCCCCCCCCTACCCTCTTCGTCCTTCAAAAAATCTGTCGTTACCTTAACCCCCCCGCTGCCTTCCCTCTTTTCATAGCTCCTAATTCTATCTCAACCTCGTCGTTCGTTACTGGCGAAACGTCTGATTGTGTGGTCGTTGAAACACGGGTATGTGGGTTCAAAAAGACTGGTTTGCCCATGGTTGTTTCAATCCTTAGTATACCAAAATTATAGGCACCATGTCTGCTAAATTTTCGCGGTGATGTGGCGAATAAAAGGCTTGCTTTTGTTTTTAATTGCATCTAGAAATCCCAAGAGCACTAAACCAGTAACACACTGGGCTCTACAGCTTGCATTCCTGTACTCAAAATGACCTTACTAGTTACTACTTTATCTACAATTATGAATTACGGAGAAAGCCGGAATGTCATCACCTGCTATTAAACAATTGACAAAGGATAATCAGCACTTCAAACATCAAAATCGCATACATGCCTACACAGACGGCTCAGTTAATGTAGCCAGTTCCGCGGGGTCTGTGACTATGCCGGCCAAGTCAACCCAGATAAAGGTTAAAGCTTCATATCTAACTTCTTGAACTGGTGTTGCCATGCGCGCTGCAGTTGAATTCATTTACAACTGTACATCTACGAAACGAAATGTACCAGTGAAGTGCTTTTATGCGAAGCCAGACCTGTCCAGGGTTGGTAGTAGGACACTGCATGAAGGAGCTGTGAAAATACACGCTCATTTTGGGCGAAAATTCAAGCCGAACGAAAGAAAACTTGCCCTCTAACTCCCATAATAAGTGTAGCGAAAGTGGACGACGAAAATTCGCGCTTTTCTTGATGGCAATGTACTGAAACAAAAAAGGCAAATTGTTTCACAGGCATGTGATAGCCTTCATTTCAAACGAACTCGCATATGAATAACGCCCCATTTCCACATTACTGCAACTCTGCTAAATTATAGGTTCACCAGTTCGATTATTGCAGACAAGACAGTGTGCGATTGACATGGCCAATCTAGCACTGTAGTTTCTTCGACAAAAACAAATACACATACATATATATCTATCTACCTATATATATATATATATATATATATATATATATATATATATATATATATATATATATATATATATATATATATATATATATATATATATATATATATATATATATATTTCCTCTCGTTCAATTTTTCGCTGGAGACAAGTACTGTGCGCTCGGCGCATAACAATCAAAAGAAGCTTTCTTCGTTTGCTGCTTCAGGCGCGCGCCCCGTTATAATTTATCCTCGCAAAAATGTTTCTGTACGCGCTGCCTCTGCCCAGATGGCTGCCGCGATGTCGACAGCGCTGCAGGCCTTCCCTAGATTTTGACATCTTCGTTTACCTTAGAACGCGTACACTGAACAACACTCGCACCATAGTTCACGCGTCCTGTGGTTTCTCCTACGTTTCGCTCCTACGAAACACGCGCCTCCCTAACTCTTAGAATTCTTTTTTTTTTTTTTTTTTTTTTTTTTACGATCAAGCACGATTTGTCAATACGTTTAGCGTTCGACAAAATTAAGCACTGCCCGTAATATTCGTTTTGTGGTATTGTTGCCGCGGCTCTTTAAATGTACGCTGCACTCTACCCTGCGCGATTATTTTGCTCTCACCTTTGCACAAAAGTGAAACTGTGACCAGTTAAGAGAAAAACCTTCCATCCATAGCGGCCACTCAACAAACAGGCTGATAGCATCACCCTTTTAGTACATTATACACTAAGAGCATTTACGCTGCTTTCATTAGAGCCTTCCGCAATCCTAAACATTTTATTTCAAGTTTCTTTCCCCAAGCTATTTTTTCGCTTCCGCTCTGATACTTATAATTAGAGGCACATAAGATTTAGTTTTACTCAAACGCATTGCATAAATTTTTAGTAGCAAAGCCCGCCAGACTTCAAGGTGTTTCAACGAAGGTCTGGTTTGCTTGGGTGTTACTTCGTCAAGAAACTTCCCGAAAAGCACCAGCTTCAAAGCATGAACGTTGATGCATTTGCTGCTAATGCACATTTCGTATAGAACACTCTGAAGCATTTTACTCTGATTTACAGTCCTCGCGCTAATTAAGCTTCTGATTATGAACGAACTATCACTACCACGAGATGTAGCAGAGCAGGCTCACATAACCAAAATTGCATTTAAGTGGGAAACAGCGCTGAGTACATCCAGCCTGGCAGAAAATTAAAACAGCGGAAACGGTTGGGACTAAGGGAGGGGTTGGACTTGAATAAAAGTGCGCCCTTAAGTTACGTCGGAGAGTGTCATTGACTTGAAAATGCAGTGCATGAAGAACAATTGAACCGAGCTTGCTCTGGGCTTGTTTGGTGCGCGGCTTCTGCTAACGCTGCCAACCGCGCTGCGAACAAATGTTAATAGCATAGGATATAGAGGATGGTACGAAGAGGAGAATAAAGGGTGAAAGCTTCTATGAACGACGAGATTCATGTTCCGTGAACACAAAGACGTGTCATAAAGCACTGCACGTGCCGGCAAGAGCAAGGAGGGGGAGGGGAGGGGAGATGGAGGAGGGGGGGCAACGAGTGCGGAAGTTCACTGTTCGTTTATGACTGGAGACAGAGGGCGCTACGAGCAGCCGTAGTTTATAACACACCGACGGAAGTGTGCCGTAACAATCTCCGTGAAAACGTCTAAGAGCCTCCTGCTGTGTTCAGTGGGAGCGTGACGTCAATGAGTTGCCTGCAACGAGAGCGGTTCAGGGCGTGATAAGGTTCCGCGCCGACAATAACTTTTATTGCTTCCCCAGAGTTGCGACGACGGAAGGAAGCCGGCGCATCCTATATCTAGTTCCTCCAGCCGTCCCTGTTGGAGTGATGAACGACGGGGGAGTTATGCGTGCTGCAAGGCTAACGTGCCCGAGGCGAGATAAGAACGGTAGCGGCTCCATCTTTCATACTCTCTGGCCATCAGAATAGCCAGTATTGGCGCAGTAAGAAAATTTCCCTGAGATGATAAGGACCCCCTAAGCAAATAATGCGTCCTTATGATCGAGGGAGGCACGTTAGGTGCACATTTTGAATCGAAGAAAAGCAGATATTGCACCATATAACATGCAGTAATATCGGATCTGCTTACTTTATATTAGTTGCTCATCTTAATCTTTTTTTCACTTTTCTCGTATTCACTGTTGTTTGGTTTTTCTTCTCTTATGATTGCATCAATAAACACTTCTTTATCAACTTTGACAAGTGGTCAAACATGTGAAACATCCGCGATGGGCCTGAAGCTCTAAAGATGGGCAACATTCATGGGAACTTCGTCAAAGTACTGCGTTAGTAGCTTTTCGTTCCTACCCTCGCATTCTTTTACTACGCCAGGTTTCAGCCCGTCGCTTAAACCCGGTCGGTAGCCACGCCGCGCCGCAGAAGAAAAAGAAGAAAGAACAGAAAGAGAAGCTACGTCGGCTTTGCTTACGCAACCTACCGAGTTTAACTAAAGCTAAACCCCAGCTAACTTTTTTTCTCTCGTCAAACGAAAGCAAATCTGAACAAAGATGATATTTGATTGATTGATCAATTAACAAAAATAAATACATTGACAAGGGGGTGCTGCATGCAACTGCGCTGTTTTGAAGCGAGAGCTTCATTGGCCGTGATACAGCGATTTCGCTGTGGCACCAATTTCCACCGTGATTGCTCCGCTTTTTTCCACTTTCACTCCGACCTTCCGAAAATGGTCTCATTAGGCAATGGCTTGGTGCCACATTGGAATGTCTCAATTACTAAATTAGTTAATTAAATCAGTCAATTAAGGTGACGTCAAGGATGTGACGTCCCGCAACCTGACGTCGAGCCAAAAAAGGGCATAGGAAGGGATTGGCGCGCAATTTGAAAGTATTAAAGACTAAAATAGTTAATTCCGTCAGTCAATTAAGGTGACGTCAAAGGTCTAATGTCATGCAACCAGAAGTAGAGCCATGAAAGGGCATAGGAAGAGATTGGCGCGAAATTTGAAAGTACCAATGAATAAAATGGGTAAACAAGAAGGGAATTAAGCAGCTAGAAGCAACCAGAAGCAGAAAACAACAGCATCTATGCTTTCGCATTATTCCAATGCAGATTTTGCAGTGCTCTTTAATTTTTTCTTATCATATTTTAGTGAGTTTAATTTAGGCCCATGGCCAGCAAATATACACTATAGTTCCTGGTGACTTGTTTTTTTTGTTTTATTTTTTTACGTTTAATGAAGGTCTTGCGCCGGCATGAGACATCCTGTACATTAAATAAAAGTAAGCTTTGGCTTGATAAACTGTTCCCGCCCAACGACTTTCTAGTAGCTAGCGGGCGACTCAAATAGTTGCATCCTTTGCGTTTCCAGTCAGTGTTTCTCCGCCGCAGTTCAGCTTTTCATGGAAGATGTCTTAGTCAGCTTACAGTACGAGAGGACGTGAGCGCATTCGTGTGCAGCGTTTAGGGCTAATGGATAGATACGAAAGAGTATGATATGGCGTGACAGTAGATTCGTGATTTAGAGCTATTGCTTTTAATTGTAGTTGACTACCTCTTAACATGGTTCCTTCTCACCTATTTATCTTTTGTTGCTTGGGAAATTATGTGGAGTATAAAATCGGGACATACATTCATTCCATCTCCTGCAGCTATGGACATAACAACAGCGGTTAGCAAAGAATAGTCAAGTTTGTTTTTTAAAACTGCTCCCCCTTCCACTCACTACCGCCCCCCCCCCCCCCCCCCTCTCCTATTCCAACCTAGAAGTTTAGCGCAGCGTATCTAACAGCTGAGTGTGCTTGATTAAACCTGCTCTAATTCTGCACAGTGACGATGAAGCAATGCCCTAGGCTTGCAATTATTTATTGTACTGGAGGGCAGTTTAGGGCGTTAGTGCAAAATTTTTCAGTTCACTTCCCCTTTCGTTCACGTAGGAAAGACGTATTTACGCAGTCAACAAAAAGCTAAACAGGCGGTATACTTCTAAGGTGGTCTTGTGTAAATTATTCGATCATTGCAAGCCTAAACTACGCAGCAACAACGTGTTTCCTGTGCGGTCTGTGCCCAGGAAGCACACCTGCTCTCACCACATAATCATCACAGTCATCGCAATAAAACAGCACAGCATCAGCCAAAATCAAAGTTGCAACACATGCAGGCGCACATCCAGGCAGTAAGTTAGGAAATGCCGAGGCCAACTAATCGAGAACGTTTCCCACTTCATTCCATGCCAACAATAACGAAACCTTCCCGAACTTCTGTGTTCGCGTGGGTACCTCGCATCATGCCTGTGTGGTTATCGCAGGAATTAGCTCTTTATTTCCTCATCACTGAAGCTCATTTCCTACCAAGTTCGTGAACGACGACTGCACAAGAAGAAAAAACAAAACAAAAAAAGTGAAGGGGAGGGTGGGGGGGGGGGGGGGGGGGGGGGGTCTGCGTGTCTGCGGTTGAAGCAGCCCTGTGTTCAATGGCGCGCGTGAAACGACTCCAGCGTGGTGCGGATCATTACGCGCGCGCCTAACCTAGGGCCCAAAGCTGAAAAAGATTGCTGACACCGTGTTCGATTTCCGCACCACGGTAACTATTTCCACTTAAGCTCCCTGGCGTGCCTCCACTGATGACAGTGCATGCAGCAGAGTGTAGCACTATCGTGCCGCGATGTGGGTTGCAATTGCTTCTGCGTTTCCGGCCCGCTACTGGCTCGCTCAACCTTCCCCTGAACCACGCTAACAAGCGTTATTTTAGACTTTAAACAAAAAGCAAGAAAAGCCAAACAACACTTCTTCCAGGTTGTATTTGTAGATTTCCTCACAATAATTAACCCGCCACGGTTCTACGCGTGCGATAATCAGTGCAGATAACAATCCAGCGGTTGCAATCATGAGACTTGGGAAAGGAAGAGCCCAACAGGTACACCCCGGCCTGCTCAAAAGATCTTGGCAGCTTCTCGGGATGTAGGAGACGTGCGTGTAAAAGTGGTGCATTATGTAAATAATCCAGCGTAGACTTGTTCACATTAATTTTGTTTTGTTACCCCAATAGATCAGCACGCTCATAAAGCATGCGCGAGTAACAACTTACCTTGTTGTCCATGTGAAGAGTGCTGAGCGTAGTTTTGAGTAGAAAGATTTGATGGAGGAACAGCGCTTTGGTTGGGTGTGGGACTGGACCGGTTTGGTGGATTGAGAGTACCTGAAAGATTCGCAAAAAGCAACAATTAACGTGGTATTGATATTGATAAACAAAACTCGAGGTTCTTAGAGTCCCCTTGCGGAATTAGCATACCAGCACTTTGCTAGCCGCTTATTCACCACATTCCTTAATTACTGCTTTTGTCGCATAGTAATTAGAATATAGTCGTAAACCACAGCAGTATATCAATAGCACCCAACACATATAATGAAAGTTTGCCTATTTAGCTTTGTCTCAAAACAAGTTTGTGGTACAGCGGCAATACTTCCGCACTATGTTCGCAGCATATTTATCTACCAAACTGCGAAAGCTCATATTTATGTAACGTTTCAATACAGACGCACAATATCGCTAATTACTTCTTTCCATCTAATTTAAAAGAAACACCGGGTCCTTTTTCCAAAAATTGGTAATGTATAATAGGTTCACCGGAAAGGATTTAAGGGCCAGTATCTGTCACAAATATTTTGTGGACAGCTCACCCGAGCGCGTCCTAAGGGAAGGAGGAAGGTGGGAGTGAAAGTGGAACGAGAGAAAGGGGTGCCGTAGTGGAGGGCTGAGGAGCAATTTCGACCACCCGAGGATCTTTAACGTGCACTGACATCGCACAGCACCCGCACGGCTTTTCTTTTCGCCTCCATCGAAGCGCAGCCACCGGTGGTCGGGATCCAACCCGGGTACTCCGGCACAGTAGTCGGGCTACTTAACCACTGCACAACCACAGCGGGGCGAAATCGGCACAGGAAATGAAATTTTGCCTATTTTGCAGGTTTTTGTCTGAAAAAACGTTTGTGGTAGAGCGGCAATACTTCCGCACTATGTTCTCAGCATATTTATCTGCCAAACTGCGAAAGCTTATATTTATATATGTTTCAATACAGACGTACAATCGCGCTAATTTCACGAAAACCGCGAGCAAGGAAAAATTCTGAAGCTACTTTTTTTACATTTCTTAAACTTTGTCCATCTATTCTTCTTCCCTTCAACTTTCGAATTCATTGAAAACACATTCCATAATTTCGTTGCGCTAGTAATTACGGCCACTCCAACAAAGCCCTTGAGGAAAGTAGAGTTCTGGGCTAGTTGGTAATAAATGATAAGTGGGAGGCTTAGTGCGGAACAAGCAAGGACAGGAGAGGCACACAGGACGAGCGCCCTTGAGCAAGTCTCAGCGCATGACGCAGGTTTCAAAATTCTACGACATTTGTGAATCGCACACTATTTTTCAACTGCGGCATAATATTGTATTTAGTCATTTATGCCTCGACGTTGCAAATTAGCTGGAAGACGTCGTAGTGAATGACTCTGGAATTTGTACGCGTGGTGTTCCTGATGCGCTTGTGGCATCGGGCAGCACAGAGATGTTTTTCGAATTTTACCTTCACAAAAACATGGATTGCACAAAAAAAAAACAATAAAGTTGAATAAGCAAGCAACGCATTCCAAATATTATAAGTGACATGAAGAAATTGTGAGGTTCATAGACAACTGCTTCATAAAAACAATGTTTCTTGGTTGCAATCTTTTATTTTATTCATTCGAATACGCACATTACCTTCATCTCTGTGCACAGTTTCTTTGTTTTTTTCATGCAGTCCAGGCTATGCGTGCCTGCATGAAGTGTGAGCCTAAGATCGAGCGCGCGGCAAAATGAACCAGTCTGACCGTGTGGATGCCATCGTCTTAGGTGGCACGGGCTTCCAGCTTCAGATAGAATTGCTTTTTTGTGTTCCATACTCGGCTTTGTCAATGGAACGCCATGTTCATTCTATTATGGCGCAACAGTTTCTCATGTGGCAACGGCTGCACGCACCCGCGAGGGTGAAGCGGGAGCTCAAACCTCGCTGACAGCGCTTTGATCTTGCTCTTCACCACCGTGTTATCGGCGTCTGGTTGCGGTGCGAACGAAGCTCCATCGCACATGCCTTGAACAGATACCCAAGAGGCATTGCACCGGCGGCATGACGTCATGAAGCTGCTATTTATTTGGCCAGATGAGGCAACAACCCGCTCCGGAGCAGCGAGCGCAGCCCGTCGTTTGCTCGAGCAGACGACGCGTCTCTGTTTACTCGGAAATGAAGTTGTTTGTTTAGTCAGCGTTACGAAAGCTTCTACCAGCTCAGAAGTCAGGGAGCAAATATTGAAAAAGAAGTATCTAAGGGTTAAGGCCTTTCAGTGCTGATTTAAGTGGGAAATTATCAGCGCTAGCGTCGTTGCTCCACAGGCACACCAGCAGAACCAGCGGAGAGATGGCCCCTAGAACATGTGCTGCGCCTGGCGGCGGCCCTCTCTTCCGTTCATACTGAGCGGCCGCGCGCTCGATGCAACGCGGCCGCGCCGTAGGAGCACCTATCTTCCACCGGGCCCTGAACCTTCGGTACCCAACGGAGATAAGCCTAGCAACTGCCGAAAAAAGGCCGAACTTTATACAGTGAAGCATATAAAGTGCGTGTGTGTGTGTGTGTGTGTGTGTGTGTGTGTGTGTGTGTGTGTGTGTGTGTGTGTGTGTGTGTGTGTGTGTGTGTGTGTGTGTGTGTGTGTGTGTGTGTGTGTGTGTGTGTGTGTGTGTGTGTGTGTGTGTGTGTGTGTGTGTGTGTGTGTGTGTGTGTGTGTGTGTGTGCGTGTGCGTGTGCGTGTGCGTGTGCGTGTGTGCGTGTGTGCGTGTGTGCGTGTGTGCGTGTGCGTGTGCGTGTGCGTGTGTGTGTGTGTGTGTGCGCGCGCGCGTGTGCGTGCGTGTGTGTGTGTGTGTGTGTGTGTTTGTGTGTGTGTGTGTGTGTTTGCGCGCGCGCGTGTGCGTGTGTGTGTTCGTGCGTGCGGGCGTGCGCAATTGTGCGTATTTGTTATCCTGATGGCATTGTTCAGATCTCTCAACATTCCGCGTTGTTGCTCCGTGCTCGTCAAATGACACTTTCCGCGGAAATAAGTGCGCAGGAAACCACAACTAAGAATTAAAGAGGTTTAAGCGTGAGGGTGAAAACGCAGAGGGTAAGAAATGAATTATTTCGACTGCAAGATAAGCAAACTCTTGACCTGTATAGAAATGAAAAAAAAAAAAAAAGCAAGCCAGGAAACAACTGATAACTCAAAACGCAGCGCCCTATACACTGAAGCAAAATCAGGGTGTCTTATATATTCAAAAGAGCAAACACGCAGGACGACCACGAAGGTGACAGGACTAAGCCAGGACGAAGCGCCTTGTCTTCTTCGTGGTCGCCCTGTGTTTCTGTGCCCTTAAATATTTACGAATGCAGTGTAAACAACGAGCCCAACCGCAAGTTCTTTTAGGGTGTCTCAAAACGCGTAGATAGAAAAATGAAATTTAACCAAGAAGATTACACGTGTGCATCACCTGGGGAAAGAATTAACATATTTTACTGGATGGGGGCAGTAGCCGTCCAGGCATCGATTCTGGCACAGTCATACTCCCTGAGGCATATAAGAGCTCCAGCTGGCAAATACCATAATTTTAGATATGATGCAGTCATTAATAGAAGGCGATTGAAAGATTGATGGCTGAAGAGCAGAGAGTTGACCTGAAAACACAAGTAAGTTGGGGATTAAAATTTAGTAAATATAAAAGTGTATAGTCTTTAAATGTCAATTAAAATAGCGATCTATAGGTATTAATGTTAAGATTAAAGGTACCCTTAATGGCTATTTGTGGTAATATTCTAAAGCAAGAAATCCATAAGCTGCTCTTTGTGAGTACCCGACTCACATCTAAATGTTTTATATAGAGCGTATAATTTACAAATAATTTTTAAAAAGTGTTCCTGGCGACCATTCGCGACCGATTGCGGTCACCCTTTCCCACGCTCCCTCCCCGATCAAGTCAAGCTTGCTGCGCGCGCCCAATTATCGAACGCTCCAAAGCGACCCGGTCGGGATGGGGCGTGGTGGGGCTTCGACTTGGCTTGTTTTCTTGATTTTTTTTTTCGTTGTGCACCGACGTGCGCTCAGTTGAGAGGGAGGAGGAGCATCAGAAACACTACATAGCGGGGTTTTTAGCTTTAGTAAACAACCTTTCTTGGGCCCTTGAATAGACTGGTTAGGAAAGTATAAAGAAAAAGAAATGCCGAGCATGGTGCCATCCGCCACCGCGTCGCTAAAAAGAAACCACGCTCCTATCATCCATCTATTCTTGTGACTTTCCATGTGCCTCTATGCACATGGAAAGTGCCTCTATGATTTCATCTACAAAAAATAGCACCCCGGCGAATGCATGCAGCTGTTTGCATCTGTTCTTTCAAAATGAACAAAACGCCAATATTTGCAAAAAGATAGCGACGCACATTAGGCAGCCGTTGAAACGACGATACCGCGGCATTCTTCTCAAAACAAGTTTAAGTGGCAGCATTCTTGTGTGGCCACCGGTGCACACGCGGAAGAGAGTTTTCTCGTCATTGATTTTATGTTTTCCGAGAATTATATTAAGGTTGTGGCGGCGAAGAATGTCCACCACCGGTGACTACTGTCACGTAGGACATTTTGTGCTCATACATTCAGAGATGAGCCACATCACTTGCTGGGTGTTCTTACTTTCCAAGGGTTCGTTTCAGTAAGGGGGAAATATGCTAGACAATAAAATGGAATCCGATCAAGAATACCTTCTTTATTCGCATCAACTAAGGCCCGTTAAGTTTAGCGGATTCTAGTGGCTTTTTTGAAGCCCACGAACGGACACCTACCATTTAAAAAAGGTAGAGGAGTTCCCTGGTTTGGCACCAGGGCGTCCCAGGGCTATGCACTTCGGTAAGGATTTGCGATTCTTTCGACGGCAAATCCAATTTAACAGCTCAGCTTTCAAAAGGGATTCTTGTTATTGTGTTCACGTGTGTTCATGGCATAAAATTGAAAACTCGTGAGTTCTAACTAATTTATCTCAGTCGACGTAAATGTTTAACTGTCCCTAATGAAATTCACTTTTTAGAAAATGAATGCAGTCCTGGGCAAGTCCGGCTGCTTTGTCAAGCACAGCATTCACAGTAAGCGCTCTTTTCACGCTGCCAATATTGTTTAAGTTCTAAGCGTAGTGATCC
This sequence comes from Amblyomma maculatum, assembly GCF_055883805.1. Lineage (NCBI taxonomy): Eukaryota > Metazoa > Arthropoda > Arachnida > Ixodida > Ixodidae > Amblyomma > Amblyomma maculatum. The sequence continues at coordinate 19,380,903 of NC_139349.1, read as the reverse complement.
TGAGGAGACCAAGTCATTGTGTTAAAACGTCAAGTTTGGCTAGTTGGTAATTTCTTGTTGAAATCATTTTGTAGCAGTAAAAACACGGACCTTGTGTTTCGTGTTCTTTGTGTCCGTGTTTTTACCGCTACAAAATGATCCCAACAAGTCACTGTGTTACGCCGTAACAGCTCCTAGATATAGAACCATAGCAAGGTGTGAAAATAAAATTCAAGTAACTCAATGTAAATTTGTTTATTTTATTTTTCACACATTTCCGCATATGTTCGCCCATTAATTCGTGTTTCGCTAATTTCTATATGTGAGAGAATAATTTTTTTCTCTGCTGCAAAGAGAGTTGGGTATATTTTCACGCTAACACGGGAAAATACCAAGGTGTTTTCCATGGCTGCCGAAGACGTAGTCTGGTGTACTGCACTGATAGAATCCCATTGCAAACAGCAGTGAAATTGAGAAAATTGACAAAAAAGCAATTTTCAGTGGCAATTTTCAGTGGGCACTGGTAAACATTTACTCGCGCAGGTCTGTGGAATACAAACCAAACCTAAAGAGCAATAAACTCGCTATGTAGCAACCACCGGCCAAACTTATTTCCATTTGCATTCGCGCTAGCTTCAATACGCTCGAGCACTGTTTATGCGGACAGAAGGTACAAGGTGATAAGCCGAAAAGTAGGCATTCGTGAATGCAATAAAAAAAAAGAACGAACGAGTGAGGCTCGCCTGTCAATTTTATTCACAGCTCACGAAGCCTGCGTGTTCTTCGTCATCGAAGTGCCTTCAGGACAGTTTGACTATTTTCCTAAGCGCCCTTCATTAGGACTCGCTCAATTTATCAAAGTGCACGTGTCCAGTAGCACATATTAAGCCTGTCAGTTTTCCATCCCGTGAAGAGTTACTATTATATATATGTATATATATATATATATATATATATATGCAGAGAGAGAGAAGCCCCACCTCCGTCTACGTGCTCGCCCACCAACGCTTCCTTTTCTTGCTACCGTCCTGCTACGCCGACACCAGCCGCATTAGCGGAATTAAAAAGGCCATGCAAAGGGGAGCCTGCATGAATGCGTAGTGAAAATAAGAACAAATATTATGGCGCGCCACTTTCGGGAGCAGCAGATTGGCGTTTCAGAATGGGGAGTGTTTCAATTATATGCATCCAGTGAAATCAACACTCACACGATGCGCAGTTCGGCTCGTTTTAAAATGCTAAAACTGTACATTGTTCCGCATTACAATACAGTGGCTTGCTTTTAGCTGATTGCGCATTTACGTCTTTGCGTTCATAGATGGTCCATTGAAAAATACTGCAAACATGCTGCGTGTGACAAGATCGATTCGATCTTTGTTCATGTCTTTACACTGAATCAACAAAGCGCTTGCACGTGCTTCTTGCAAGCATAGCGTGCTGGCTGGGTATGCACCGTAGCAAGCTGCGGAACGGGTTTGTCGACGGGAAAGGCGACCTCCTCCAGCTCAGGTTTACCGGCGTCGTTCGCCGAAATTCGTTGCTCCCATCGTACTCAGCATTATATATGCAGCAGCGAAAGAAAAAAAGCATATGAGCGAACCCGACCTCGGCGGCTGCGTTTCGATGGAGGCGAAACGGAGAGGCGTCCGTGTGCTGTGCGATGTCAGCGCACGTTAAAGATCTCCAAGTGGTCGAAATTACTCCGTAGCCCTCCACTATGGCTCCTCTTTTTCTCTTTCCACTTTCACTCCCACCTTCTTCCCTTCCCTTACGGCATGGTTCAGGTGTCCACAGAAACAAGTGTAACAGATAATGCGCCTTTCCCTTCCTGTGAATCAACCAACCAACCGACCGACCGATCGACCGACCGACCGACCGACCGACCGGCCGACCGACCGACCGACCGACCGACCGACCGACCGACCGACCGACCAACCAACCAACCAACCGACCGACCGACCGACCGACCGAAACCAACGAACCAACCGACCGACCGACCGAAACCAACCAACCAACCAACCAACCAACCAACCAACCGACCAACCGACCGACCGACCGACCAACCAACCAACCAACCAACCAACCGTCCGACCGACCGACCGACCGACCGACCGACCGACCGACCGACCGACCGACCGACCGACCGACCGACCGACCGACCGACCGACCGACCGACCAACCGACCGACCGACCGACCGACCGAAACCAACCAACCAACCGACCGACCGACCGACCGACCGACCGACCGACCGAAACCAACCAACCAACCAACCGACTGACCGACCGACCGACCGACCGACCGACCGACCGACCGACCTACCGACCGAAACCAACCAACAAACCAACCAACCAACCAACCGACCGACCGACCGACCGACCGACCGACCGACCGACCGACCGACCGAAACCAACCAACCAACCAACCGACCGACCGACCGAAACCAACCAACCAACCAACCAACCAACCAACCGACCGACCGACCGACCGACCGACCGACCGAAACCAACCAACCAACCGACCGACCGACCGAAACCAACCAACCAACCAACCAACCGACCAACCAACCGTGTTATACACCACCAATAAGACGAGTAAGAAAACCAATAGAACCGCGAATGCACACAAAGAGGGGGACCGACTAAACAGGGGCAAGGATGAAGTCATGGCAACAAAGAAAACAGTGAGTGAGTGAGTGAGTGAGTGAGTGAGTGAGTGAGTGAGTGAGTGAGTGAGTGAGTGAGTGAGTGAGTGAGTGAGTGAGTGAGTGAGTGAGTGAGTGAGTGAGTGAGCGAGCGAGCGAGCGAGTGGGCGGGCGGGCGAGTGGGCGGGCGGGCTGGCCAGTTGAGCAATTGCGCACGTGAGTTACATGAACTCACTTGATGAAAGAACACTGCACTCGGGTACGCCTCTGAGCTTTCCCGTAAGGATACAAAAAATTCGTTGGAAGCATTTACATTAAAAGCGGTTTCCTGCGATTCTTTTCACTCATCTGTCGCTCTTCCACTTACTTTTTTTCTCTCTTTCTTTTTCTTTTTGTTTGCCTATTTTCTCTTTTTCCCACGTTTTTTATACAGTTTTGACATATTTTGCACAATTTCGACATGACTGTTTTAACATATGCACACTATATAGACGTCCTTAGCTATTTCGACATCTACTCGGCCTTTATGGCTAACACTAATTAATTAATTACTCCATATCGACAAACAGCACACAAACACCTTTTTTTTTCATCGTTTACTTCATACAACCATTTTTTTACTCAATCAATTCCTTTGTCGACATTGGCGGTGTGATACCCTCCGCAGACACACAAATCCTGTCCCAAAGGCTTTCGCCTTCCTATTAGACTGCATTCATCAACGAACAACCCCGAAATAAACCTGAATGTAACGTTCTCAAAACTCCCATAACTTGGATTGATTTAGAAAGGTTACGATTTAGTCGCTCACTGTTTGCTACGAAACGCCGTCAGTTTATACCAACAGAGGGTCATCTGGGAACTGGAGACACTAATGAACCCGTCTGGACGGGCTAACTTCCTTCGGCCGTAATTTGTTGTGGACAAGGACGGAAATCGTATCGCAACGCACTTACAATACGCGAAACGCGGGGGAGGTTAAGGCCGTCGCGACGTTCCTCGTGCGAGCGAGGGGAAATCGGGGATGCTGGAATGGCAGCTGGCAGCAAATTACACGCCGAGGACGCAACGTTCTGTATGCCCACTCAGCTCACGCGAATGAAAGCTATCCAGGACATAACGACTTTCAAGCGCGCTCTCCCAGGCCGTGCCGAAGCTTAGCGGTCCCAGTCCGTTTCCCTAATGTCTCGAGTCAGCGCCTTGCGAAAGTTTATCGAGGCAACGAATGCTGAGGGTTGCAATAGACGTAGTCCTAAGATGATTTTGTCCTGATCGTGCTATTTCTGAACTGAGAGGAACTGAAGTGATTTTTTTTTCGTCTCAGTGATGTTGAACGGTGGGAAATTCAGATTTTACAAGGGTACAATGATTCGTTGTTAGGAGGCTCAAATGTTTTTGTCTCGCATAACCTACAGAAATTTGAACTTTATGATCATTCTTTCCTCTAATTATTGAGTGTTTTCGCCCCTTTCCAGGTCCGCCTATGACGCCGCAGCCGATAACCCCTGATTGCACTGAAGTTGGCCAACAATATTAAACGCTCAAAACCATGTATACAAAAAAGTACACCTACGGAGTATTATCCGTAGCATTTGAAACATGACAGAGTGCATGCTCGCCGGCTTACGTGCTCATTTAGGTTTTCCAGACTAAGACATGATATCATAGACAAGAAAGGGCTAGACACTAAGGTGATCCTAGGCCTAGACCTCACGAAGGCCTTCGATAATATCATACATGACGCGGTATTAAAAGGTCTTGAGGAAGTAAACGTAGGCAAAAGAACATACAGATACATTAAGAACTTTCTTCAGGGCAGAAGGGCGGTGATTAAATTTCAGGACGCAGAGTCTCCCAGCATAAGGCTAGGAAGCAAAGGAACCCCTCAAGGTGCCGTGTTATCTCCATTTCTATACAACATAGCAATGAGAGGCCTCCCAGCTAAGCTGAATGAGATCTCTGGAATAAAGTTCAGCATGTATGCTGACGATATTAACATCTGGATGAACAATAGAAGTGATGCAGAAATTGAGTGGAGCCTGCAGAGAGCTGCAGACGCCGTGGTGAAGTATACAGCCGACAGAGGACTAGCATGCTCACCGCAGAAGTCGGAGCTCTTTAGGTACAGCACCAACAGCAGATACAAAAAGCCAATAAACATCAAAGTGGTAGTACAGGGCCTAGAGGTGCCGAAGGTCGAGGAGATGAGGGTCCTGGGTATGGTTATCAATCATAAAGGCAACAATACCAATACCATAAAGAAATTAGCAACATATGCGGATCAAGTGCAAGGCATATTCAGAAGGATAACAGTAAAAGGGAGAGGCCTAAAAGAGAGAAGCCTCCTGAGAATATCACAGGCGTACATAACAAGCAGAGTCTGCTATGCAACGCCGTACTTAAATATGAACAAAGAGAACATAGATAAACTAGACAGGATACTGAGGAAATGTGCCAAGAGGGCTCTGGGACTTCCCATATCCACATCAACGGAACGTCTTGAGAAAATGGGTATCCACAACAGATGGGCCGAGCTAGCTGAGGGAGTTAGAATAGCTCAGCTGGAGCGACTTAGCCAATTTGAAACAGGAAGAAAAATACTAGAAAGGATAGACATCCAACCGGGATACACTGCTTATAAGACAGTGGATATCCCGGAAGAGATAAGAGCCAGGATGCACGTCCCGCCTACGCCAAAAAATATGCACCCCGAATATAACAAAGAGAGGCGCGGGCGTAGAGTGAGAGCATACGAGAAAAGAATGGGAGAACAACCAGCAGAATAAGTGGCCTACGTAGATGCTGCATGTGGACGGCAAGGAGCAGCCGTATCCGCAGTAGTCGACGGAACAGGAGCACCTGTAGTATCGGCTTCATGCTGCACGAGAGACGCCAACGCGGCGGAGGAATTGGCAGTAGCGCTCGCTTGTGTCGGTACCAAGGCTAAATTAATACTATGCGATAGCAAAAATGCGGTCAGACATTTTGGGAAGGGATGAATATCAGAAGAAGCTAAACGAGTCCTCGAATCGAGGCCGCTTGAGCGCAACGTGGAAATTATATGGATACCAGCACATGAATCCATCGCAGGGAATGAGGCTGCTCACGAGTTTGCCCGAGCTCTCTATCACCGGGCGGATGCCGAGCAGCCCTCTTGCATGGATATAAAAGATAGCCTAATCTCGTATAAAGAGGTTACAGAGCACTATAAACTAAGCAGAAGGGTCTACCCGCCGCCAGACCGTTCCCTCGGAAACGAGGAGGCAATTGCATGGAGGAGACTACAAGGGGGCAATCATATTAGTCCCTTTTGGGTATATGCAACAATTTCAAAAGATGAAAGGGTCTACATTGCATAACACGTGGGAGATGGGGCGCTCTAGATCATATTATTTGGGAATGTAACAACAGCCCAGGAGCTACAGAAAATATAGATAGAGACGCCTGGAAGACCCTGCTGCGAAGCGAGGACCCCGCTCAACAGCAGCAAGCCATCCGCCTGGCGGCTGAGGCCGTGAAGCAACAATGCATATTCACCAGACCTTAGTTCGCGAGGCTCTTGAGTAAAGCTCCATCAGGCCTGCGTGCCGGGGAGTCCGAAACGGAGCTTCTTCTCGGTGGAAATAAAGGTTTTCAACAACAACAACTTTCTGAAGTGGTGCAACGACTGCAGCGTATGTGCTAGATGCCTGAAATAATCTTTGTATCCCAAGGCTAAACAAGTTTCTTGAACTTCCACTTTTCGCTAAGAATTTTTACACTATTCTAGAGCGATGCAACTTTTGATCACCCTCACCAATGTCTTCACGGGTATGAAATCAATGTTACTGATCTTGTTAATGAGATAAGAATAGCAGTTCGAGTAAATTCGCTATGTGATAATTTTGCATACTGAGGTATGTTGGTTTGTATGTTTTAATGTTCCAAAGCGAGCCAGGCAAAACATTGGTTCACTGGAAAAGAAAGGCACATTATCTGTCACACTTGTTTCGTGGACGTCTGAATCGCGCCGCAAAGTTAGCGAGGAAGATCACAGTGAAAACCGAAAGAGAGAAGGGGTGCCGTAGTGGAGGGTTTCGGAATAATTTCGACCCCAGGAAGTCTTTAACATGCACTAACATCCCACATCACGCGGATCTCCCTCCGCTTCGCTTCCTACAGAACGCAGCCGTCGGAGCTCGGATTCGAAACTGGGTACTCCAGTACAGTAGTCGGATATTAGGGCGATAGCCTTTAATGACTCATTCTCGCGGATCGTGTCTGTCCGTCCGTAACGCTTTCGTTGCGTGGTGTTTTGTCTGGGGCTACGGCTGAAGTTTGGAGCACATTCTCCAGCAGCTGAGGACAGAGACAGGTCTAGCGGACGCCGGCGTGCGACCGCTGCCAAATGCGTTGATGTGACGGCGACGGTGGGGGAGTGATCATTTGTCTACTGCTGCGGCGGCCAACCCTCCCCGCCTCCCCCACTTCGGGACGGAGACGGGCTGCCTTTCGGGTCTTAATCCCCCTTGGCGTCCAAGGCAGCGATAGCAGGGAACCTGTCCTTGAGCTGAATGAACCAGAGGCGCATCACTACCAGCATTGACCCCGCTCGGCGAATTCTCGAAGCAGTAGGGTGACCTTGGAATTACCTGGGTGAAATGACCACCGCTAGCAGGCGACTTCGCTAGCTGTTTCGCCTTGGTGCAGGATTTCCACCACCAGCACAAGATCGTCATCGACATCGGAAAAGTCTGTCCTCACTACCGAAAGATGTGAGAGGAGGTTCGAGCACCACCATCGCCAGTGGGTGGCACACTGAGTGATCTCATGTGCCTCACTGATTGGGTTGCACCGAGTGAATTTGGTTTCTCCAGTTAGGGAAGTGGGGAAAACTGATCGTATTTAAGCGGTGAAAATTGTCTCCATCGAGAGTTCTGTTTTCTTCTTACTACCTATATATGTCCCACCATGTAAAAAGTTGCATAAAAAGCTTTTCTTTGTCTCTCCTCTCTGGGTGTCTTCTGCCTCGATGCTCCGTCGTCTCGGCTCGTCATGATTGCACTGCGGTGAAGCCTAGGCCACCGAAACCCAACCATATCAGTGGGAGGTGGTATAAAGCATGTGGAGCACTGACTGGACGTAGGGCTTCCTGGCATTACGTTTGGCAGGAGCTGCCAACTACGGCCTCTCCTTTGATGTCTGATCAAAGGAGAGCCTGCCAAGACCCTTGCATTCACGTTATCCCTTGGTCCTACGTCATGCTATTTCTCTATATTTATGCATTTGGTAGTATTGACATTTTTTGCAAACGCATACATCGGCTGATGTATCGCACGTTTTAGCACTATCTCCGCTTTGTTTACGACGAACAAAATGGTAAGAGAATCGCATTGGTTTGTGTTTATATGAAGCAAAATGAATGTTCATTTCACAATGTACCTGGCACACCTGACATGCTCTGGCAGAATCTGTGATGCAGCTTTTTGATGGCCGCTCAAGCGCAAAGGAAGTCTAATTTTCTTTTTGCAGTGCTCATAATAAATAGAAAAAAAAATAGCAGTGGCTTAACTCAGCTAAGCCTGGATATACAAAGTGAGAGCATAAATAGGTACCGAATCGTTTCTCGGTTGTTCTTGTCGTGGCTTCTTCTCTGCCGCCTTGCGTCATCGCTTCGTAAGTCTCTCTTCTCGCTCCTCGGATGTTTTCACCGCTCGTTCAGCCCTTCCAGCTTCATTTTTCCTAAGTCCTGTTTCTTCACTGCGAGCAACTCCGGCTGAATTATTAGATAAAGCTTGTAGGCGGGCGTAGCTAGTGCTCGCACTAAGCGTTGTTGCCACATTCACGGCATGGCACCACAGACGCGGCGCAACTCCCAGCGTCTGTATACGCCTTCGCAAGTGAGCGGCTGCTCCAGGGCTTATATCCGCAGCTGCGGCGCAGCAAGAGCACCGCGCATGCGCAGTGAGGTGCATAGCTAGGTGACTACGTCACGCGCGAAGCTCCACTGAGTGCGGCGATATGTACTGGTACGAATGAAGTTTCCCAGTAGTGTGAAAAAGAAGTAGGCGTGCGAGGTAGAAAAAGCGGAGCAACAGCAGAAAAATGGAGCGCCACCCGCTCCGTGCACAACAACCGCGAAGAAGCGGGTGGCAAGCAGGCCGCATGCCGCGAGGCACACATCTGAAGGTCGAGTGAAGGCCAAACTTCGGCGTTCGCTAAACGCGCTGCGGCTAGCGCAGTTAAACCGAGAACGTAAGTTATTGACCGCCAGCTACTTAGTGCGCTACAGTCAATTGTACCTCTGGGCCCAAAGGCAGTTTCCGCTCTTTGCCAATTTTTCTTCGTCCTGAAATATTGAAACCCTGCTCCGGGAGTATTCTTAAATGACCACTCCTGCAAGCAGGAGCAGACGAGGCGGTAGAAAAATATAGCGCCGCGAATGATACATTTTTCGCGGAAGCTCCCACGACCACTGCACTTTGCTCCCTCAGAGTACAAAAAAAATGTTGCTTGTAGGTGATGTATTCAGCGACCGTACATGTAGTTTTCCGCTAGGCTAGCGGTAGAAGACCATTAAAGCTGCGAGCATACACATGGCCGCTGCTTCGGGAGAATAGTAATTACAGCATAATGTGTTACGTGACAGGTAGCACTTTGTGTGGGGCCACAAGACCGACCACGCTGCTATACTGCCACTTTCTTACTTTTTTCTGCCTCTGCTAAAGTTGGCTCTAGCATTTCAGACAGCTGGTACAATTCTTCTGTTCACGTCACGTTTACTACAGGCAAGTACAACTCCACTCCATTACATATTTCAATTGCATGCCTCACTGTGAAAAAAAAAATGACAAGACTGCGCTTAAGTCTGCAGAAAAGCGGAAATGGCGGAAGCCACTTTACAGAAGTTTTCTTTAAGTGAATCGTCATTGTCATCACTACTATCACCATTGTCTTTATCACTATCTTCACCGTCATTATTATGCCTATTTTCATTATTACGCTGAGACAAGGAGAATTACGACCTGTCTCCCACAATCCCGCTGAGAAATAAGGCGATAGATTAAAAAAGGTAAAGTCCGGCGTTGAGTAGTGGTTTGCGCACTTGGCTGAGGTTCGGAGGAATAGGGGTTTGACTCCCGGTATAGACATTTTTTTCTTTAAGTGTCCCTACGGTGGACACTTTCTGCCCACACTTTCTGCGCACAGAATCAGATGACGCCACTTGAGCCAAGAGCCTTATAATAAACGTGCGCGGCTTGCAACACACGTGACAAGGACTGGAGGCGACTCCTTCGTCTGTACCCAACAGGCGTGGACGATCCGGTACAGAGCTTCTGAATGGTGCTATCTGCGCGTGTTTGAGTCAGCATATTGGAAGCGGTAGAGAGATATCTGCAACATTTCCGGCAATTCGAAGAGCAGGTGCACTGAAAGCTCAACGGAACATATACGAAACTCTACTGATTGCTAATGTGAGTTTATCATTTCCAACTCACCATTCTGATACTTCGGAAGCATGTGGTTGCCTGGCACTAGAAACGTGGCTGAAGTAGACAAACGGAACCAAGTTTCGTAGCACATGGCAATAGTCTGCAGTTTATCGCGTGAGCATAGTTTAGCATTGCGATTAAAATTCTAAACAGGCGTACTATTTTTGTTAAATTCATAAAACATTATTCGTAAAGACCGAAAAAACAGCGTACCAAATTGCGGCGTCACACAGTCGCTCTAAATACACAGTGTAAAACAGTGCGAACAATGCAGGTTCTGTGACGCGCATCATTCCACTCCCCGTTGGAACTAAGGGTCACGACCACATCCGCTGCTTCAGTGTTTCGAGCTCCTTAAAAAAGCCGTGCCTCTATAGGGGGAGCACTTCGAACGTCACAATGACCATTCGTCATGCATGTCTCTGCAACTTGCTCTCCTCAGTTTCGCTGGTGCGGTCCTAAACACGTGCCTCTCGGAGCACCAAGAAATCAACTCTGACGAGCTATTACGTTTTCCTACTTGGTGCGTTTCAGAATGCAATCATGTGAAATGCAATCATGCACAAATAATTAAGGAAACATGAGTCCTAGCATGCTCATTCGCGGAAAAGCGTGCTTACGTTGCCTCAAGTGAACAGCGGTAATGAGTAACCCTCTACCACGCTCAACGGGATTTTCTTAAACCAGCGTCGTTGGCACTACATCCTGATGGGGGATCGATCCGCAATGCCCCTTCACAGGCGGTGTCCTTTTCTGCAGTCCACAGCTGCTGCATTTCTCTTATGGCTGACTTTACTTTCATCCCAGTTTTCGGTTACCAGCACGTGCTGCTGTCTCAAATCCGCAATACGTGTGCGCCTTCTATGCGAAATGCAAGGGCGACACGTTACCTCCGCGTTGTGTTTCTTTCTACGCGTGGCTTAAATCCGAGATCGATAGATGGATAGAAAACCCGACAAATAAATGATAAACGAGCATGACTTGCGTAAAGTCAACAAAAATCAGTTTACGTCCAGAAAACAGCTTGGCCGAGACCTGCGGAGTAAAAGCGGACACTAGATAATCAGGTTAACATCAACAGCTGGTGGAGATTGACTGTGTACTCACGCTAACGACGTTTGCAAGGAAAGCTATGTTGGAGAGAGAACGAAGTAAGAAAGAAAAGAGGAGCACGAGAGTTCTCGTGTAAAAAATGAGGGCTGTTGGGTAGGAAGGAAGCTCAAAGCATCGGCAAGTGAAGCTTCTCCGTTCACATTGGAGGTCGTTCGTATCCCGGTAGGGCTGAAGATTTGGTTCTGTTGGACCGCATTTCCATGGAAACGGTCAGACATTTTTCACGTAGGTGGGGCTGGATATTTATGTGCCGCTTCGGAATTCAAGCTGAACATCAGGTCAGACTTCACAGTCCCCTATAGTTGCCAATAATAGAAACTAAAAGCAATTCATTCTTAATAGAGTTGCATTAGGCCACGGCTCTCGGAAGGGTTCTCGTAATTTCGTCCCTTGGCTAAGATGTTCAAGTGACGTATCGATCGATCTATCTATAGATTAGTAACGTTTATTGGCACAAGGGCATCTGAGGACAAAGAGCGTCAGAGGGTAACATTGAATGGTTACTATGTAAAATGGCAAAAAGTCAGGAAACGCTGCTAATGCAGAAATGGAAAATGTCCACTCTATATGGCTTGAAATATACTGGGAAATCTAAAAATGATAGACACAAAACGATGTGGTTCCTCTGTGTGAAGAAAGAGGTAATATGTTTAAATTGAAGAAAGTTGCAGGGCTTGCCGTGAGCAAAGGAATGAGGACAAATAACCTTTGGTTTAGCTCTGGTTAAACCTGCATGGAAGCGGAAGCTTCTTTTGCCTGCTACCTTGTTCCTCTATCACGCCCTATCAGTGTAGGGCACTACATTTTTGGGGACATGTAAGCTCAGCCTTTAAGGTTAGACGCGAGAGCGTAAGCTACCTGCCCACATATAAAGTCCCGCTTTGACCAAGCCGTATGCACGTGCCTGCGTGTCCTAAGGGAAACATGAATGCAAAGGGCTCTGGTATCACTCTGCCATTTGGAAGGAGAGACCTGAGTTGGCAGCCCCTGCCCGTGGCATAGGGGTAACGTGAATTCAAATGTCTGGCAAGCTGATTCTCATGTCACCCTCCAACATGAAAGGAAAGGCCCGAGTTGGCTCTCTTCAGGCACTCACCCACACTGACGTTGAAGGCTTTAGTTGGCTGCAGTAGTGAAGCTTCCGCTTCAATTCTCACCGTGTATGGCTACGGCGCCCGCTTGTCTATGATAAAGGACCTTCTCACAAGCAGGTGCATTTGGTTTGGTTTGTGGGGTTTACCGTCCCAAAGCAACTCAGGCTATGAGAGGTGCCGTAGTGGAGGACTCCGGAAATTGTGACCACCTGGGGTTCTTTAACGTGCACTGACATCGCACAGCACACGGGCGCCTTGCTTTTCACCTCCATCGAAAAGCGGCCGCCGAGGCCAGGATTCGATCCCGCGTCCCTGGGAACAGCAGTCGAGCGCCGTAACCACTGCGCCACCCCGGCGGGGTGCAGGCATTTGTTGAGTGCATGCGCAACAATATCATGCTGCCCACGTTTCTCGCATAGAGGGCGAGTGTCAGACGCAACCCATGCGTTCGGTGCGATTGGCTTATCCTCAATAGTGTCAGCGCCACTTCAACGAAGCAATTTTCCAGCTGTTTTTCAGTAACCTATAGTAGGCTTGTAGCATGAAGTAAAATAATACATAGTGTAAGGTAACGCGAAGGTCGGACTTGGGGAATCAGGCTTTATTGCAGACCTGAAGCCTTGGTCGCACACTGCAGCCAAACACACTCCGCGATGACGATGGGTATCTACAAGAGGGAGCAGGATGAAGATGAAGCAGCACTACGGTGGCTGCAGCACGTTCAGCCGTGTGGAAGAAGAAGCGCCACACAGTGCTCACACTATTTCGCCCGCGCAGTTTTTTTTTTTTTTTTTTTTTTTTTTTTTTTTTCGAAGCGTTTGCCACAAGGCATAAGTTGAGAAAGGGGGAATGGGATGCAGGAGATAGAAAGTTAAAAGAAGGAGTGTAGTCCAGTTGTGCTTATGAATTCGAGAAGGTTGGCAGTATAGCGATTGTCCATTGTCCATTTGTCATAATCACTATCGCGATTCCACCGCAGGCCCACCTTCATGATTATCCGTTGCCTGATGTGCGTTGTTGATGGACACGTCCACAACAAGTGGCGCACATCGCAGACGTCAGGTGGAGTGTCACAGTGAGGGCACCTGTCAGTCACTGGTAGGTCTTTTTCCCGCCATCGATGTCGAACAGATGGGGTCAGAGCCGCCCCTGCCCGGATCCGGCGCACTGTCACCTCCTCCTGCCGAGTAAGACTACGGGGGAGAGGGTGCGAACACGGAGGAATGAGAGCGCGTGTTCGGTGGCGCAGAACTTGCGAATCGGAAACGTGGGACAGGAACGGATCTGGGGGAAGAGGGGAAGGTGGTGGATCGTCTGATGTATTTATATGCGTCATAGCATCTGCTTGTATGTTATGGGGATCGCGAGCATGGCCGCGAATCCAGTGTATGCGAATAGGACATGGGTACTTTGAACATAGCAAATGTATGGACTGTGTTATTTGGAATGTGCGTCGAACGGCCTTAAGCTGTTTAAGGGCAGTGAGAGAGTCTGTGTAAAGATGAACTGCATTGAATGTAGGAACTGGTGGGAGGGAATGTATAGCATTGTAAATTGCTTGGAGTTCCAGTGCCAGAGGGGTGCACGTATCCGCGGTATATGTCACGTGAGTGTTGAGATGCGGATGAGAGGGACTATACACGGCAGTAACTCCTCGCTCTGCAGTATGTGATGCATCGGTATATAATATGCACCCTTCAGGCAGATGTGCGGATGATACCGACGGGGAAGCAGTGGGGCGATTGTCCGTGAGCTGGCAGTACGACCATGGAGGTAGTGTCTTTAAATGATGTAGTTGTAAAGACTGTTTGCGAGCTCTGTTTGCCGTCCGCTGATCAACGAGTTCAGTGAGCGTATTTAGCTGGGCATACTCCTGAAGTACTGGTATGGGTGTTAGGCGGGGGAGGTACGTTATTGCACGCATAGCCTCACGATTGATGGCCTCAAGGGAGTCCCACTGTCTGCGGGTGAGACGTTGAAACTGTGCCTGGTATATTATACGTGGCTGGAGGACAGAGCGAACAAGCTGGCGGGCCGTGTGAGCACGCGCGCCGCCAGAGCGCATAGCTATGCGACGAATGAGGCCTAAAGTAGCGTGAGCGGTCTTACGGATGGCTGTCAGCCACGGTGTGCCAGTCCCAGAGGAATGTAGAAGAAGACCAAGAATGCGAACGGTTTGTACCTGAGGAATTGGGGTATTATCTATCATAAAATTTATATTGGGAGCTTTCCGTAAGCCAGCTTTATTTCCAATTCGAATGAAACAGGATTTTGTATGCGAAAGAGTTAGGCCCAAAGGAGGGAGGCGAAATGTCAATATATCCAGCGCATGCTGGAGGGCCGCCTGATGGACAGACGTATCTGGGTGACAGCACCATAAGGTTATATCATCGGCATACGCAAGCACCCGTATAGAAGGGATGGCCTCTAGGGCTCGAATAAGTGGAATGAAGGCCACATTAAATAAAGTAGGGGCGAGAACGGAGCCCTGGGGCACTCCTCTGTTTGAGGGGAAGTGACCAAAGGGCTTTCCATGGACACGCACACTGAATGTTCTATTTGTTAGAAAGGCGTGAATGGCGAGGAGAAACCTGTGAGGAATACCAAGAGTTTCTAGGGAGGCAAGAATGGCTGAGTGAAGGATGTTATCATATGCCTTTGTTATATCTGTAGCGATCACAGTTCTAACAAGATGACTGTGCGGAGAGTGGTGAAGCACGTCAGCAGCCAAAGTAGCAAGACCGTCCTCCGTTCCTATTTGCGGGCGGAAGCCAATTTGGGATTCTGGATAACAATCATGGGATTCCAACCACCACGATAAGCGAGTGGCGAGAATGTTTTCGTAAAGCTTGCAGATTGTTGGCGTCAGGGAAATTGGACGAAGGGCCGAGAGAGAAACTGGAGGATGACCTGACTTCGGTATTGGAACAACAATAGAATGCTTCCACTCGTCCGGCATGACACCAGAATGCCACACGTCATTGAATGCATCAAGCAGGGCCTGCAAAGCAGTCCCTTCCAAGTTGCGGAATAAGGAGTTAGGTATGCCGTCGTGGCCGCGCAGTTGAAGCGGCCAGCCTGGCCGCAGTTAGTCCGCAGGATTGCGCCGAATAAAAGGTTTCATACGTGAAACGTGGACAACTTCAGTGCCACGGTAACGACTGTCCGGAGGAGGGTGAAGAGGAGAGACGCGATAGTTGACCGGGGAGGTTTTTGCAAGAACTGTGTAAGGACCAATGTAACGGTGCTGTAACTTGTCAGAAAGACCAGGAGTGCGTAATGGGGTCCAAAGTAACACCTCGTCGCCGGGACGGAACGAAACTTGGCGATGGGTTGCATCATAGCGGCATTTGCGGTCTTCCTGGCTGGCTTCCGTGTTGACGCGAGCAAGCCGGCGAGATTTGGCCACTCGGGAAAGGAACTGGTCAGGAAGAGAGGGCGAGGAACTGGCATGTGTAGAAAGGAAAGAGGCGTCAAGAAAGGTAGCAGGAGAACGGCCGTAAACGAGGAAAAACGGGGTGTAACCTGTGGTCCGCTGTACAGCCGTATTGTAGGCGAACGTAACAAAAGGAAGTATTACGTCCCAGTTTCGGTGGTCCTGGTCGACGTACATAGACAACATGTCAGAAAGCGTGCGGTGGAACCGCTCAGTCAACCCATTGGTCTGCGGGTGATAGCTGGAGGTCAATTTGTGATGTGTGGTTGAGGCCTCAATAACTTCGGCTACAATCGTCGACAGAAATGTCCGACCACGATCGCTGAGAAGCACTTGAGGGGCCCCATGACGCAGTACGAGCGATTCCCACCGGTTGAAAGCACTGACCCGGTCGTAGCTGTCGAGCCAGTCATCAGCGTCGTCGCCTCGGAGACCGGCGAACATCTGCGGGTCGCGCTGACGGCTGCTGACAGTCCAAGTGGCAAGGGGAGCTGGAGTCGAGTTGGTAGAAGCCGAAGTAGCGGAGTGGCCCTCTTGAGTCATGACGATGGTGGTCGGGGTCAAACGGCGGCCAGAACGAAGCTCCAGGTGGATGCAGGTGACGAAGCAGCGGGGAAATCAAGGCGCACCTCCACCACGTGTAAGGTAACGCGAAGGTCGGACTTGGGGAATCAGGCTTTATTGCAGACCTGAAGCCTTGGTCGCACACTGCAGCCAAACACACTCCGCGATGACGATGGGTATCTACAAGAGGGAGCAGGATGAAGATGAAGCAGCACTACGGTGGCTGCAGCACGTTCAGCCGTGTGGAAGAAGAAGCGCCACACAGTGCTCACAATAGTAATAATTATAAGGGCGTAGCCGACTACCTACCAACTAAACTAAATTCTCGAGTGCAATAGGTGTCCACGAGAGTAACACGCAAATTTCAGACTAGAGAAGTGATCAAGTTAGATTCCAAAACTTTTTTTGCCTGCGTAAGTATATTGCTGTAATATCATCCGAGTGCCCCCTGTACTCGTCTGTACCATCTAGGTGCCTGCAGTGCCAGCAGGAACAAGTGAAACGCGAACAGAAAAAGAGATAATGTTAGCGAGAGGAAACTAAACACTATAACAGGTTAAATTCACTTTGAGGAAGCGAACAGTCTTGTAGAAGTGCTTTTCAAACTTGCGCTTATTTTCACTCCAGGAGCAAATATTTTTATGTATTTTAGCGCAATAACAATGTTTCACAGGGGATAAATCTGAACTCATATTTATGCTTTCTTCCTCCTCCAAACATTTCGATTCTTAGCATAGCAACAGCTGAGTTCAATGTTAAACCAAGACATGCGATAATATACATTTCATACACAATGACTTAACGTGACTAACTATTGGCCATCATGACCGACTCTTGATCTTTGATTGCTGCCATTACTTCGACCTTCGCCCTTGTCATGACTTTAACCCTTGGTTGTAATTTTTGACATCATGTAGCCCCGCCGGGGTGGTACAGTGGTAAGACGCCCGACTACTGTGGCGGAGTACCTGGGTTCGAACCCGACCACGGCGGCTGCGTTTTGATGGAGGCGAAACGAAGAGGCGTCCGTGTGCTGTGGGATGTCAGTGCACGTTAAAGAACCCCAGGCGGTCGAAATTTCCGGAGTCCTCCACTACAGCGTCTCTCATAGCCTGAGTAGCTTTGGGACGTTAAACCCCACAAACCAAACCAACCAAACCAGCATTTGATTGTGAACTCTGCAATTGAACGAATAAAAGTCGTCTGCAATACTTACTGCTCAAAGCTTGATAAACCCATGCTTTCACGCATCTTACGTGATTTAGCTACGGTAATCCACTGTCGTTTTTTTTTTTGCTTTTGTTTTTTTGTTATGGCGCTTTCAGTTCTCTTCACAGAATTTCATTCGTTGCTGACGTTAAGCGTTGCTTTCAGTTGCACGCGTCATGTAACGAAATTTTGATATTGACTTACCCCGTATACGAACAGCTTTGTACGCAGCCTACAGGCAGGAGAACTCCCGGAGGCCATATTGGGACCTTGATAGCAGCGCTACGAACGGCTGCCACTGCCAGGCGGCTCGCGTTGTCGGCGAGTTTTCGTTTCTGGAAACCTATGTGTCTTACCAACCTCGTTAGGGAAAAGGTGTCTGGCACGCGTTCAGGGCGTTAATGACTTGTGCAGCCGCAGATAAACAACGAACAGCCACTCTGAGAAGCCATGGAACAACGTAACGACGATGCAGCATAGCGTACACGGCAACAAATGAGTGCAAATACAAGATTGCATTCCAGAAGTGACGGCTTTTTCTTTTTTTCTTCCACCGTCGCATCTTCCAGGAGCGACGCACGGCGGAAACCCCGTCTGTAGGCCAAATAAATGCTTCGTGGCTAGCCGTCCCGCCCTCTCGCCCGTAGTAAAGAAACGAATTTAAGCGACAGCATATGCAGCTCGTTCGGACAAACGTACTAGTAGTTGTAGGAGTTGTCGCCACCGCGTGTCGAAAATCATCGGGCCTGCGCAAAAAACTTCCATGGTAATTGTCGGTCTAGTGATTGATGATTGATTGGTGTGTGATAGCCAATCGCAAGCTATAGTCAAACATTTGTACTGAATTGATTATTATATAAATTTAAAAAATAAACATTCAACAAAATTTTGAAAAAAAGTGGTTCAATGGTGTCAAAAGCCGATGCGTAATAATGCCAATGAAAAAAATTTAGAGTGTGTAATTTATTAATACATAATTGCAATAACTGAAGAAATTAAAACTTGGAAAAAGAGGACTTCAAAGATGTCAAATCGCTCCGAACGAAATGGCAATGCTTGCGGATGTTAATTAAGAAAATGTAGTCAAGTAATTGATCAAATAATACGTTGAAATAATCAAAAATTGAAAATGCACAGCGAGTCAAGATGAAAAGCCAATGTTTGATGATGTTAATGAAAATAATTATAGCGCCAATTTTTAAATAATTGAAGAATGGAAGATGTTAAGATAAAAGTCAAAGGTTGCAAATGTTCAGAATGGAAATCGGTTGCTTGATAATTCTGAATAGGAAATTTATATTGCGTACTTGATCAATTAAGTGATATAATGAAAACGATGAAACAATAGAAAAAGGAGACTACAAAGGTGCAAAATGCTCAGAGTTGTAAGCCAATGTTTCTGATGTTAAATATCACGCTACAAAAAAAAAAAAATTCTAGAGAAGTAGTCTAAGGTGATGAACAAAAAAAACAGTGACAGACTTTATTATGACGTGCATGAACGTCGTTGTTCGAGAATGCAATGAAAAACAAATTAATACCCTGTAAAGAACGTATGCATTATCTTTTTCGTTTGGTTTCAGTTAATAAATATGCCATAAAAATTATATATATATATATATATATATATATATATATATATATATATATATATATATATATATATATATATATATATATATATATATATATATATATATATATGGTCATGTACTTACCATCAAGGCTCTGTACGTATAGACTAGTTTAGAATATATCGTCTCCGAATTAGATGGTGCAGTATTTCCCAGACCATTAAAGCTATTAAAAGCGCACTTAGCCTTGAGATAGGCTGGTATGCATGGTTCTTTTCTTTTTTATAAAGGGGATATTGCAATGTTGCGCGCCGTTGTTCTACCACAGTGTATCTCCGAGAGCATAATGTAAAGGCCTTCAATGTTAAGTTGCTTTTCTTTAAATACTTTGGCCAGTTAGAAAAAATTACGAATGTGGCCAAATTACAGAAAGATACATTTTACCCTGACCACACGCTCGCCTCTGAATTACCATTTACGAAGCTCACAGCCAATAGTAGAACAGCGAGAAATCATATTTCATAAGAGTATATCTGTAATAATAAAATATTGAGATTTGACATCTATCTTCACGAAATTCGCAGGTCACCAAGATTTCGCAAAACAAGGATAGCACTGCGTTCATTGTGAGCTTGGGTTGCCTAACAGAGTCATGAAAATAGTCGCTATTCCGTCCGTCCAGGCAGCTGCGTGAAGTCATGCAGTTCTTGTCTTCTAAAATGTGCCCAAAGAAATACAACAAAACAAAAATATTCTTACATGAAATGTCCTGTCTTTGTCGTAGAAAACAGTGAAGTTCTAAAATGACCTTCCATTGCAAACGTTACGAAAGTAATGATAACTAAAAAAGCTGCCAGGGCACGAAGAAATTCAACATAGCGATCCTTGGGAATAGTTTAATCCGCGAAAAGGCAGGAGGATCTTAAGTATTAGGCGAAGCGGTATGTTTCTTTTTTAGTTTTTTTTTATTGGTTCACAGGAGCGGAAAGGCGCAGTATCTGTCACACTTGCTCTGTGGACACCTGAACCGCGCCGTAAAGTAAGGGAGGAAGGGGGAAGTGAAAGTAGAAAGGGAGGAAGGGGGAAGTGAAAGTAGAAAGAGAGGAAGGGGAGCCGTAGTGGAGGACTACGGAGTAATTTTGACCACCCGGTGATCTTTAACATGTGCTAACATCGCACAGCACACGGACGCCACTTCGTTTGGCCTCCATCGATTTTTTTGTCGCGAGAAAAGCAGCCATTACACAATAAACTTCACTGAGGTCATGAATACACCTCCGCCGGAATGTTTCGGTCAGTGAAGTGCAGCAGGGATAAGAAAACCAGAACCTGAAGATGTGATTCAATATATAAAGAACTTATAATTTCAAAGTTCTTCCAAAGGACCATGCTTTCACGGAGCTTTTTCTGCGAAAACTTGAGCGAGTTTTTTGTGTCACACTACAATAAATTGGCAAGTTGGCATGTCGCCGAAATATGAGCTTCATTTTAAAGTCTCATAAGGAAAGTTACATCACAGAACCGACATCAGAGAAAGATAGTAAGAGATGGAGCACACTCTAGGCGCGCAACCGATACACGTAGACGCAATGTATACCGGGAGTGGTGTGGCTCATTTATTTCAATACTGTCACTGGCAGAGCACCTTTCCGGTCGTTACTCACTTCGAGGTCGGCAAAAAGAAACTGCTCGGAAGCGGGACTACAATAAATCAAGACTGACTTGCGGGCAGCCTTTGCTACCGGCAGAGTTCCTTCTTTCGGGCATAAGACCACCGGCGGCGATTTGGATCGGCAACGTATCTCAGCTTAGGTTCAGCGCATTATGTTGCCCTTGTGCTTGTTTATTTTTCAAATTTATTATTTTTTGGAATGTGTATAAACAGTTAAGGTATACAATAGCACTCCGATGTGTACGTGCAGGCAAGCAAGCTTGACTAGTTTGGACCTCGAATCAAATAACGTGTTATGGATCCAGAGCGTAGCCAGTTAAAGGAAGATTCACACACATTTCCTTTAAAACGTCCTCTAGAGAAGGGGGTATGAGGAAGTAATCCCCAGAACCGTAGCCTGGCTAAGCCTCTATTCATATGAAATACTGGTCAAAGCTATCAAATGGATGAGTCACACAAAAAAAATACAATTCATGAAGGTGCGCCTGCGAAACACGTTGAAGCTTTCAGAAGATGCTTCCTGGCATGTGATACCATAAATGAACTAATACTGATTCCAGTGTAAATTAATCGCAGCGTTAACGCTTCCGAATTTATACGTTGCGGCGTGCCGCCATCTAAAATAATGAAGAATAAAATAAAAAATTTAGACCTCTCAGCCCTGCCATTGTTCATATCATTATTTTCCTGTTCATGCAACCAAAAGAGAATACGTACGACCGCTGG
Organism: Amblyomma maculatum; assembly: GCF_055883805.1. Lineage (NCBI taxonomy): Eukaryota > Metazoa > Arthropoda > Arachnida > Ixodida > Ixodidae > Amblyomma > Amblyomma maculatum. Next base: position 19,359,422 of record NC_139349.1, on the reverse strand, counting down.
CAGGCTTCCCTACACGCAAGAAGAAGGAAAATGTTGTTAACGGAGCCTTGTGATGCCACACTGACCTCATCTCAGTATCCCTGCATGTGGCACTCAAAGCAGATCCCCCTGGTTTCCAACATGGGAACGCCCACGTAGGCATTCATAGTTACAACTTCGGAAGCGTAGCAACCTCAGCTTCAAAGAAAGGACATTTAGGGTCCCTTCAAGTGTTGTTCACACAAAGCACTGCAGAGAATCTTCCCAACTTTGGACACAAGGAACGTGATTTGGGCTTTGGCGTTACGAATTCAGTTAGTGAAACTGACTTCCCTGATCTTGACTCCTTGAACTGCTATACTCTGGGCTCTCAAAGGAGCACTTTTCCGATGCCGCCGTGAGCTCTCCCAAGTACGCAGTTTAATAGAAGGAGGTAGGTTCCCTGCAGCATATACTGTACAACAGACATAAAGCTGTAATCAAATTAGGTGCTTTCAAGAACTATTTCAGGCGAGGCTGCGAGTTCCGGGCGACTTTGCAACTCGCTTCATCGCTAATCTCACAATGTCTGCCTGTAGTATCTCACAAATATACAGTGTCGATATTAAAGGTTTTGTGAAAGGCCACCTAACATAGGTATGGAGCCCCGCCTTATCCAATCTCTTAAAAACGTGCCTATGGGCTCTAGAAACAGTGTATGTAACTAGAGAATGCTGGAGATCCAAGGGTCGTCGAGGCTTAAACTCTTATTGCGTTCTCTCATCCGAAAGGAACTGGTCGCGTTGGCAGCTGCTGAAAAATCGGTCATGTCATGTAGCTCCGTGGTGTCACGCAACCCACCGAACACTCAGCACTCGGCCTCGATGCCTCCCAACTGCCACTAGCCAGAAGGCCCGCTCGAGATTTCTCGTTCACAACGCCGACAAAGTCGGATCCGCCAGGAAATTGGGCCTTCCACTCTCTAGCGTTAAAACGCAATAAAAATCATATGGTGCGGTGCCACAAACACGCGTCAGCAGTACTGGCTTTACCTTTCACGTTGCATAACCCGCCTTCCCACTGCTTCTTTGAATTTATTTTTTCGTTGCATTCTCCTTCATTTTGTGCGTAGCCATCCGGAGATAGGAAGTCTGTGGAGAGTGAAGGTGGCTAGATAAATTGTGTAGGAATGCAATCTGAGGATTAGGTGGGTGGTTGAAGCTAGTGGGATGGGGAAGGACGAGATTGTGGTGTGGATGGTTAGCGGTCAAGGAGACGTAGGTATGAGATGTCACGAGTTTTACCGGTGGATCTAGTTGACAAGTGGCAAGGCAGGGCTCTGATTGTGGGCTCTGTTGTGTTTAGCCGACCAAAATACACTGTACAACCCTCTATCTTGCCTCACTGGTCACATTGCTTATATGATTTGTTTGAGCATGCTAAGCGGGTGAACGAGCTGAAAACACTGCTACTTTTTTGCGCAAAATGCTCAGTGTTCCTCCCTTGATGCGAGCCTACAATTTCTCTGGCGAGGAGCCCGAGGATGAAAAGAAGAGAAACATGATAGCAAAGTCAAGGAAACTAACCTCAACGGATTTGAGTAGTAACTTCAGATTTACGGTAATTATGAACTGAAATGAAACAGACGAACTAGCAAAACTAGCAGCAAACAGAAGGCGGGTATACTTATGTAATGACGCAGGACATACCTGTAGTTTTCTTTCCCGAGGTCGCTTCGGCGTACCAACCTAACTTACCAAACGAGCCACTTTGAACGAAGAGTGAGGTAAGTAGGGTCATACACAAATCTGAAATTGTTTACTAAACTGTATGGATATCAAATACCGGACGAGTGTGCGCCTTGAACATGCACTGCATTTCCTACACTGCCAGCGATATATGTGTAACATCAAGGCATTTACTCTGAATCTGGGGTTGTTAGGCTGAATACTTATACTTTTGACGGTGCATTACGATAATTATGAAAACAAACAGTAGCTAAAGAGCTGACATAACTCCATTATTATTAAGCCCGAAGCGCGCTTCTTTGATATTCTGCACATGGTGACAAAAGATCCGGTCTACGAGGAATAGTTTACCTGATTTTATGTTTGTTAAGGATAAAGCCGAGACTAAGATTTCGCTATTAAACACTTACTAATTCTGCAACTGGTCCTGCAACAAGCATGAGACTTTATAGCGCAACGTGAGCTACTCCGGTCTGGGTTTCCTCACGAGGAATATAATGCAGCCTTTTTTTTCTAACGTCGCTACCCTGCACAAGCCTCCGGAAAGAAGCTAGCAGTATGTGTCCGATAAGTAAATAAATAAATAGTCAAATAAATAAATAAATCGCTGTCATCAAGCTGTACGTTTTAGGGCATCTGTTAGGACTAAATTAACGGGATTCGATAGCTATTAATTTCATTTAAACTTGAGTGCGTTAAAAACGCCTTTCTGCAGAAAATCCACCGTTGTAGGCGTTGTGAGCCAAGAATCACGGGCATCAATCTGGGCAGGTGGTAGTGGGCAAGTCACGTGGTCGAGCACTGGCTGCATGGTCGTCGTAATGTGTGACCCAATGAGATGATATGCTATCACAAGATGCGGATAAAGTAAAACTTGTTGCTGGGCTAGTTGGTTCATGATCGTACGGGGAAAAGTAAGCGCAAAAAAAGACAAACACAAGAGAGGAGACAATAGCGCGTTGTCATGTCTCCTCTCTTGTGTTTGTCTTTTTTTGCGCTTACTTTTCCCCGTGAGAAAGTGCCAACAAGGTTGCTTTTTTGAGTTGACAGGGCGGGACACAATAAAGCTTGCGGAGATCTTTAATTGCCGTATCATGCACCCAACTCATAGATTACGTTGGCATGGTCGTACGACTTGCTTAAAGCGGAGCTTCATATTATTGTTGCGGGATCGCTTACGTCCGCTACCCGGATAACGTGGATAGCTTAAGAGTTTATGCTAATAAAAATGTGTATGACATTAGAGGTACAAATGATGGGTTTGGCAAATTCGTGAACGCAGACATGTTTAGGCGAACGAGGAATTTCAAGGGAAGTCATCAGTGGTATCGCGTGAAACCCTTAAAGACGGTAAGCTTAAGAGTCCCGCACAGGTTTTAAATTCTTGTCTTAGAAAGGATGAAGCACCCGCAGGCGTTCACTCGTTTTTATATTGCTGCATCTTTTTCGAAAATGGCTTAGAGTTTTGTTCTTGCAGTTGTGTTGAAATAAGTACTTACCATGTATACCCATTTCATTTGTAAAATTCAGTTAGATGCATTCCGAAAAAGGAAAGAATAATTACACTGGAAACTCAGTGAACATTTATTTCTCTATCGTCAATTTCTACATATCTCATTTCTACCTTTGGCACATCTAAACAGATTACAGGACCTTCAGAAGCACTGAAACAAAATGAATTTCTTTTTTTGTTTTTTTCAGTCAGCCAGCTAAGCACATTGGAGCCTCTCGTTTATTTTGAAACACTACTAGGCAGTAACGTTATTTGCTGTCTACAACTCTTTGGGGTGGCGCAAAGCGTAGCTATTTTTCTACAATGTTCCTTCGTTATATGTCAGGCTGTGCGGCGATGTCGCTGAAGCCGACATACTAGTAGTGCTCCCTCTAGCAACACATGCACCCTATGACTATGTTTTGCATGTGTTTCCGCACAGGGCCATTTCAGAGCTCGAGTCCTCATGGTGGGCCTCTTTTGCTTTTGCGGATGTGTTGTTGCATTTTGTGGGCCCTAACCATGTGCGTGAGTGCCTCCGGGCAGCGAAAGTGACATTCCTCCTCGTCTGCTGTCACATCCAGCCCAGAACATAATGCAATTCTGAGCGTCGTTTCGCGTCCAGCATGCCTTTCTCATGCTCATAGACGACAGCAACGGCCCAAGCATGTAGGGATAATAAAGCACACGAAGACATATCCTGTCCCTCCTGCTTGTTTTCGTTGCTTCATAATCTTGTTACCAAAGATTCTGGTCACGAGACTAGTGCCTCCGACCACTCCACTATTTTCTTTTTCGCGTCGTTCTATGTATGCTTGTGTCCTAACAATATTAGGTTGGCGTTGTGCTCCGACGCAGCCGTACCCCTTCTGCTCCCAAAAGAGCCTCCGGCTGCTCGGGAGTATGAGCACCTCGAAATACGTCTTCGTCGATGCACAATAAGTCACCTGAAGGCACACTTGCTTTGTGAACTAACTCCTAGCTTCTTTGCAGTGCCAGTTTTTCCTGCTGCTATACTTTTCTGGTTCTACTGTGCCATTCATTTCGACATCTTATCGCCAAAAGAATGTGAAAGTGCTTCAATAAATATGACAGCATTTTTTCGCCATCTGCTTGCTTCCAACTTCGATTCTGGCCCAGCAATAATTTTACTGTTCACTGGTCCCTTCTATATAGGCTGCAGATGGCATCGGATCGATCCAATCCCAGCCTGTGCCTTTCGCATAGTAACCGCGAGGGAGGGGATGAAAGGGGAGGGGATGAAAGGGGAGGGGAGGAAAACAGATGCAGCATCAGAGGTGGCCCTGGAGATATCGCTAAGGAATTAGGCCTCAATACTGTCGACGCCTACGCTTGCCATCAAAGGAAAGGCCGCAGTACCTGACAGTGGAGACAAATTGGAAAGGTACGAAATGAGATAGGCTTAAAAGTCACCCATGAGCATCCCGGAAAGTGCTTGATCTTTAACGCTATTTTTGCCTCTTTTTATCCATTCACCCTGACTCTCCCGGCCCTCGCGGCTTGGCTGCGGCGTCCACACAGAGCGCGGCTTCTTTCCTGTTAGCTTAAGTTTACATGGAAACCACTCGCCATGAGAATTTAGCCTGCACGGGGAATCAGAACCAAAATGGAGAAGATCGAATGCACACGCACACGCACTGCACATGTTCGCATTCACACTACATATATGCGCAAAGATGGGTAAATTTCAATGTACACTATTGCTACTGATATTTACCGCAGCATTTGTCTCTACAGAACCATGTCCTTTTCATGTTCTTTTCTTTTTTAGCTTTAAACTAACTACAATAGATGAACATGTTAGGCGAAAATTACTGCATAGAAGAATCAGAACTCCTTATACCTGCAGGAAACGAGACGGGAGCCCAACCTATTATTGTACGTTAGTTCGAGCAGGCTTCGTACGTCCTTCTTGCGACAATGGCCTGTCAGATGCAAACTTGAAGCAAATAGATGTTGAATAGTTGTGTCACGCTGCCTTGGTCAGCTCGCAGTCCCAGAATGAGTGTCAGGAGACGCTGAGTCCAGGACACCTCGACATTGCAGTGGAGCTGACTTGGCGCACGTGCTAAAGCTCGTGCAAATCCGAGTGCACAGATATTCTTATTTTTTCCTAGAGGAAAACATGATACCGCGGCCTATGCGAGTTTCTTAAGAAGCTCTTCATCGACTGTGGGAAGGTGAGCTTTCGTATTTGGCTTGGCAGTTCGCTTAATGTTGCCCGCGAAACGGGAGTTTTTGCTCGGAATCGGGTGCTCTGAGATACTCTCCGAACTAAGCGCACACTACCGTCGTTGCCACCTCTGGGGGATCGTGAGACGTTGTACCGGAGCAATGGCACCGGGTGCCTGCTCACATCATTTGAAAAACGTCACCGTACAGACCGGAATAGTTTCTTTTTGCTTTCGTTTCAGAAAGAGCGATTTTTTTACAAGACATGTACACGTGCATCTCTCGTAATTGCTTATCGACCAGGGTTCCATGAAGGGCCGAGCCTAAATGATTTACTCATACCCCAAAAGAACACGTGCGGTGTGTCCGCGCGTCCAGCGGTTCTTCCATCGCTGAACGAGTGTAAAAATAAAAGGCGAAACTTTTTGCAATTAAGGACGCCCCAAAATTACTGAGATACGGTGAGTAATACAAAAGAGAGAGGGATGAAAAGCTGTTCTAATTTTTTGTTAAATGAAGCGAAGTTTAAAAAAAAAAAAAACCGCTGGGCTTTTGCACTAAAGTCCTCGGATGAGAACTACGTATAAGAGATCGAATCGAAGTAGACTAGAATGCAGGCGATGTATACGGAACGTGTGGCACTAATTAATGAAAGTTCTTGTTGAATTTTGCTCGCTTTCTGCAGCAGAATTATTAATGTTCCATGGTTGAGTCTGCACCAACGTACGCCCGTAATAAAGCATTGCTTCGCTTTTATTTTTAGTTTTTCTTTTCTGTCACGTCTATTCGTTTAGCTGAGCAGGCCCGCCAGCTCTGGACGTCGTATTAACGAGGCTGCGTTTATCTTCTGAACCTGGGAGTGGAGCGGCTTGATGCTCCGATACATAGCGATCAGAGTAGAATACATCGCTTGTGTTATACAAGAGAGCAATATATCCCTACTGCCGGAGCGCCACAGTCTATGGTGGGCTTCAGCATGTTTCTATAGATTCCTCATTTTAGTACTGTACAGAAAACAAGAAGCCTAAGTATGCTGTCGAAAACACTTGCGGCGAATATAAGAAAATAAAACGAGATGCTGCTGAGCGCTCAAGAGAGGTCACTAAAGAACTGCTGATGGAAAAAAATTAAAATAAAACGATGTTTCTCAGATGGCGTGAACAAAGCAGACAGTACAAAAAGCTGGAACTTGGTGCTCTCATCCTTTCATACAGCAAAGTAGTGCTCAAATCATGTGATACTAGGAAAACACTCATGACGAAAGGTTCACAGCATCATTTTCGCTAGTTTATTCTGAATGCACTGCTGCAAACTAAAGCTTCTAAATGAAAACTCTCCTACGCCTAAAATGAAAACTGAGAAGAGCGCGTCTATTATGCGCCCAATATATAAGTTACGTAAGTTACTCATTGCATAAGTTGTACGGCAGTCTATTAGGCAGAAGCAAAGCTTTATTTGACGTTTCTTAATTGTGTGGCAACTGCTTGGTATTATAATATATCATTAGTAACTTGTTGATGGGAACGGTCTAAGCTTCTGGAGCGTGACCAATACTTTTTTTTAAGTTTTTCCTACGCCAATGTCGTATAGCTAAATCATGCATTGAAAATGGGCTGCAGTTTTCAACATAAATGCGAGCAAAGCGGGATATTCTGCGATACATTTTTGAACACGTTAATATAAAGTGCCCAAGGTTGCACTGCGTTTCAAAAGTTTGCTTATGGTGTTTGTCATGTTCTCACAGTGAGTAAATAAGACTGTCATTGAGAACTGATGGGTTTAGTTTTTTTTTATAATAGCAAAAGCCTAGAATCCTGCTGGTGGTAATAAAATCAACGCCACCGACAGGCGTTTAGGCTTTAGTTATTGTCAAATTGTTGTTATGGTGCCCTTGTACAATTTTGGAATTGTGGGGAAAACAATGCGTTCTAAAACCCTCTTCCAGATCTTTTTTCAAATTTCAGAATGTGATTTGAGAGAAAAGGAGACATTGTGGAATTTATGCGCACTTGAGACGTTTGTGTGCCAGATCAATAAAGAACTATCGTCGACACAAGCTCTTGAAGCATGAAGAGTAACGTTTTCAAAATCCGATTCCCGCTTCCGCGTCTGCAAGAAACAACATCGGCCATTAATGCTTTTACAATTCATACACCGCTTCGCGTACATGTCTCTGAAGACGGACGTTAATATAGGCCTCAAGGGCGTCCGCCCTATGAAACTGGCCTAAGTTCCGAGACGTCTCAAGTAATGGACTATGATTCGGACAGTTTGTACGACTCAATGTCACCCCAACCCCCCTCCCACTCCCTTTCCCCTTCTCTTCATACAAAGGGCGTCATATGCTAAAACAGCCTTTATTATCGTATGAAAGAAATTACAGACGACAATAACATGGAGGAAAGCAGAAATAAGCCCTATTGTACTCCCTCCTCTATGTCGCCGAAGGAGCGATGTGATTCGGTCCCATTGCAAGTTTCCAGTGCGTCTGTCATTGGATGCTAGATGTGCAAGTGAACTTGCTGGCTGCTTCTTGATGTGCTCATTTGCGAGCCATTGTGAGGGACGCTTAGCGCGGCAGCAGTATTTATGCTCCGTGAGAAGTGATGACATGGCTTATATCTTCTTTGATTCGCGAAAGAAGCATAATAAAAAATAAAGGCCAGTAGCATCCGTTTTATTGAAAGGCAGGTGCTTTTTGAGGCGAAATATAAAGTGTCTCAGCTATCAATGGACACCAACTCGGTGGCCGCTTCATGTGACACCACGGCATAGTGAACGTTGCCAAGATCATATGATCACAAATGATCCCAAAAGCCTTATCACAGCAAAATTAAGGTAGCGGTATTCTTCGTGGTTTTTCTGTATGCAAACATTGGAAAGATGAATTCGGCCTAAAATCATGTTCCTATCACGAATCGCTATAATACCAGCGGGCCAATGCGGTAACTGTTGTGTTCCAAGTGCTGTGCTCGTCCGTTCTGTTGTGACTGGAGCAGTGCGCGCTAATGAACAGGCCGGCACCCCTCTTCGCGCTTCGCCGGGAGAACTCGCCGCCTGCCTGCGCTCAGCGGGACTCCCCCCCCCCCCCCCCCCCCCCTCCCCCCAGCGGGCTCCCTCACTCTTCTCTAGTTCTGGGAAACAAGCCCCATCCCTATCTCCGGCCTCCGTTCCCTCCGTTCTTCGCCCGGCAGTTCGGCCTACGCCTCGGCCGACGCTGGTCGCACACTCTTATCTAGTGAATAAACGAAGTTAACTTACTTATGTGATCGCGGGCCGCGGTCATAATGCCCGAATTTTAATAACAAAAGCTGGATTCGAACAAAACAAGTGTAAATTCGAATGATGGAATTTAAAGTTTCTTAGCACACCCTAACACTCCATTGCAATGCCGTCCGCACTGTGCTGTTGTCGAGGCTGGTGGGGTACATTGAATAAAATAAAAGGCGGTAGAAACCGTGCAGTTAAAGCACTGTCCTGCGTTGTCAAAATTCAACTTCTAGCGATTTCAAGGGGTTCTTTGAAAGATCGCGGTGCATGCATTTTTTGTATTCAGCCACAATCATTATGCTTTTCTTTCTCTAAATATGTGCATGCTCAATAAGTCGGTTTAGCAGCCTAAATAGGCTTTTTCTTATCTAGCAGAAGCAAAAGATTATTCCTTTTCTGTTAAATAGAAGAGAGTCTGGTTTTAAGCGAACATGATTTTCCCAACTCCAACCGCTCACACTGCCAACGTAATTTACTGCACGCTACTCAGTTATCTTTAAGGCACTGGTAACTTAATTGAAAGCGAAACAAGAACTATAGTGCTGCCTATGTGATATACATTCGCCCTCTGTCACTGTATAGACGTTGAAAGAATCAATGACTTGGCTGTGTAAGTGCAAGATTTCGAGAAACACGGCTGCAGCGGAGCACGAGACGATCATGCATAAGGACTCCAACAGAGAAAGCAACAATGTTTTGTGACAGCGATACCGGCATAAAGAAACTCTGAATAAAGCGAGCTCCGGAAACATACCGACAACAGCCAAGGCGTCCGCACCATGCGCGAATGATCAGCGACAGTCAGGTTTTTCTTTCATTCAATCCTACCGTCAGTCTGCACGAGGTGGCGAGGCCATGATATTCGCTCCATTGGAGCAAGATGGCAAGCATGGGTATTTTTATATTCTTCCTTCACTCGGTCACAGTAGCAGCAGCTACGTACGAGCACCTAGACTACGACTTTTGTAGCGACTGAGACACAAAAACTGTTTCGTGTAAGTCTAGAGCAACTAAGGTTACGATAGACATCGTAGTAGAGGGCAGTGGATGTCTACCCCAGAGGTCCTTTAAAGTACACTGGCATCGCACAGTGCTCAGCCGCCTAGCTTTTCCATTACTTTAAAAAGACAGACGACGGCGGGTCTTCAACCCGGGCGCGGGCTTACTTGTCAGTCGCCTTAGCCACTGAGCCATCACGGCGTGGGCAAACAAAAGCCGACTTCCAAGGACGGAATCGCAACAGACGGCGGTGAAGGTCGCCTACAAACGAGAGCCCACAACAGCAGCAACAGATACGCTGGTATAGATAAGGTACCGAAATGAACGAAGGGAGCGAGCAACGGATAACAGCTACATGTAGAAGTAGGGTGTATAAAATACGTGCATTAATAATTGACCCAACTTGCGCCGAAATGGTAAAACTTGCTTTGTCCATAACCCTTCTTTTGCTCAGTGAAAGATCTATAAGGAGGAGGAGGAAGATGAGGAGGAAAGGTAAGGAGGTTAACCCGTAAAAGAAACCGGCTTGCTACCCTGCACTGGGGGAAATGGGTCAGTGGATATAAAAGTTGTGAGAGAGGGAAAGATCTATAAATACTTCGATCAAACGAGCTAAGAGTTTTGCCCCCACCGAATCCATTCCCTAGAGGCATCTCTGGTTAGGAGATTAAGCTCAAAGGCAAAACGCGAAGTCATGACCGGGTTAACTTTAGTTGCATAACTCGCGAAATGGCTAAGGTAAACACTGTTTATATACTTTTTCAGATTCTCCCCCTTGAACTCCTGAGTTTTTTCAAGGCATCATCTAAAGGTGTCAATCTGCTATGGTAGTTGCAATAGTGGAGAATGTTTATTAGGAAAAACATGACGCTATAAGAGCGCTATCACGTTTTTATTCCTTTCGATCATAGCTTAACTCGTTTTGCAGCGTTAAACTCTATAAACCAAACAAAAGTGAACTAGGAGTCTTTAGTGAACACCTACACGAATCGGCTCCGGCTGTATACAAGCGTTAGACAGTTTTCCTAGGCCTTGATCCTCCGGATTAGTTCTATCTAGAGCAAAATGAGGCTCAAATTAAGGGATTTGTAATTATGACTGTAGATATGTGCACGTACGCAAGCGGGGATCCGTAACGAAAGCTGTTAAAAAGAGACATTAATACTGTCGTGTGATAATAGTAAAGGCGGAGCTTAAGTTTCCATCACATTTTCTTAAAGTCACTCAGTAGGCGCTTGCTAGTTTCATCATAATTAGGCGAAGTGAAATACTTTTCTTCAACTTAAGGACACATACAATCTCTGGAATTGATTCTTTGCTTAATATAGACATTCATTTGCACGAATGTCTGCAGAAAAAACATATTACGCTGCCTTTCAATACCTAAAGGCAGATCAAAAGAGGAAATATTCATTCCGATGCACTGAACTAAAAGAGTAGCCTCCTTGACCCGCGATTTAATTAAGCCTCATCCTACATTCTGCTAGCCACCTTGATTATCTCGGACTGCACCGTGATTGGCTGAATCCCTGCTCCGTGCTTAATCCCTATAGACTACAGGGCATATTCTTCCCCTGCGAAGCTTCTCAAATATTGTTGTACGGCATTGTTAAATGAGAGATTAAACGTATTGAAGAGGGACGGGAGCTAGAAGGACGTTATAATGAATGGTTCCAGTTTGATTGAGACGACCTGGAATTCTATAGTGTGCGCGGACGTCGCTTAGCAGAAAGGCATTTTTGTATTTCGTCTTCATTGAGCTACGGCTCCAAGGCCGTCCCATGACTGGAGCCAGATTTCGATTCTTCCAAGCAAGTTACAGCAGTGCTCATCAATATGCACCAAGGTCGAAATATAATTGCGCTCTGCATACTTCTGAATGCACCGCATGCCCATCTGTGATTTCACTTTAGTGGCGACGCCATTGTGTTAGCTATAGAGTGTGAAGGACAGTCCTTTTTTTAGGTTTTACTCCAGTATGTTTAATTACCACGTTTGCTGTAACGCTCTGTTATCGTTTGTTTTCGGCGTTGCGCGCTGCTGTGAACTGTATGGGGAACTGTGACCCCGTCAGGCCTAACCGCCTTTTGTCGCAGTTCCGTCTTTCATTTTTTTGAAAGAGAAAGAAAGAAAGAAAGAAAGAAAGAAAGAAAGAAAGAAAGAAAGAAAGAAAGAAAGAAAGAAAGAAAGAAAGAAAGAAAGAAAGAAAGAAAGAAAGAAAGAAAGAAAGAAAGAAAGAAAGAAAGAAAGAAAGAAAGAAAGAAAGAAAGAAAGAAAGAAAGAAAGAAAGAAAGAAAGAAAGAAGAGAAGAGAAATAATTAAGTGCTACCAGAGCTACTAAATTTTATTTATGTCAATACGTAAAATTCACCGGGCCTGGCTTTAATGTGCATGAGTCCAAACATAAATATTGATTCTAACGTGTTATTATTTCCTATGATATCAATGTTGAGAACTGCTAGGCGAAAGGAGGACTGGAATACCTGCATGGTGTTTTCATCACGTTTTTACATCCGGTTTGTGGCTACGTGTTTTGGATGTAGGATATCGAAAATTTGTTAATTATTCTCTGAACGCACGTTAATTCTCCCTAAAACCGGCATTGTTTTATTTCTTTTTGTAGCCATGTAATTAGCTTCTATGATTACAGTAATCGAGAGTAGCATAAGTTACTTCGTTTAAATTACTTCTTTATTCATTATATGCTTAAATCAACTACCGCATTTCTTTTAAGTGCCGTCAGGACCGGGCCACTAAAAAGATGGTAGCACACCGACAACCGGCCGTAGGATATCCTGAACGTCACAACCATCTAAGGCATCAAAACTCTGCAACGCGCGCGTTCGTGCCTTAACCGGTGGCCGGAAGCTATAGGCGTGTGTACCAGCGAAGTAGGGGGGATACCTCGTCGATTCTCGGGCCACGTTTGGAAGCGCTGTCACCTTCAGCCCTCGAGGCTCGCTGCTGGCGGACGTGGGCCGAAATTTATCGCACCCATGGGTCGGCCGCGGTCATGCTACGATTAACCCGGGGCTGCGAGCGATGGAGAGAGCTTTGTGTGCTGCGCTCCCTTCTACTTGGGCGTTTTTGTGTGAACAACAACTTGGTTATAATAATTGTGCGTGACTCGATATTGTTTCTCCCATTGCTTTGCAGATTTTCTTCAGAATAGCTTCAAAGGGTAATGCGAAGTTAGGCTTCACTAAAAAATAAAGCAGCCGTGACCCCGATTTCTCATCCTCGTTTTTATTAGATTAGCATTATAACGTTAGAACGCATCATGCCAACAAGTGTCCGGCATTGACGACTGTGCGAAGCTTTGGCAGAGGGGAGGCAATAAGACAGAAGAAAATCCTCTCTTCTTTTCAGAGAAGAAAAGAAATGATTAGGAAAACATGAAAAAAGAGGGAGAGAGGTTGGAAGGGTGTGGATTGGCTTCGGGTGAAGAGAGGAAAGCCGTGGTCACTAATCAGAGCCAAGAGATGAGGAGTGCGAAGGCGTGGCACGTCACGTCAAACAACATTACGTGGTTACTGGATTGGATATGTGGAAAACAGAAAGGATGCACTACTGATCGCATGGTCATTGATGGATTTGATCACGACACCTATTCGCGCTGTCTCAATGTGTCTATGGCGGTCTTCGAAGAGTAACGCTTATGTCAACATCACGGCACTGAGTGGGCGCTGAGGAGCCGCATTTGCTTCTGTGCGTCGCAAATGGGAACCATTTCGCACTGCCATTTAGGCCTTTTTGTTTTATGACAACTAGCAACATGGCTACCCATCACTGCAGTTTTTTACCTCCTGTACATTTGTGGCCGCGTTGACAAGCATAATGTCTTTTCGATAAAACCCTCATTGCCGGCACGAAACAAGAGGGTAGCATAATTAGTGCAAAGAAACGAACAGGCAGCTAAGTCCTCCTCGTACAATTCGAATATAAAGCAAATCGAAAGAATGCGCACTGTCTGGCTTCCCATGCATGGTTCCTATATTCTGTCTGATGCAGATAGCACCTAAACGTTTTAGCACGAACGAATTAATCTTAAGGTTGAGATCATAGAAAAATTGTATAGTGCATGTATGTCCACTTGCATGGCGTTCACATTAAAACAAAATAACGTTGAAGCAGATTCAATCTCGGGAACAGGTCGTGGGAAGCGAGCACGAAACATTATTGTTATTTTTTAAGGTGCTTTTTAAAATTTACGGTGAAACAAAGCTCTGTATACGTGAAATTTGTACCAGACACAAGAACCGCAATGTCAAATCATACAGTTGCATAATGAGAGTCAGCGAAGTAACAACACACTAAAAGACTATGCAATGCTGAGTACAGCTTTATGAGGGATTACAATTTCGGTTTCAACTAACTCTGAGTGTCAAATCATCCCGGTGCACAATGAGAGTCAGACAAATAACACTCTAAAAGACTATGCAATGCTGAGCACAGTTCTAAGAGGGAGTAGAATGTGAGTTTCAACTAAGTCTGGGCATAAAATTCCCTTAAACAGCTAATCATCCTACTGAAAGGGTCCATCTTGTAAAACATTCGCAGCGTGAAACAAATGAGGACACGAAGGAACACACACGTTTTGTTTTTGTTTTTTTTTTTTTTTGTTTCGTGCTGCGAACGTTTTTCAAGATGCATCAATACCAACGGGCCCCAACATCGAATTTATTGGAGTGAAATAATCTTGGGCAGATATAACATATTCGTAATTTCGGTCCATCATGAGCGTTTTCCAAAGACTATGTACATCAATTAAAAAGAAAATGTCCAAATTATCATCAACGAATAGCAGTGTAGTGAAATTCCTTATAGTATGTGGTATCAAATGAAGCCTCTTTCTCAATGTGTGTTGCAAGATATCCTAGGACAGTATCACATCTTTGCATTTAATGAAGAGATGCTAACTTGTTTCCGGAGCATCACAGAGGCGGAACTTTACTGTACGCACAAAGCTGTCTTTTCTGTATAACCATTTTTTAACTGGCAATACATCAGTTTGAAGGTTTAGAAAAACAATGTGCGAACATGGAGAGAGACAACATTTACGTGCACTTAGATATGTGCCATGTCACGGTACACGAATATACAAAGAGCAGTACATCTGCGGGGGAAAAAGAAACCTATAAGATAAATCTTTGTGCAATTCTTTCCTCGTTACTGAAAACACGAACTAAGTCCATCGCCCTGCGTGCACACTGCATACAATACAATCCTGCACTGTGCTCTACACGTCACCGTTTCTATCAACTTCCATCTATGCACACAAGCTTTCGCACGTCCTACTTGGCTAAACTACGTTAAAGCATAGCAATTTGTCCTTTTTGAATCGAGAAAGGCGTACTGGTGAATTTCAGCAAGGCGTATTACGATATCTCATAGAATAATTACACCGTTGCTGATCGGCAGGTTCCCGTCAATACACCTCCCAAACATTTTGAGCCCTTTGAGCAAGTACGCAAAGCAAACTATGCGCCCCTAGTACAGACAAGGGTTCGTATCGCCAGAATATTATTAAATGCGCTTCTCATATATGACCTCCCCAGCTATAAGATCACCAGCGACCACGAGAATTCTTAAATTCAGCTAGGAGACACATGGGACATTTCGAAGAGCGAAGAAAAAGATTTTTCGTCATTGTAGATTCGACACATCAGTAATGCTACCAACAAGGCTTTATTAGAAATTCCTGCCTAAAGTAATTTCGTATCAAATTATACTTTGTTTTACAAGAAAGTTTGTTGCTGAGATAAATTATTCTGGCGTTTGTTTTTTATTTGGAATTCCGCGAAGAAGTCGTCTATTATTCAAACTTTCATGGTCCATGCAGGATGCAGTGGTATCCGTTAAGCTCTGCAGGAAACGTAATCACCAATGTTATCAGCTTCGCAAGCCTATAACAGGCATGCGCATGCTAATAGCCTCCAAAAAAATTAGACAGCTGCTGATCGAGATAATTTGTCAAATCACGCAAGAAGCAGTAATGGCGCAGTCTTCCTGCGTTGTCCGCATATTAATTATTCTTAATCGAGAATTTCTACTAGCCGCAAGATTTCCACCGCGGACTCTAGCAACAGCTTTCGCGCTGCCATTCCTCATCTTCCCCCTGATACCTGTTAATGGCAACACTCCGCGGCCAATACACCGGATAGCCTGCGAAGCTAGGCAGTGGTGTTATCGACGTTTACGCTTGGCCAAGCGGAAATGACAGCGGTATGAAGACGGCGCGGTCAATCCTCTTTGCTCGCTTAGGAGCATACACGCGTGTACTGCCGGTCCACGACCTGTCAGGTAGACCTTCCCCTCCTTCTTTTTCTCCTCGTCTCACTTCAGCACTGGAATGTGTTTTGCTCTTTTTTCCGGGATGCTTCGCCAGGGTGCAACGCAGCCCAGCAAGGAAATCCATCGTTCTTCACGTGGCGATCAATCGGCATCGTTCGGCCAACTCGCCGCTCCTACGGCCAGTCTCAGAATAGAAGGCATGGTGATGATGAACGCGCCTTGGGTGCCTCTGACCGCAGGCGGTGCCAATGTCCTTTGCCGCTGCGGAGTTATTGCTCTCAGTGGGTCTTGTGTGGCCGTTGAAGACAGAAGATACTGATACAGAAGGCGAGGATGGTAGCTGTTCAGTTAAGGACCGCTGCAAGCGTAGAGCACGCAGACTGTTTTGCAAAGTGCTGTTAAAGAAAACATACGATATAGTAAAAGAATCGAGACACCAGACTTTCATGGCTGGGGCAAAAGAGTCAAGGTGTCAAAGCAGCACACGCCATAAGTGACGCAGTAGCATATAATCCTTGCTCCCCACAGAGCTGCATGCGTCACATGGTATTATGCTCGTGAAAAGAGTGAAGTTACAAATTAGCTGGAGAAATATAGGCAATAAATGAATGTTATATATATTGAAAGAAATTTGACTACTCATGAGCAAGACACAAAATTAAGAAACTACTCAATACGTTTAAGGTAGAAATTTCAGAGCACTTCTATGCTCTCACCTTAGTGCCCCTTCTCCTTCTTCCACGGTAAACTACCCTCCGGCTGGTTCCCATAGCGACCATTCTATGGGCGTCCCTTTTTACGCTGTTACCGTCTTCCGACGGTAACCGGAATCTTTTTATGCATTCATCCCCTTTCAATACACACTCTGTCATTAGTCATAACCACCCTCCGATTGCACCGATTACTACTGCTTCTACTTCTACTCCAATGTGGAACACAAAAACGGGCGCTTAACTGATATGAAACGGTTCCAGAGTCACGTACCTAGCCTCACTTGAGTTGACGTTTTGCGGGAGTCTGTAGCGCGCGCCTGGGTGTTCGACATCGTGAAACGAGAACGTGAGGTTGCGAAACAAAAGCTCGGCTACCGGTATAATTCAATTTCTCTGAAGCTGCAGTTTTTTTTTTTTTCTAAGCGAAAACCGTCAATATCGCCTTAGCAGGCGCGTCCCCCAAAGTTAGACAACGCCGGTTTTTTGGTCGGCCAAGATCACAAAGAATCTAGTTTATTGTTATGTTCCCATTTGTCACTGAAAGAAAACAGGCTCAGTGAAACGAGTCAGCGCAATGAACAGACAAAAGTGCAAGCTTGCTCCAGTGAGCGCATGGGCTAGTTCTGAAAAGCGCGAGCTTTCAACACAAGCAGTGGCCTTAACCACCAAACGGGAAAATTTGATTCTTGTTTCAGCAACGACACGATGTCTTATTTCGTCATTCCGCTCACTTTTACAGAATTTTATTCTTTACTTCTAAGAGTATGGCGAAGAGAAGGGATATTTTTACTTTGTTGTGACATGTAATGGCTTTACGCATACATGTATTTTCCTAAATTATACGGTTGTTGACGAATTCTATGACGAAAACTCTAAAATATGCTCGACGCAGTGCCTTTGTTTCAGCGGATGCTTTCGAAACAAGTCATGATTTCCTATTAGGGCCAGGGAAGTGTTATTTCAAAGAGGCACTTTCTTGTGAGGCCTCCTGATTAATTCATTTAGTTGGGCTGCCGTGGTAGCGCACTTTCAAAGTTACGTGGTCGTTGTCAGACTGCAACAGAAGCAAATGCAACACTGAGCTAATTTTATGCTGTTGAGCAGATAACGGCAAAGAAATGAAGGGCTCGTCCTTCATGAATGCAGATAAGGGCGCCTTCTGGCACCGTCGGAAGTAAGAACACCTCGCGGCGAGCTAAGCCGAGAAAGCGAAAAGTACTTCGCTTAGCATTTTTACTGCCCAAACAGCTAGACTTTAACCACCGCAAAGACACTGTACCGCGCAGCAAATTCCAAACCGCTACGTCTAAGGGGCATTCGCACCATGTTGCACTTCTCTGGCAGCCGGTGACGCAATTTTCCTCCACTTGAGGTCCTGTAGGCGATCTCAAATTGCAATGTCTTTTACGCCTTTTTGCCTACAAAAGGGAAAGGTGAAGGGTTCGCCGTTGAGTGCATAACCTCAGCATGGAAGCGTCGTTTTAGCAGATACCCGGCCAGCCTGCTCTGACGTTGTCTGCCTCCGACGCCATGAGACCGCGCTACAGCTGAGCACTGATTAGATAACTAGGTATGGGACGTTATGACATCGTCGAACACGGCTGGCATGGCAATATTCTGTTTACAAGTGCACTGGGCACATCGCATGGCCGAGTGCGGTGGCGGATTCAGCATCAGTTGGCTGTATATTAGAATTGTTGGTAGCTGCGCTTGTTTGCGTCCATATGTGTCTGAAAAAATTGGAGTCGGCTGCCAAAAGCACCGACAAGGCGGAAGGCCCGTCGTGCGTCTCAGATTATGTAGACTCCGCTAAACTTTATTCCGTCCATGTCCCATGAAGAAAAGGAAAGCGCTGGTGCTGCGGAGCGAAAGCTCCGCTCACGTGGAAGTCAGAAATGCTCACCAATGAAGCTGAAGCCAAACGGTTAAAGCGACAAAGCAGCGCTGAAATGATAGACAACGAGGAGGAAGCAAAACTATTGAAATCGCAAACCGACACCGAGATGAGAAGTGCAGCTGAAGTGAAACCAGCTAAACGTGGAGCCGACGTAGAGCTATGCTTTTAGGTTCAATGAAATGAGTGAAGTGTATCAGTACAATGTGTGGTTTAGTATAATGCATGGGAACGCACAACGAGGTTCTATAATATCACGCTGCCACACATAACCTGAGGTTATAAGTGTCTCCCCAGTACTTTGTTTTTCTTTTGCATGCACAGTAGCTGAAATTCGGAAGGCAGAAGAAGCCGTTGGCCGGCGGCAGTCGCTGAACGTTCTTAAACATCGTTACGCGGTCAATTGGGACTTATCATGTCCTGTGTCAAACGTAGCCAGACAGAAGCAGAGGGGTTTGCTTCTCTAATGCAGCTATTATGGTATCCCGAAAGACTAAGAAAAGAGATCGAAAGGTGATGTCAACCGACAGCATTACAGTACACCTACATTCAGCTGCCAGAATGGCTCAAATGCTTCATTACGTGGCTAGGGTGGCGCTTGTCCTTGTCGTCTATCCGTCCTTCGTGTACGTCTTGCGCTATTTTTCATGACGAACTAAACCCCGTTGCTTCATCATTTTTTTTTTGTCAAAGAAAGTACGTTTCTTGACATAAACCTGCTTTTACTCTTCAAATCAAATTCACCTCTTTCTCAACTGCAGCCTGATAAACACTCAAGGCTATAACGAATCACATCGCAGAATGCTATTGCTTCATCATTGCACCAAAGCAAAAAAGAAGCAGGAACGAAATTACGGCCATCATGAAGCGCATTCTATGGCTAATGTGAGCCAGATGAGTTATTGAATAATCTAAGAATTTCTTTATTTAATCGCAATAAAGCAGGACATTAAAGAAAACGCATTCACAAAACCTGCTAACACCATTAGTCACCAAGGGTGGGAATCAAGTTACGCGACACCACTCTTTTGCAAAACCTTTGCACGACTATTAAGCTTTCATACATTATACGAGAAAAACCCCGACTTCGATTCACATCCCTGCCTTATTCAAGCCACACGAACGTGCCTACGCGACTAGATCCCACGTTTCGAACTCGGTCCAATTAAGGGACCTGGAAAGTTGTAATCTACCCCTTCCCCCCCCCCCCCCCCCCCCCCGCCTCCCGGCCCGTCTCAAATGGGAAGCCTGAATTTGTAGCCTCTGCTAAACAGGCGTTATACAAACCGATGACAGTTCAGCGCACGTCCATGTCAACTGCCAACTAGCCCTCTGTCAGAGCCATTCCTGTAATTCTTTTCTCAGACCGCCAACGCCGGCCGATGCCGGAGTTTTTGAAGAGCGGAGCCTTTAACGCTATGGCATTACGCCCATATTATCCTGATAAAAATGACTTCACAAAGCGCATTAACAAAACTTTTACCAACAGGTTAGCCATGTATGGGGATGCAGGGCTTAAAAACTGGACACCATACTACCCTTCATTACATATGTGTTTAATACCTCTCTCACACGGGCAATCTGAATGTCCATTGAATAAACGTCCATTAAAATTTTCGAGTGTCATCGAGGTGCACCACTGCCACACGGCAAATTTCAATGACCATTGAAATAGTGAGCGCGTGATCCGACAGATCGCGTCACGGGTAAAATTTTTCTGTAACTTTTCTTATCTCCTATTTCAGTTTTGGCCTTTGCGCCAGTTCTAGTGACGACCCGTTTCAAACGATATGACCCAGGACATCATCATCATCCAGAAAAATATGGAGTGAAAAAGGATAACACGAGGAGGATATCGCACTTAATGCTATATTTAGATGAAAGTCCGCTCGCGTATTCAAATACCTCACAGCTCAGCATAACCCAGGGGCACCACAGGCTAGGACGGCGGAGCGACAACGAACGATGTGCAATATCCGCATTGGTTATGCGCCAGCGATTTTGTTGTTGTTGTGGCTGTAGGAAGAAGAAAAAGAAAATGCATGGGCCCGCCACTGGCTTTGCAGCCGAGCGACCTCCGCTGCCTCGTGCAGACAAAAGAGAAAGTAGAAAAGAACGAAAAGGAAGAGAGAGAAAAAGACGCGCGCCGCAACAACAGCTGTCGTCCACCACCGAAGCGGCTGCGGGTGCAACGACGGCCCACAACAGATAAAAATTCGGTGGCAGGCCTACCTGCCCCAGCCCCATCCGCGCCAGCGATGCTGCCACAGCTCGGCAGTAGTCTTCGTTGCGTTCGTAGTTGCTATGTAAGAAGCACATGCGAGGCTCTTCTTGGTCTCAATTGTCGCAAAGCGGGGTACGAGCAATTTAATGTTTTCTAAATAATTTAATCCAGAACCCTGTTTGTTTCCATTAAGTTTACGTCTTGCGTTTCACCTTATGGTGAATGCAGGGCTGCTTTTAATGCGTCTAGGTATTCCAATAGTCGTTTGCGAACCTCACTGAGTCAGTGCCTACCGAGTTCAATCGTCATTGAAAATCGCCGTATGTCAGTGGCCGGTCCCCATTGAATTCCATTTCCATCGACTCAGTGGAGATTGAAACTGCCCATCTGAGAGGGGTATAATACCACCACGCATGAGACGACTGGCTACATACAGCCCATTTTTTCTGCTGTATGCCACACTCCCACACTTCTCCCATGATACCGTCGCGCCCTTCTCAAACTGTGAACCTCCCTGCCTGTCTGAGATCCTCTTCCTTCTCAAAGAAGCTCGGAGAATTGGCCACTTATGGCCTGGTGCTTCACCGGAACGCTTCAAAGCACGTTATGATGCCAGTCACTGGCGTGTCACAACCCAACAGGAGATTTAGTCTAGGGGTGGCGCCCAGTTGGGCGCCACGGCCAACATCAAGAACACTTGGCCCACTATGACGTTCCATATGTAGTGGCCAAACAGATCAGTGATTTGACTTATGATATAGCCCGCCGCATCGCCTGACCGCATCGGGTTGTAGGTCGGCGAAAGCCGAACTGTGCCTCATTTACCTGTTTCACGCCGTGTCAGCCTCGCACGACTCATGAACACGCTCCGTGTGCTTGGGATGATTAGGGGGATATTTAACGCTAGTGACGACGGCGACGTATTAGGTAGCGCAAGAGAAGAAAGAGGCGGTGGTGTTTAGAGCTAGTAGGCCTCACCTTGTCCCGCTTCCAGCAGCACTCTAAATGCCCCTTTGTTATTTCACCGTAACAATATAAAGATAAAAGATAAAGAAATACAATAAAAAAGAGGTCAAAACGCCATTAAAAGCCCTGAAGTACTTTACACAAGTTTCCCAAGTAAGGGCCATGCGTATGCTCTCAAGCACCACTGTCACCATCACGAACATACAGGACTCCGACGACGGGCGAACATGGCGATCTCTTTTGTCGCCTGGCTGCCAAATAAGCACTCTCTTCCTGAAGCGACAAACACGACACACAATATACATGCAATAAAAATGTGCGCCACAGCTTCCACAGTGCTGCTAATCTGTCGGGGGGGGGGGGGGGGGGGGGGGTAAGTAGTTGTGGAGAGACGAGCCCTGCCGCAAAGGCGCGCGTCCGCACTAAGGCGTGGTCAGAGTCTTTTTTTTGCTATCGCCGTATTAGTGAGTTAATATACGTTGATTGGTAAAATCATTCGGTCAACAAACGAGATGCGGTTGCTACGGAGGGGTATAGTTCTTATTCATTGTTTGTTATCATTTATTCGTCTTGAGAAGAGACCCCATAGGAAGGATGGTGGAAGACGTTCTTTACCGTAAACTCCAAATAGCTAGGTGAGATCGATACTTGCGCAGAGCCCTTATTCTTTAGTTATAACAACTACAGTGTCAATAAGTAGGGTTCGACAGCAAAAAGAAAATAGAAAATAAAACACAAGCGAACCAACACGTACGCCTATCGGCAATCTTGTTTGCTTACAGCGGCTTTTTTCGCAGCAGTTCGCGATTGAAGAACAGGTTTCCGTCAAGTTACCAGCATAATTTTTAAAAACGATCGACTCCCTTTAAATATGTCCTGTGTAAAACAATTGCGTACGAAGGGCTACGCATGCCTCGTTAACCTGGTTGTTACGTGCAGAGAGAAACGTTTATCATATAAACTGAGGTTCTTTATTTCGTCGCCCGTTTGGTTGTGTCCACGCTGACATTCTGAGGATCCCGTTAGAGCTCAGGAGGCAGTGAGCCCACTGCCCTGTCCGATTTAAAGTGTAGGGGGTACCCAACGTACGTGAATGCGAATACAAAGGACTAGATATCAGCGCATACTGAAAACGTTTGCCGTGGTCCTGTAGCGTTTAGGCTGACTGCACTTGTGGTAGCTGAGCAGGAGCACCAACTCAGATCGAGTATGATAACCCTGGGAATGTTTATTCTGCTTAAAGTAATGCTGAAATGGAGCGAGAGGGAGAAGCAAACATACACTGTGCGGCCGAAGTTCATTCGGTATGTCCTTTTGGGCATGTCAGTATCTGCTAACCATTTGCACTTATATTCCAAATATCCTATTGTAGGCAGTAATAGCCTGGTATCGTGTAGTGGACTGGCGGGACACACCTGCCTTATCGGTGTGTCCCGTGTGTGCGACAAGCGCTGAGCAGTGACATTGGAAGCGGATTATCACAATGTTCTTACGTGTCGATAAAATAAATTAATTTCAGAGTGTGTAATTTACAGCAGGGGGTGCTACTCACGCTGTAGCTGTGAAGTGCGTACTTATTTTCACCCCCTCGAGTTACAGCCGTGTCCGAAATTTTAGCACATCAGTATCTCTGCATTTCATCTGTGCGAACATTAGGCTAGAAGACCAGCCAAGAGCCTTATCCCAGCAGGGTGATTCCACTAGAAGACCAAGCTAATAAAATGAGAAGCCAAAAGAAAAACATTATCGCGGTCAATCCGCAAAGTAACAAGTAAGAAGTCCCTCAGAACGAAAGAATAGAATAGTGCGTGAGAAAAAGAACCAGAAGAGACGACCCGTGAGGCGGGGGCCGAGACGCTGATTAATGGCCCGTCTGATTCTCCGCAACCCGCCAGACAGGAATATTGAGCACGCGATTGCTCAAACAGAGCATGAGCTTGCGTGCTTAGAGGTGGCTAACCCGGCGAGCCGAAGATACGCGTGCCGTTACTGATGCAGAAGGGACTATGATTGTTTCTCTCTCCGTCTCGCTGGAGCCAAATGAACAGCACGCATATATCGCAGAGAAGAAGGCGCAGGATCAGCGTCCACGTTGAGCAAGGAAAAAAGAAACTTTAAACAGCAAGAGACGATACAGAGCAACTCACCCTAATAAGAATACACAGACAAGAGGTTCGCAGAAAAGGAATGCAAAGCATGCAACTAAAGGGGCTCTAATAATAAATACAGAGGCTTCAAACCAATAGCAATGCACGAGAGAGTCAGGAAAAATCAACACCGAATTGCTCACCGGGCACTGTCGCAGACCGACGTCTGGAGATTCACGATGTGGCCGTCCTGTGGACGAGCGCCGCTATCTCGCGCTTGCCGAACAGCGGATCAACCCCGGGAGCCGAACGGTAGCACTTGACGAATCAGCGCAACACTCTCTGCAATGCCTCTAATATTGACTAACCTGCCGAGGCGACGCGAAAACAATAAATAGCGCGTCGCGTTTCTCTGTTACAACGCGCCAATGGAGGTGCGCGCGCACGTACATGTAGCCTTCACTCTGCAAGCGTTCTCCCTCCCGCCAAAACGAGCGTCGTCATTGGTCAGCTTCGAGTGAACCTTCTAGAGAAATCCGGTTGCTTCTCGGGCCGGTTGAATTACCGTTGCCGCCAAGTGCTAAGAAGGGGGTGACGCCGGTGAGCGTAAGGCTACAAGCTCTCCTTGGATGGAAAAGGAGACGTTTCTTCTGTATTCTAGAACCCTCCACGCGACATCACGAGCACGCTTCCTTCGCACTGCGCTGACTCAACGAAAATATTTGCCGATTTCGCGACAGCAGCGCACCTCATTATTTGCATCACCTAAAATCTTGCAACGCTCGCGGATGTCGTCCACATCACAACCGTGTTCATTTATTTCGCTTCCATCGAAACATCGCAGCGTCGGCCGGGATTCGATACTCGAAGTTGGCATTAGTACCAAAATATAGGAGAGATGCAAGGCAAGCAGAAATTCGAACTGTTGCATGTGCACACATACAAGTGCAAAGACGCCCTTAATTATTTAGAAAGGAGATGCGCATTTCTCGAGTACGTACCTAATTAGTTTTCGTTACCAGTAGCTTGACCTTAGAATGCTGAAAGCAACGAAATTGAGGTGATGGCCTGCTAAGCCTTATTTTCCTTATGCATTTTGTGGGACGTAAGCGTTCAAGTCAATAAAGAAATTATGCAGTGAGCCTGGCATGGCTTACTTTATTGTAGTTAAGCATAATAGTTTGATTCCTCACCTGTCAGAGTTATTTCCTGGTCGCTACAATATTGGTAATTAAAATATGATGAACCAAGAACATTATGTAATCTTGACTGTAGCACAAGGCAGGCGGTAAACATTGTGTGGCAACACGTTTGCCGAGCAGGATGGGCATGTTTGACGAACATGACGGCAGTCATATGCTGCACAAACTTATGAGGTCGCCGATTCTGCATAAGCTGATGGGATTATGAAACAAAAGGATGGAGCTGGTTCTGGACTCCTCAGGTGTTTGAAGGCGCTTCAATAATTTATTATTGGTAAATGTACTTAACATTTTGTATTTAACCTTTGGCTCCAATGAAGACGATTTCCTTTAAGCCTACATTACTCTCACCTCTCAGCTACCGACTTTGCTTTATAAAGAAATCAGAGGCTCAGAGACGGTGTAATATCGTTCAAAAAAAGGGGCATGAAGAACAACAAAAATATCCTGGAGCGAACGTGAGGACAAGCCACTAAAGATTCACTGTTGCCGTGGCTCGATTAACAACGAGGCGCTCTCTTGAGAGGCGGCGTGCGTTAAAAAGGGTTCAATAATGCTTACAACGCATAATAAAGAATTTGAATTAAAAGCAATTTACACTCTTGAAAAGGGGTTCAAGCACGACTATGCACTATGGATGTACCGACACTTGTTGTATAACAAAGTGAAAGTAACTTTAAGTAGCCTTCCTAGGGGTGCCTTACACATATGCAGTTGTGCAGCCTCGCACAAACAGCGGCCAGTCAGGACACGCGCTCTTGAGCTCGCGCCTGTACTCTCACTCGGCACAGCGGGTTAATTGTAAGCAGTGATGAGTAGCCC
The DNA here is from genome assembly GCF_055883805.1 of Amblyomma maculatum. Taxonomy (NCBI): domain Eukaryota; kingdom Metazoa; phylum Arthropoda; class Arachnida; order Ixodida; family Ixodidae; genus Amblyomma; species Amblyomma maculatum. Next base: position 19,333,560 of record NC_139349.1, on the reverse strand, counting down.
ATATACACCCGTCTACTAACGAATTTGATGCCAAATTAACTATTTCACAAATCTCTGCTTCAAAATAATAAGCAAGCAGGGAGCTTCTGTAGAAGCAATTCTTCCAAACAAAGAGATACGTAATTATATGGCCGCGGCTTTGAAGCACTATGAGCCGGCACAGCTAACGCTCCCCTCTCATTTGCCAGAAATTGACTGCATGCACGTTCGGCACTAAGATCGCTAGCTTTGTAATCGCAAATGTTGTGAATGGTGCGCAGCTTGCATTCAGTTTGTTAGCACAATCCGTGTAACGTTGAAATATGCAACTAAAAAAAAATGGAATCCAAGACATTAATTGTTGCATGACTGTCAGTTCGTTTCTTCCTTTTTGTGCTTAATTTAACGTCCTTCATTGCATTGGAAGAGCGCTGGTTACAAAACCGCGAGGTCGCTACTGACACACGCCACAGTGCATCTCTGAAAGTATTCCCATAAAGCACATCTTCAAAATCATTCGAGGTCATCTGATAAGATCGTGAAATTAAGACTCCACAAAAGAATTATCTGGAACCTTAAACCATCCATTGCTCTTGCAAGTTAGGCGAAATTAGGTCGATGAGCGACACCTTGAATTCTCTACAAAGACAAAAAATACCAAAACTATTCTGATACAGTGCATCACTTGGGTCTATATTATAGTGTCATGTTTCCTGCATAGTTTGACTTGCGGTGCGTGGACGCCGCAAAACCATTTCATGGTTTGGTGCATACATAGTCACTGCATCAATCCTCTTTCAAAGGGAGTATGGCCAAATTACATTTGCCACCAATTATTTCTCCCACTGTGTTAGTGTACATCTATTGCCTCAACAAGGTTCAGAGGTGTGTTTCATGCAATATTCGTATATGCTACAAAACGAAACTATAGCACAATAACTGTACTTAATAAATAAAGGAAAAGTTTCGCTTTCTATTTGGCAATGCACATCAAGCTTCTGTTGCTGAAGTTGTCCTTTCAAGCAGAGACCCAAAGATACTCCATCTGTTCGCGACGACGTGACGGAATAACTCAAACGCGACGTCTTCCTCCCAATTCCTTGCTTTAGGGTCTTCTTTCAACTAGTAAAAGCGCGAGCGCTGTGGCACGAAAGTTTGGGCTCTTAGCGGCGTCTGAAGAAAGGCGAAAAAGAGGACGAAAATCACAGAGGTTTCTTTTCTGCCAATCTCTTCAACTATCGTCTTTCTTCGCGCCTTCCAAGCATCGGCAGCGAGCGTGCACTGCTTCTCAACAGCACCGCAGGCTCTGCTGGTTTCGTAACCAGTACTCCGATCACGTTGGACATCTGCCGGGATTAAGCTTAACATTTGACAGCGAGATTCAGCAGAGAAGGCCTGGCCGCAGTCTGCAGCTGGAAAGACTGAAGTGAGCCTGAAAGCATGCACGGTTTCCAAAGGGTGCTGAAGTATTTGCATATCAAACACGCACTTTTTTATTAAGAACACGTATTTTCTCCTCTCTATTTACTTTTATGCGGGATGAAAATGTTTCGCTGAAGTATACACCCGTACAAAGCAGCTCTTCAAGACACTGTCGAAGAACTGCCAATGCTACAGTGATGTTTTTTAGGCGACGAACGGCAAGGCATTAAACTCGACTTATTTTCTATTCTTTGTCTACTTTGTTTACGGTTGTTTCGAGGTGGGGTAAACAGTCAGTTTTGTTTTTCTTTGCAACGTAAATGTGCTGCTTTTTTTTCTCTAGTTCCTTCTCGCTTTCGTATGCGGTGCAGACGAGCAGAAGAGTAATGTTGGCATTGCTTCAAACCACGAGAAGCGTTCAGTTGTTCGTCTTAGGCGTCCATGCCCCTCCCTCGCCCTTTCTCCTCGCCCTCAAAAAAAAAAAAAAAAGAGAAGAATACTGCATAGCCTGTAACCCAAAGCGTCCCCAGAAGATCTTATGTAGTTGTGACGGTTGGCACTCTAGAAGAGGAGATAAGCATATCGGCGTCCAACTTCAAAACAATTTGTTTGGACAATCTGGTCCCCTCAAGTAGCTACGGAGCTGGTTACGAGGGACAGCGGCGACGCCGATGGCGACGACGACGCAAAACGTCATGGCAACATCCACCTGCTCCAGGAACCAGTAAACCCTACAAATGTTAGTTGCAGTATTTGGTCGTTGCATGCCCTCATATTCCTACCCTCCTCTTTAGTCTGTGCGGTGCGAACAACACTTTAACAACATTAATGCAAAAACAACGAGGCAGAGGAAAGAAACCATCCTATGCCTTTGGCTCTCAGCCCCATATATCTGCCTTGGGGAAGAAGATGGTCTGCCAGCTGGTCAAGTGAAACACGCATATTTAGGTATTCCAATGCAAGTGAAAATTACGCAGTCTTTACTAGACAGGAATGCATGAACATGGTTGCTTCAGTTACCCAACAACTACAAACTTTCGCAATCGGAAACGGCTCCAATTTCCTCTCCGTCATCAAAGTCTGGAAGTATACCGACACGGTCGTGGGGCCTAACTGCCTCGTTCCAATAGCCCTGCGACGACTTCCTGAGTCAATTGAGTTTCCCTGGAAACGAGAATTAGTCCCCGTGGAGGAGCGCGGATCGACGAAGGCCGCGAAGCTCTGAGCGGGTGGAGAACAACTGCATTCTGATGAAAGATTAGGCAAACCTTAATTGTTTGGATGGGTGCAGACGGCGTGGTGAAAGTTTCCGAAAGCAGTTGGGGCTCTCTAATCATGACACCAGCGCACTTCGTTTTCCCTACGAGGAAATCTAGCTATTATCTGAAAAACATTCAGATGAAGTCAGCAACTCTCCCGTTAGTCGCGCGGAGAATTCGGTAGCGTTGAAATATATTCCCAAGTAAGTTTGCATACCACGAGGCATGTTATGTAATGAAGCCATAATTCTTTAAACTAGGGGTTCACAAGATTATTTTTTTTTACCGCAAAGAATCTTAACAGCTGTCAATATATGTCAAGGAACTCCCCTCCCCCTTTTTTGTGGCATTTCCTCTCTATTTGAAAGCGGCTACCGCACAGACAATTCTGTCCCACGGCTGGAATGTGAAGCCACACACGACTACCCTTCATCTGTCACAGTTAGGAAGTATCAAGCTTGATAAGCACACGCACGCACACACGCACCTATGGGCGCACAAAAACTTAGCTGCGGTTTAGCCCTGGTTAAACCTGGATGGAAGCGGAAGCTTCTTTTGCCTGGCTACGCCTGTGGTCGAACTTTTGATTAAACACACGATTAAGCAGTGGCTTAATTTGTGGTTTCGTGAATCTTCCTCTTCAAAATTATGGCGGCACTTAAGCAGCGGCCTTAAGAGTATGACGCGATAGCATAGGCTACCAGCCCGCATATAAAGCTCGGCTCTAACAAAGCCTTATGAATGTGCCTGCTTGGCCTAAGGGTAACGTGAATTCAAGAGTCCTGGCAGGCCCATTCTGATATCACTCTTCCAAGTGAAAGGGTGTAGGTCGCAGTTAGCAGCTCCTGACAACTCTGACAACCCGACGTACAGATAGTGCTAGGTCATGTCAGCTGCCAACTACCGCATGCCGACGCCAGGCTCGTGATTCTGGCCCGGTCATATTTTTCTACTCGCTTATATTCTTCTCCTGGCGGCAATCATGACGTCAGGGCACTATCGATCAACTTGTGTATGTAGTCCCTTCCCATTGTTAAACCTTGTTCAATTATCGGCGCCGCAAACCCAGTAGGTGACTTTTAACTTGACCTTTGACTTTCTGGTTGACCTTTGGCCTATTAAGTGTCAACCATAGTTACATCTATGGCCTACGTGACTTCGCTCTAAGGCTTGACCTTCAAGTTGCTCAAGGGTAAATCGATACTGGCACTGAAGGCTCTAGCTGGCTGGCGTAGTGAAGCTTCCGCTTCAAAAAAGAAAGAAAAAAAAAAAAGCTCCCACTGTGCGCCTACAAAAGCATCGGGGACCACTTGCTAAGGATTTAAGGCTATGACGCGTTATCTCTAATTTCTCCCTTCTGCAGCACCAATTGCGGACCTTCGTTCGCGTACATTCTCTTCGCTACATGCTTAATCGCTAATCGTCTAATTTTTGACTATTTAATTTTACAGAAACCTATTATCATCGAATCGTAACCAACCACATTATGCGAAAGGCTACCCCACTAGACAATCAAGCCGTACTAGCGTGCTTGCCGTCCCACGGGTCGAGTGTCTGACTAAGGATTCAAGGATACCGGCTTGGATTGATATCTCCCCCTCTCATCTTAAATAGTTACACGAGTAGGTCATTCGTGATCGTAGTCTCGTGATCCCGCCGACCAATGAGTGTTCAGCAGGGCGTGGCCATGTCACCTGCCACCTGCCAGAGAAGTGCGCGCGATTCCTCCTTCACAACGGTGAAGCCAAAGTTCAAAACGGCAACGCCGATGTGGGATTTTTTGGAAAACGGAGCCTTCAACGCTGTCGTGGTAAATTATTGACATAACGGTTGATTGCCGTTCGCTGCGCAGGAAGGGAGACCTGCGTCGTAAATCGCTACTTTTGTTACATGACACAAGGCCCCTTACGGGCTCACAGAATTATGATTCAAAAGCACGGTAAGAAATTTCAGTTAAGGAAAAGGCTTCATCTGGAGTCCGATGTTATGGCACGTTTCACAGCACCACAGTCTAGGCTTTGGGCGTAGCGGGTAGCCGCTTCATGCAACGGCCCAGTGCCATGCTTTTCCGATGCTCAAACACCCGCTCCCCCCTTCCCTATGCTTGTTCCACTTTACACTTGTCGATAGGATAGGCACGTGGCTGTCGGGTTTCTGCACGTTATGCACAACAATGAGGCTCGCAGACGGTAGTCCCTCCTGCCAGTGATGAAAGCGCATTATTGATCGTTACGCTCCGCTGTTCAGATGGTGGAAAAGCTCTGTGTGCCCTGCGAATTACACCAGACGCGGCGTCTTCCTTTGTTCGCCGCCACTTGGTCGCAGTTCGAGGCCTTTGTATGCATTCGTTTTTCATGCGCCGGTCTTCATGTCTTGAAGCCCGTGGTGGCCCCGACAAGGCCGTTGATGCTGTTCTTGCGTGTTGACACGTCCGGGCTTCGCGAGTTGTACGCGGCAAACACCCCTTCCACCCCGTTGCGCGCAATCCCACGGACATCCGCTGTGCTTGGAGCGAAGTGATTCTATATCGTTCGATCGGTTCGGCACTTAATGCGAGCTCCGCGAGGCCGGGTTTCCTCTGCTTTTGCTGCTTTTACCTCTTCGGCGTCGAAGCGGAAAGTTTACGCTTAAGCTTTTTTCTTGCAATATATGTAGAAGGTGAACATAAGCCTCCATGTTGTGTACAGAAGCCCTTGCCATGCTTTGCGTAGTAGTTTCGGCTGCGTAAGTTTGTCACGAAATCAGGTTACACAATGGAAACAAGATTATACATGTACGGCATGCACCATCCGCTCATATGCATTGATTTTCTACGGGCGTAAGAACGGGCGTTTTTGCATCAGTGAGTAAAACACGAACGTTTATTGCAACAGCACGAAGTTAACCGTAACGGTAGATCGTGTTGATGGTAATTAGGTTTTCAAACTGGAAGAAATATCTTGCGATTATGAAAGTTAGCAAAGCATTCTTTGCATGCGAAATTGCAAGGGGGTGTAGCGAAAGCACGCCTTTTCTCAGGTATTGAATAAAAAAAATGCCTTTGAAAATTGTTTCAGGCCTTCATCACGTTGTTATTACACGCCCGTTTCCTAATTAGAATGGGGTGAATTTCTAGGTAACGAATACCGCTTTGCCTATCGTTACTAAAACTATAATAATTGCCTGTTTAAAATACTAGTAAAATCGCTTTGTGTTTTTGCCAATTATGAAACGCTTTTGAACAGTCATGCCTTAATAGTTTTTAGCTGCGCTGAATAATAAACAAACAAATAATCAATGTCTGTGTCAGCAGACTTTCAAGAGGTGAGCTGTTATCGGAAGGTACTGGGGCGGGTTATATTGCCCAGATAAAACGCAAGGCTAAAATAGAGCAAAACAAAAAAAAAAAAAAAAACTTCCAAGAAACTACTGCCTCAAAGAATAGCTTACTGGAGCTGGCTGGCCTTCAATCTTATCCGAAGCTTTCCTTGCCATACACCTCGCCTTAAAGCTGTTATAACGAACCTTTGAGCGAGGGATCTGCGGCCGTAATGTGAGCCAACAATTGTATGGGTTCAGGTGAGGCAATGTATGCTTGCTAAAATACCACTTTACTTATTTGCCCCGCTTACGCAGTCCAGCCTTAACCTGAGCCACTACGAGTTAGTATGACTCAAAAAGACGTCTTATTTAAGAGTCGTATCAGACAATATGAAATGATCAGAAATCAGGAGGGCTAAATTTGTTTTCCTTCTGCAACCATAGCGTTGTGTCTATAGCTAGGTGTATTCGTTTTCGGGTGAAACCCTATATTAAACCGTTTTTGCACCCCGAACATGTTCCTAAAATATTGGGTAAAACCCAACTTTTTCCGGTTACTGGGGCGACTATGCCCACGGAACGTGTTGAAAACTCGCATGAAAGCACCAAAACGGAAGTTTTCGAGCGATACTTTCTGATAGAAGAGGTTGTTTATGCGAAGGCAGTCTTAATGAGAGATGCGCTCGAGCCACTTTTAGATGTCCAGAAAACGCTGGAAAGCGGAAAACTCTTGATGCCAAGCTTCTAACACCTCGTAAACGCAAAACTACAGCAGACTGTCAGCGAGTTTCCCACTATGACAGGTAAAAGAGATCGGGCAAAAGGTGTTTTTCTCTATGTTACCTAAGAGCAGTGCCACATTATAAAAACTTGTAAAGCGTTTTGCGCGAAAACCTCCTCAAAATGAGGCTGCACTCTGAAACCCAACGTCTCAGACAAAGAACAAAATCAGTTAACAATGTGGAAACTGGGTGCCTTATACTCAATCCATTCCAGGAGCGGCCGGAAAGTCGGTCGTTTGATGACTACCAACCTCTCCTTACTTCCACGACGGGCAACGTAGGCTCGTTTCACGAGGAGTTAGCCAGTACTTGCTGGAAGCAAGCCCCACAAATGAAAGTGTTGAAGTGATGAAATATTGGAACGACGCAACTGTGCGCTACCCCAGGCTAGCAAATGCAGCGTTTACATGGTTTTGCTAATGACAGCTGTGACGTTGAGCGAACGTTCTCTCAGCTAAGATACCTTCAAAGACTAGACAGGTGTCGGATGAAAACCGAAATGTTGCGAATTACAGATGATTATGCATGTTAACAAAGGTGTATAAAACGTCGATGACCAGCTCACGTGAATAAAATGTTTCTTGTCCAAATACTGTCCTTTGCACATCACTTAAAGTAATAATTACGACAGAAACGCCAATTTATGATATTCTTTCTTGAAAGCAATCCAAAACATAGCCCTAATAGTTATCCACCCATTACAAGAAATCGAATAACATATTATTTCGTAAATGTAACCCGATAAAACCCTAATCGCGGAATGCCTCTGCGAAAAACCCGATTTCCCCCCTATTATTAGGTCGAAAAATAACGCCATATTTCCTCTCCCCCCCCCCCCCCCCATTTCAAAAATATAGAACCTGAAAACAAATAATCCTATCTATAGGTTACGCCCAGTGAGCACCGCATACGGTTTCAGCCTCGATTTCGACCAAGAACCTTCTTGTTGTTGAAGTTGCGTTCACTTCTCTAGCTTTCACGTGAGGCTCTGCTCCACTGACAGAACTCAGAACAAGAAGCATCTTTTTCACGTATGACGCTCTCGCAGGTCTGTGCGTACCGATGTGCTAAATTAACAACGCATTTAGAACAGACGCAAGTAATCACTAGGGTTCTCGATAGTTCCTAAATGAAGTAGTAACGTCAACAAGTCCACATTTATATAACCTCCGAGGATAATTCAGCCGTCATAAGGTGTTTGGAGAGACACCCCCTTGTTCAAAGAAATTTTTCTAGATTGTGTTCTTCAACCCCACCATGCTGAGAAAAGAGCTTCGAAGGCAGCCTTTCCAGTCTCCGTTGCATACGATCTGACTTTGTTTCTGCTTTCGCTTCAATGTCATCATTGACCAACGGCTTCAATAGCAAGGGATGTGAACGCCCATCTCAGGTACGCGAGAAAGTAATAGTAGTATATTCATGCACTATACAGAGCGGGTGTGCGTCCTCAGGGTACTCCTTCTGACGGGTGTCATCTCTATTCAAAAAAGTTTACAACTTTAAATTCCTCAATACTGATTTTTCTTCTCTGCATTCAACTAAAATAGGTTCTTTGTAACGCCCCTTAGCGGTCGTTTCCCGAAGCCAAGCCAATGCCGCGAATGGCTTCGTGTCATTCTATCTCAATACTGCTCCCTCTCTCAATCACTCGTGTGGCAGATGTTCGGATTCTGGCGTGTAAGGCAAACTGGCTAGGCCTGCTTTAATGTGTTGCTTGATTTGAAGATGTGTTTGTGCGTGTGTACCACATTGTATCGTCAGGGCAAGCGGAGGCAAACGCGACGACGCGTACCAGGCGACATGCGGAAGAAGAAACGCTCCGTCGCCCCCGCGGCCCGAGCAGTTACGTGCTCGGTGGTGCGAATGAATGAGTCCGCCGCGGGCCAGGGCGGCCCTTCTTGCGCTGCGGTCAGCGCTACGTGTATCTCTTCTCGTGTGGCAAAACTAACACCGCTCATACTACTCTGCATCGTAATAAAGACTGTGGCGGTGTTCCGTTTCGTGCGCGTCATTGCAAAAACAACAGCGCATATCTTCTGCGGTCGCATACACATCTGCATAGCTTTCCCCCTTTTACAGGTATTTCAGAAAAGCTGTAGGCTTCAGGAGTGCACCGTATGTTTGCTTTATTTCCTGTCTATGCTATCAATGTGTATACTCTCTCTGAATGGCATACTGGATGTTCCTCTGGTTAACTCCATTTCTTTCTCTCCTTCTGTTTTCTTCAGTACTACCCCAGTTTGATTTATGTTCGTATAGGGAATTTTTTCGTGGACATCCGTCGCGTCGCAAGAAAGAAAAATCGGTGAAAGGCTATTATCTTCCTTTACTGCCGGGACAACAGCTACAATGTTATTCAGTAGTTCTTTCGACCTTAAACAATCTTCCGAGATGACAAAAAAAAAAAAATCCTGAACTCGAAAAGAATATGCTTCTGTTTGTTATCGCAAATTGATAAAAAATTATACTGTGTCTTTTTTTTCTTTCACGAGGAATAGACCAATGGCAAGCAACATGTTCTTTTCTGTGAAGTACAAAGTGCTCGCTTTCGGTATTCCTGACCCCTAATTTATGCGAGCGCAAGAGGCTAATTATCACCCTCATACAAATTACAAGGTAGACTAATTCAGAAATTTGTTTCGCAAAAACGAGGGTGGTGGCACCTCATACGAAAACGGCTTAAAGTGCAAAAAAATGAAAATAAGTTTCGAAAAATGCTGAGTGAATAAATTAAATGAAAAAACTGAGACGGCAACAGAACTCATGACAAATATAATAATATTTTCAAGTGAAAGCGGCGCCCGCCTCCTCGACCTACCCTGCAGTTAGTATTGCAAATACTTGATGAGACACCTTTTTCTTATTAAATTTTCATTAGCAACAACAACTCGTATCTGTTTCTGCGTTTCTTAAAAATGGTATTACTACGGATAAATCCAATTTGCGTAAGTGCCGGAAGGAAACGTCGAGATTAGTCACTGCATTGTGCTATGCAAGTAGAATGAGACGGGACACGCCGCAAGCTAGATATTGATTTCGCTAACTTCCTGGCCCATTAGTAGAATTAAAGCCAACGCCCTCGTACAGGAAAGAACGCTTTACAGAACACGCCTGCAAGAAGAACCGTATACAGTAGAGAATAAATAGCGCTCTCCTTTCGCCAATATTCAAATAGCTGGTGCCATAAGGATGAACGGTAACTGGTGCTTCAATACCTGCCTCCCTCTCATATACTACTGCATAACTGAATATAGCCCGTCAAAGGTGTGCACAGAACGGTCTGAAGTCCAATGTGCTAGCTGTAGCTGCGCCCGCAATACATTCGATTTCCATGGGGGTACTTTATCAGAAACCTTATTTTGCGGCTCTCAATTCAGCGCATGCAATCGCTCAATGTCCTCTGGCTGCATTTTTCAAAAGCATTGGAGATGGAACGGTTTGTGCCGTTTTGTCCCTCCAATTATAAATAAATAAGACTGTGAGCGTAGTGCGCGATTTGTCGCCTCTTTCACCTGTATATACCCATGGTCGTCATCGCTCGCCTCTGATCGAAGCTTCAATCGCCAAATTCCAGTCTGTTCAAGCAGAGGCTAACAAGTGGTGGAGGCTCACAGTGTAAGCATCAGTAGGTTACTAGGGGCTCAAATGGAACCGTGTAATTCTTTATAGAATATAAGAGTGTCTAAATATTAGCACAATCATTTGCTTCACTTTCAAATTCTTCCCGACATTCGAGCACGAGAACACGAAGATCGAAAACCGGCCTTCTTGCGCTCATACTTCTTAATAATAACCACAATCTAAAAGATATCGAAACCAGTCGAATAGGACAGGATTGCAAATATGTTAAGCATTAAATTTGCTCTACAAAGCCAGCAGAAATATGTTATATGCTATAAAAGTCCACGTCTCAGGTGCGTAAGGCGGGACTATTTAATGGGGTGCTCCTTAGCTTACGCGGACATATCTGAGCTTGATGAATGTTATCTATTATGATGAATGTTTCAACGAGATGTGAGAGTTATGCTTGCTCATGGGCATACTTTCACAGTCCATCCTATTTGGAGAATATATCGCCAGATATAAGAACTCTGAAGCAACGGTGATTCTCACCAAGAAATGATTCTCTCCTTTCTAAGCTGCCAGAAACAGGTGGTATGAAATGAAAAAAAAAAAAGGTAACGTTTGAAATTTAGACGCAACGGTTACGAGTAGCAAAGAATTCTTCAAACGGTAGCTATGCGCGCCCCAGCTTACCACATGCGCGCATACATACTCAAGGTAAGTGTCCACGCCGCTTTGCTGGCGCCTTCCCAAGCGCACAAAAGCTTTATCTGTGGCACCGTTTGTCTCCGTCCTTCCTAGCTTTGTCTTTTTTGGCTATTTTTTTATTCAATCACGACCTAACGATTCCGAGTACCTACCCTCATTCAAAACGCTAAGCCGTGCAGTCTGGTTAAGATCTTGCCATTCGTCCTTGGTCTCTGCGAAAAGCAATAGACCGAGCGATTCTCACGATCTAGTGAAAACGCAAGGTTTGCATATCGGGCACGGCTGCAAATTTCTACACGCGATCGTAAATAATGCTTTCGATAAGAAGAACGCTCCGCTTTGTTGTCACTGGGTGCCAGCGCACGCTAGACCAGCAGGATCCAGCGCATTGGTAAGCCGACTCGGCACAACTTGTAAATAGGTCGGCACTTCAGTTTAAACGACGGTGTCATGAACGCTTTGGGCAAGACGGTTGAGAGCATGCTTCCTGTGTGATTTCTTTTCGTTTGTATTGTTGGGTTTTTCTACGTTCTTTGTAGTCAATTGCTCTTGCGCTGGTTTAGCCACCTTTATGCTACTGATACTTTTTTCAAATAACCATGAACTGTCTTTTTTCTCGACACAAATATATACCCCTTAGTCTGATCTGTAACTTGCGCGTCGTCCTTGCATCATTTCATTCCTGGTGTTCCCTCAGAATTATGTTGTTAGTTGCTGTGTGTAATTGTATGGCTTTCTTATTGTGGTACATTTTTGACTGTCTACACATAATCCATCAGTGTTGTGGTGTCTATGCAATAAGTCCAGCGTTTTGTTTTTTTCACAGCCAATTATTTTCAATCATTAATCGTGCTACTTACTTTTATCCCTGTGTATCACTTTTGTCAAGTAAAACACGCATGAACTAGTATTATAACTCAGATTCGTTCAAAGCGGATAATTGAGAAGAATACTGTAAAATAATCAATAAATTACCATGGTGAAAAAAGAAAGGTGGAAAGCAGTTTGGCTATGAACCGGCGCTGTTGGTAAAACTAAAACTAGACGTGGACTCAACCACAAAACGGCTGCTTGTTATGAAATTATGGTGTTGTTGTTGTTTTTTTTTTTTTTTTGCTTCTTAGCAGCTCGAAGAAAACCATCAGTTATTAGCGGAGTGCCAGAGGCTATAAACAAATTCTTGACAAAAAGGATGATCATGTCCATATCCATGCTACCCCCATAAATACACAAAATGGTGCTAAAAGCTGGTTATCTAGGTAAAGCTGCCCAAAGTAGCATGCCGCACTGCACTTTTCACTCCGCGGAAATGCAGTGTTACCTTCAAGGGATATTAGTTACGCTTAATTATTGGCGAAATTTCGCCGAGCCATAATGGGGCTCTTCTGACGCTCCACAGTGATTCTTAAAGGGGAGTAATCCCACTGTTCAAAAGCCTCGAAGTGCGGCAGGTGCAAAAAAAAGAAAATAAAAAATAAAGAGAATGGAGGGGGGGCTGTTGGGAACTTCGCGGCGACTGTTACAATAGCAAATGAAGCCAAGCCAGAAGTATCGAGGCTAAATTGAACGCACTCCCTCATCTGCGTGCTTATGGTCGGCACTAAAGAAGATAACATGTCGGAACAGAAGTGTTTCAGGTATATAACAACGATCTCTCCAGTTTTTTGTGACAGTGACTTTGCCAGGGGCTAAATATAGAAGTGCCGCCTGCTCTCCAGCATTCATAATTATTATTGATTTCACTAGAATTATGGGAAAATTAACTATAATCAGCCCGAGTAAGTATAGCTGCTCAAACTATAAGCAATAGTAAACGAGCCTTAACTTCTAGCGTTCACATACAGGCGAAGGAAAACTTGAGCGCCTGGATCAAGATATTTGCATTATTGATTGCTCGACGGCATGTGGCATGCATACTTACTGCGGAAAAACTAAAAACAGAACTTTCATTTCCGGCAACGAATTACTTGTGAGCGAGAAAGAAGTAGTCTCACTTTCAACTTTTATCTTTGCTGCTTGTGGACAGAAACGAGGCGTTCACGTGCGGCAGCTGCTTGTAAGCCGAAACGAATCTGAATTTTTCCGGTAGCAGGTGTCCGCGAGCACGAACTGAATTCCTTGTCTTCTTCCCGTCTTTCTTGCTGTTGTATTCGAGAGTACTTGCTTAGTTCATTTCTTTTTTTCTCGAATATTTTTTTCTTCGTCCGGATAAAAAAAAAATTGTCGACTCCGAATCAGACCCACTTGGTTCTAAAGCTAATTATAATAAGTTTTTGCTGCACTTAACATGTGGCGCATACGAGAAGGGCAAGGAGGAGAAGGAACACGTGCGTTTTTGCCCAGGGAAATGGCCTTTCTAACTTATGCAACCAGGAGAGACCAAAAATTAGTTTTTTAATCGCAATGATTACCTCTACGGAAATCCCAGTCGCTTAAGTGCCGCTTTCCTTACAGACGCTTAGGAAATCCTGGGGCGCGAGAAGTTGAGAAAGGCTCTACTTGCTGCTTACAGCAATCTCTACTCATTTCGAGCAAGATTTCTAAATCGTTTCTTTTTTTACTTCATTTGCGGCTCCTGGCTAGCTACTCAGAGAACGGATAATTTTTGCATGTTAAAAAGATATCATTACTTGTTTCATTTCTCCGTGTTAGGGCATTTCTGTGTCGCACATAACGATGGCGTGGCGCTGCAAGAGCAGCGGCAAGTTATTTATGCGTCTGTCAAGATGCTTTAATAATGCCTCAATGCAAGATATGCGCAGTTGAGCTCGGCGCTACTTCTAGTTTTGATCTGAAAGCTTTACAAGGTCTGAAATCATGGTGAGTACGTTGTGTGTGCTCAAAATAAAAATACAAGTCACGCCGTCAAGAGCCCACCATGCACTTCAAGGAATTGTCCACTGCTACATGAGCAGTAGTAGCTGGCCAGAAAAGCTGGCTGAAGCAGACCTCTCCAATTAATTAAGTTACAGACTGTGTCATCCAAGACAAAGACCCTAATGTTTTCACATCTATATCTACTCGCTTGCTATGAAATAGTTCTACGGACTAGCTAGACTGCGCCGCATCCATTGCAGACGATGAAACCGAATCGCCCCCATTAAATTTGCATTTCACTGGTATCACCAAACTTAGCATTCTGAACAAGCCCGCACCTTGCATGCAGAAAACCTTTTTTTCAGCTCAAAGGAGTGTCCTGCTGACCTCACACCTCTGAATATAGCAGTGACCCACGGGTTAGTCATAGAGGCCGGAGGGGAGACCATAGAGAAACATACTTACGTAAAGAGCGGACACTAGAGCCGTTTCGCGGCCGAGCAAATAAGGGTCTGACCACCCGCGAGGCGGCGAGCCGATGTGCGCTTCCACTTCACCACATAGGTACACAACATATTATACGTATGCACGCTGGGCAGCATCTAAGCGTTTCGTTTCCATATAAACGCTGATGTGGCGCCGGGCATGTGCCACCTGGTACGCCCACCTCACAGTGCTTTTCAACGCGCCGTCTCGCTTTGCTGATAACGTTTCGCTTGTCTGTAGAATGAATTTTGGTGTTTCTTGAGCTGAGAAGGCTGTTAGAAAGTTGTTTGTTGTGCTGCGTGAACGTAATTTGCCCGTGTAGTATAAAATATGAGCCGCGACGCACTTTTTCCGTGCAGCCACTGTTTGTTTTTGGGTCGTATTTTTCTGAATAACGTGTGCATTACTCCAATGCGCAAGTTTCTTAAGTAAAAATACCTACGGTTTAAAACACAGCATTTATCAGTGGCTCCCCTGTAACATAATCCAAACGTTTCTTTGATACGACAGGAACTGTTTATTACGCATTTGGGAGCGTTTTGGGAATTGTGCTTACCTCACTGTATATGCTCAATGCCGGAAGCATTACGCATTTGGGAGCGTTTTGGGAATTGTGCTTACCTCACTGTATATGCTCAATGCCGGAAGCTAGCTGTTCGTCGGAAGCTAGCAAGGCGCTTCTTTTGCAGTAAAAATACCATTTGATGTTCTAACGCACCTGCTTGCGAATATCCCAAAAGGGGGGGCCTCGGGTAGCACATCATTCTCGGCCTTTACTGGTTTAGGTGTTTCTTTGCGTAATTTACTGGTAACCAGCTATGACGTTTGCTGGGATGCTGGTCTTAGCTGTTCAAACTTTCTTTCTTTATTTATTTTTCAAAGCAGGCACGTAATTACGTAAGATGTTTTCTATATGCAGCGTTGTAAATATTTATATTTCAACAAAAACCCGTTAAATACTAAGATATCAGCATCGTATAGTTGCCAATAATGGTTTAGCTTTTCTTTGAGTGAGGTTAAACTAATTAGCCGCATTTTCCCAGCCCTGCCCTATTTGCGCCACATGGGTAAGCGAGTTATTTTACAAAGCTCGACGGCATGTTTTCAAGGAAAGCGAGGCAAAAAAATTCCAGAACCATTAGGATAAAGTATGGCTACCTAACCGGTTTGGACGAAATGCTTTCTGTTACACCCTCATGGACTTACTGGGCTAATAGCGGTTGGAGTTTTGGGGGTTATTTCTGTAAATTGCACAAATTTTATAGATGTTTATTACAGAAAGTAACGTCATTTCTTTTTCATTATATACCTCGATTATTGCGTTACTGGCTCTTTTCAGCAAATTAGTGCGGCGATCCTCTCTGTTTCAAAGGTTATCTCAGAGTATTTTTTTGTGTGTGTTTTAACGCTCACAGTTGATATACTAGTATTTAAGGTGCACATGATAGATCTTGAACCTTTGTTAGTAGAAGAAATTTATATCGTAATTAAAAGTGGTTGTGTTTCTTTCCACGCTATATTGAGTAGGAGGCCAGTATCGCATGATCTACTTCTCTTTTTAAGGCAGTTATGGAACCTCTCAATCATCACGTCAGCAAGGACACATTTTCCCTGACACCCCGTTGCGATTTCATAATTATGGCCTACATACAGCTGATAAACCTACTGACCAGTTGACAGATCTGGCTTGCTTTGTTAATTTCCAACGTTCACTGAGCGTTGAGCCGCACTAAGCACTGAGTTAGCTATTGTTTGCTTTCCTAGAATACTTAGCTTTCTTGATTATAACCGAATAGGGAAAACTAGATTCCACTATATTTTATAGCCTTTCTTTTTTTTTCAACCTAAACATCCAACCCTTAGTTATAAAGCGCATAATATCGAAGAAAACTAATTGTTGTTCTTCATAGTGTACGACGATTTCGTCAACTTTATCTGTGCATCTGTCGCTTGTAATAATTTTCCCCTTGTTTTTATTTCGTAGGAGTGATTAAAAATAACCTCTAGATGGAATTTATGCTAGAGTAACACGACTGCTAGTTACGAAGGATGAAGGCACCATCGTATTCTATTATGAGTCTACCTCTAATGAATTGTATTTGCTATTTGTACGAAAAAGAAATTTAAAAAAGATCGTACACAATAAGCGCAGAAAAATGATTCTAATTTGTTGCTAATATTTCCTGCTAATGATACTCCACGGGAATCACTTTGCGTGAACACTACACTACCGTAAAATAAGTATAGCCTTATTCTATGCGCATCAGAGACCTATATGTTCAAACAGCCGTGGTCAATTTTCAGTGCAGCAAGCCCACGTTTGAGCACATATAATCGCGATACCTTGACGATTTAATTCCAGTCGCATCAGCTCAATTACGCACAAAACAGACCTCGAACCTCCAGGCCAAATTACTGCCACTAAGAAAACAAAATCCACGCTCTTTTTCATGTTCAGTCGGGTTATTGTAGTTGGAAGACTAGCGCAGAGAGCCCACGACGCACACTACTCGCTGCACGCGACTGTTCAGTGGGCCAAGACATTCCTCCACGAGGAGTAAACGGCGTTGCGGGATGCTACAAACTGTGGCATCGCCCTAAAAGCAGAGGCAAAGGCATCGAGACACCCCATAGTCCTGAAGATAGCGTGCAACCACACGTGTCGTATTTACAGCAACATTTCTCAATAGTAGCCGCATGTGTTTTCCGCGCTCGTTTTTTCTAAGAGTTCTCATCTCATATTTCGCATTTAAAAACGGACGAACGAAATCTCGAGGCTGTTTTCCGGTGTGCCTTTAAGTTTCGCTCCCTCTTTCGGTTCTTTTGATTAAACCATGAGTGAATTGAGAGCGCCGTGAGGACTCCAAAAGCTGATCCCTGTACATGTTCCATACTCAGCCCTTTCTTCGGCTTCCCATTCGGCAAGTTCCATCCCTGTTTACGCCCGCGTAATTCGTCTTTCAAGCCCGATTCGGAGATGAAGCGACCACGGCCTCACATAGGGCTTGGCACAACTGACCAGTCATGACTACGCCACAAGGAAACATGACTGCAAATGTTTACGTTTTACACGCCCTCCTAATAGCTCTGGCTGCTTCGGGTGTGGGAAATAAGTGGAAGAAGAACCACGCAGAGAAGAAAGCAGCCGGTTACCCCTGATGCTGATGAGTATTGATCCCGACTCCACTCTGAGCTGCTGCCCACGCAGGCGTGGGCGGCTGCTTGCCATTACCGGCTAGCTTTAATCCGATCGAAGTGTCGTCTTGCCTATACCAACGTGTCTGCACAGCACCGTATTGTGAGTATTCTCCCCCCTTCTTCAGAAGGCGTAATTTATGTTTTACATGCCCAACAGATACAAAGCTACGACAGAAGGTGCATAAAAGGCAAAAAAATAACAAAAACATAAAGCTGGATGTGGTAGTGCCTGTTTCAAGTGCTCTTCTTCTATCGTTATTTAGTTTTGTTTTAAAACACTAGAGAACCAAATAGGGCCTGAATATGAATTACATAGTGTTTATTTCGCCACCCGTTTTCAGCTGCCTATTGGTAGAAATCACTGAGGGAATAATGGTCATATTAAGCATACCTATGTTCGTGCAAAGCTTCTGTGGCGCCCCAACCTCGGGTCATCCGCAAGAACAATTCGTAAGTGACAACGAGCACTACGGAAAGCAAGTATAAGGAGCTTTGAAGAAAAGACTAGCTGGGTAAGGCCTTGACGAAAGTGGCTGCCTTGTCGCCGCAGTCGATCTTTAGATATGTGGGGCCCCAGTGTTTGGACAAACATGAGCTTTTGTCAGTGGCTGTACATTGATGTCACACCTTGACCTGTTCAGCCACTAGATGGCCAAAAGGGGCTGATACTGGCAGAGCTAATATGACGTCACGGAGAGCAGCGGCGGTCTTCGGTGGGAGGTAAGCAGTGACCTAATGAAGCGTTTCTGTCTACGAGGTAACTTCCGCAATGCTAGATCAACTTGCGACTTCAGCTAGCCATAGTTGGAGATCGACAAATGAGAGCATTGCATCAGGCTTGTCAGCGAACGTTTGGGCTACACTATCCATGCCGTGAGCGGTGTTCGGGATCCCGTCCGAGTTCAATTGTTCGAGGCGTCCGTAATAAGATGCCGATAAAAAAATTAAGAACACCAACCTTTTGAACGGCCATTATGCCAGCGGGCGTGCTCTTACTTTCAGCTGGAAAGAAGGTAATAGTTACACTGACGAGAGACACTAGCTAGGTTCGGTTGCTCCTCGTTTTCGCTTCGCGGCTGGATGGCTCTGCTGCTACACATTAAATTTAGTCCAGGCACTTCATATTGACACAAAAGAAGAGAAAGGATGGTACAGGCGCCTGAATAGTCACCCATCCTCTTTTTATTTTGCAGCGTAGCGCTTTGATTCTTCAGTTTTACCATGCGTAAACAACTAGCTGAGGAGCAGACACTTTAACCAAAACCTAGTCTTTAACATCAACCGAACAAGCATTTATTATCACCCACTCGGAAGAACCCGGTTAACTTTTATTTCCCGCTCATCTAATACCGATTGAGCTCCTCGAAAGCAATAAATGGAAGCTTTCAATACCTGAAATATCAAGCGGTGTAAATTCGTGCCCCATTTCGTCGAAAGAAAACAGAACATATCGGCTGTTCTTGAGTGAACGCCTTGGTGAGAATGTAGGCCATCTACCGCCTTAGGAGTCTGACGGGCAACTTGGGGACGGAAAACATTACTCAGTGGCCCGGAATATGGCCTCAACGTTTCATTCACGACAATTCAAAGACCCGAAAAGGGGTCTTTAAGGTAAATAAAGTGATGTGATGATGTGATGTGATCCGTAGCCGTGGTTGTTATGCATGCTAACTCTAATTTCAGAATTTCCCAATATTTGGACACTTTCCGCTAAACCTGCAACGGTCCCAAAGACAGCAAGCGATATTAGAGTCATGATGTTATGAAGCATTAGCGAGAAAAAGCTAGGACGCCATTTTACTCAGCTATGCGAGCACGATAAGCCTGCTTATGCGTTCGTGCTCATGTGCCTTGGCAATCTGATAGGTCCAAATGTTATGGAATAGACGTAAGCAGAAAAAAAAGCAAGCCTTCAAGCGGATATTTAGCGGGCTGCTAATTGCAAGGAAAAGTAATCGGCTTACCTTCAAATGCCGCACTATCAGTAATCCTGTTCTTATGGACGGGAACGTGTCCTGCTTAACGCAATCCCACGAGAGTACTTAGGCGCAGAAAGATACCGCATATGTTTTTTCTGTATGAATTTATCGCTGTCGCGATAATAAGAAATGAGGTCTAAATCAGAAGATCAAGAACTATGTCTAGTTGGGCCTACAAACTTGTTGTTTATTTTAAACAGGCAGCAACTGCGCAAGACGGCACGCTTATTAGATCACACTGATTAGAGCTACACGTGTTGTGCCCACCGCATTTGCTTATTGGCTAAAGCTGTCGGTTACTGCGCCGACATATGCATGAAGAAATCCGGGCCATAGCGGCAGCATCTGTGGGAGCGAACTTCAAGTACATCGCTAGCTCTACTGTGTGAGTTAGAGCACGATAAAGAACCTCACTCGACTTGAGTTAATCTGTACTGTTTTAATCCTCCAGGTCACTTACCGGCCAGGATGTTTTCAAGGGTCCCATAGTTGGGCCTCGGCTTGCAAGGGTTGCGTACTTGGAAGAGAGTATGAAAACCGTTCTAGGAGTTATATCTGAGCGAGCATATAAGCTCGACCACCTCAGAATGCAAAGATGGCTAGTGATACCGCTTTATCAACTTCACTTGGCGGTTGTTCTCGCTGGAACTTCTATATTCCACTTTATAATCAGAATGTAGAGCTTGCCGCGTGCAGAATTTTGAAGAACCTTTAACTGTAAGGCAAATGTGAAATATTGCAAGATAGTATTGTGTACACATAGATGGAAATGGTCTAAGGTTCATTTGTGTGCAAACGTTTGATTTTGTCGGTTTATCTGCTCTCACAGCCGGTAGTTAGAGTTGCTATAAAACAGCAATACGCTGCAATTCGCAAAATAATGGAACCAGCTGTGAAATATTTCAAGTCATATTTTACATAAATTGTTTAAGCTTCAGATGTGTCGCGAAATTTCGCTTCTGAAGTTCATTCTGTCCTCAGAACGAGTTTGACTTTCCATAGAAAACGAATTGGATGCGTGTTTAAATACCCGTGACTTAACAATGAGAAATTGTAATGTGCCTTCAGAAACACACTCATAAAAATAATCTAGGCTTTCATGGTTATACCAAACCTTTGCTTCTGAATTTTCCGTGAGTTCGCAATGGTATGTTAGGCTACCACAAACATCATATGGAGCACGTTTTTTTTTTAATAACAGCAAAATATGGAAGCGCGCTGAGAAAAAAAAATCTTAAGCTAGTTTTAATGTCATTGTGATGTAATAAATATGTTAGAGAGTATATTTGAGAGCTGTTTCCCCGAAAATGTGCAGTGTTTCTTTGCATGAAGAATGCCAACATCTTCGACGGGCGTCTATTGGTTTGCTTTGCATAGTCGAAGAGCCTCTGATCCCAATAGAAGCTGACAATATGAAATCCCACTGTTTGAGAGCAGCACGTCCCGTTCTTCAATGGCTCCCAAAAAGCAGAATGGTTTAATTAGAAATTTCGAACTTCATTTTTGGCACTACGGTTGCCACCTACCGGGCAGGTTGGGGCACCAGCGCAATCTTGGATAAGTCGTGATGCACCTCCATTCATGTAACGTTGAGCCAAAACAAAAAAAATACCACTGTGCTGTCTTACCGCGCAATGCGGATACTGTGTTTCCGACGGCGTTGCTATTCCCCGATCCGACTAAGCAATTATTTGTTTTAGCAATATCAGTTTTCTGTTGGTCAGTGTGGACAACTTTAGGAGGCTGTACCACCTTCTCTGTGTAAGAGGTCGGAGCCCCTCTTGTATACTCCAGCTGGGTCCCCACGCGTTGAACAGCCTAGCTCATGTTTTCTTTCTAACTGTCGGTGTATCTGTTAGGATGTGGGCAAGAACGGAACTGGTTTGGTTTGGTTTGTGGGTTAAACGTCCTAAAGCAACACAGGCTATGAGGGACGCCTTACTGGAGGACTCTGGAAATTTCGACCACCTGGGGTTATTTAACGTGCACTGACATCGCACAGCACACGGGCGCCTTGCTTTTCGACTCAATCGAAAAGCGGCCACAGAGGTCGAGATTCGATCCCGCGTCCTTGGGCACAGTAGTCGAGCGCCGTAACCACTACGCCACCCCGGCGGGAGTAAGAATTTGAAGTCGCAAGAGAGAAGAACTACATTGTAAAGACAGTGCAACGAACTACCGCTGCCGATATCGTCCACATCTTGGTTGACCAAGATACAGACAATACTTTATCGGGTATTAATGTCGCCTATAACCGAACCTTGAGAGTGTTCCACTCAATTAAGCATGAAATACTTTTTTTGAAAAACTGCCACACTACGGAATAAGAGGCGTCGCACTTCAACTGCTCCAAAGCTACTTGTCAAACCGTTCTCAGTTTGTCGTTATAAATGATTTTGCCTCCGATCCTGAATTCATAAAATACGGTGTTCCTCAAGGTTCCATCCTAGGCCCTCTATTATTTCTTTTATATATAAATGATATAATTACTATCCCTGGAACTTCCAAAATCTTGCTCTATGCCGATGACACGAGCGCCTTTTTTTCCTCGCCAAGCTTACCCTCTCTAGTGTCTGCAGCTAACAAATGGCTTGAAGATCTGTCGAGTTGGCTTTGTGCAAACCAGCTGATGTTAAATGTTAATAAAACAAAATATATAATTTTTTCCGCTGTCAATAAACCAATAAATAAAAATATCACACTTTCGTTCCAATCTGTCTCCTTAGAACGTGTTTCAGTGCATGAGTATTTAGGTGTACTATTTCACGAAAACCTCCGCTGGTCTTATCATGTAGACTTTGTATCCAGCAAAACAGCCCGATACATAGGCATACTGAATAAATTTCGCCCGCTTCTGCCAATGCACTTGAGGAAGCAACTATATTTTTCCACTGTCCAGTCTCGTGTTCAGTACTGTCTGTTGGTATGGGGAGTGGGTACAAAAATCAACATGGAAAAGATTTATATTTTGCAATAGAAAGGCCTCCGGTTTATTCACAACTTGTCTAGATATGATTCTGCGTCTGCATACTTTAAACTAAGTAATATATTAAGTATTAAGCCCTCTATAAACAACGATTATCCGAATTTATATATCGACAACACAAAACTGACAGTAATGCGTTTTTAACTACGTTTATCAACACAGATCCACATTACGTCCTTAGAAATGGGAACCTTATAAAACCTCGCATAAGGACCGGATATGGTATGCAGTTAATTCACTAGCAAATCCCTAACCTCTTGAACTGCTATCCTGACATATTTTATCTACTTGAAGAATCATCCTCCTTGTTAACATTAAAAAAAAAATTAAGATGTACTTTTTGGAACATACGTGATTATTTGTTTCCTATTTCCGTTTTGTAATACCAATTACTGTTGACACTGTTATCTTGATGTATGCTAAAGATTGAATTTTATGTGTTTTGCCCCTGGTTTGTGTTTGTAGTACATTCTCACATATGACTGACTATTTTGTGCTGCTCTGTGCCTGCTGCGATGTGTTGCACATGTCAATTGTGGTGCCGAAGGCCCAGTCAGGTGACTTGTACGTCACCTTTAGCCTCGGTCCCACGGCAAAAATTGTATTTTTGCTACAAACTGCAATAAATAAATAAATCCAGTGCCACCCATCCATAGCGGCGAACTTGGAACATCCTTTATACTTCGAGTGTCGCGTGAAACAGGATCAAGAAGGGTGGGCGGGCACTCCAGGTACAAAAGGCGTTCCACATCCGCCGCTGTAGATGGGTGGCACTAGTGAACACTCTCGAAGGTTCGGTTACAGGCGGCAATAAAACCAAAGAAAGTGCTGTTCATATCTTGGTCAACCGATGTGGGCAATACCCGCCGCGATAGTTCCTTGCACCGTCTTCCATAGTGTGGTTCTTCTCTTACGAGTTTCACATGGAACGTGATCAACAGGAGAGGATGGACACTCGCGGTACAAAGGACGTTCCACGTATGCCGCTCTGGATGGATGGCGAAGTTTATAAACAAGAAAGAGTAACAGTGTTACAGACCCCTTAAAACATTGACTTTGGACACCCGGTATCCATTCGTTTTTTTACTATGCACCTAACCTTAACGCCTCCGTGGTAAAGAATTCTTGACGTGATAGCACCTGAATACCGCACATCTAATAAGCATTGTGTCGGTCGCCGTATCCTGTCAAAAACGATCTCTCACCATGTTGTTGTGGCTCAAACCAGTCTGACAGTTCCATCACCAGGACGTCTGTTTCAGCAAGCACACCCTGTTTGAGACAAAAGTACTTGAGACATGTTTTCAGGGAAGCAGATCACAATATATTAAGTTTTATGAGGATAAAAAAGGCCCCAACTGAAGCAGTTTTGCAGTCTATACAGTGTCCAATTCATATTGCTAGCGTTCGCATTGCCTACTTGATGTCGATGGTGTGCAGAGTGAAATAAAAAAAAATGTTAAAGTGGTGAGAGCGAACAACTTGTATGCACACGATTGGAAGTAAAGGAAAAACGGGAGCCTACAAGTTAGATTCCATTCACGTATCTTTTTTTTTCATTTTTTGTTTAAGTGCAGAACATCGCCATGCATGAGTGAGCACAAGAGAAATCACCCCTGTCTCTAGTGGTAGAATGCTTCGCTAGCCTGCTTTTATTTTCTTTTTTTTTCATTCATCTGGCTTGCCGTCGCACCCCCAATGCCCTAAGAGCGACCCTTTCGCGCATTTTTGCTTCCTTCCTTCCGCAATATACACTACGGTTTCATTTCCTTTCTTTGATTACTTTGCTTTTGCAAACGACCGTCGCTGAAGCACCGTTGTCATAAAAGGAAACAAAAAAAGAGCCCCACAACCACTCTTTTGTTCTGGCTGCCAATGATGCAATAAAAGTCGCTCTGTCGGAAGAAAATGGCCCTTGAGGGAAATCGGCTTTTCCCGGTCTGCCACAGCATGCCTTGTGTGCGGCGCTGGCGTGTTTCCTTGAACGCCGCCGCACAGAAGGCGAAAATAAAAGTAAAGAAAATGCGGCCGGGGGCGACGCTTCCAAGCCAAGTGCAGGCATATAGGACAGTTACTTCAGAGCATCTTGTATGTATTTGCTTCAAGGATCGTGTAAGGCAGTTTTAGTTTGTTTCTCATTTTCCTCAGCGAGCCCGCGATTTCAGGCGCCGTCGAACGCGTCTTTGTTACCACGCGCCTCCTGCCGTCCCGCTGCGTTTTAGAACCTCTCCCCGTGCTCCTCGCCCCATCGTAACGAAATTTGTTTATCAACTTTATCCTTCGCTTGCCACTCTCAGCTTACGGCTCGATGCTCCTCCTATGGTTGTTCAGTTTCTTCCCTCTTGGCTTGTTTCTCCGCTTTTATGTTCCCAGCATCTCGAGGGTCTTGGATTTGGGCGAGCTTGGACACTGCGCCTTACATTCTGTACTGCAGTCCAGTTTGAGAGTAAGAGTGGAAGTCATTTATCTTTACAGAATGCAAACATTGGACAGCGCAGCACTTTCCTCATCGATTGGAAAAATAATTTGAAATATTGAATTGTATTCTCGATTCTCTCGTCACTGTCATCAAATACTATAGCAAGTCATTTTTCTTCTGTTCATCTATTCAGACATCACGATTTGCTTCACGTGTCATTACTAACTAGGTGTTTTGGGCTATCTTATGCTTTAATTGGGGGTAGGCCTTGATTAGCGTGTGTAGTAGTGGGGCAGATTTATTCGCAGAGGTAATCATACAGAATAATTTCGTTAAGGAGCTTTGTGTTCATAAAATCATGTACATTATTGACATACTGTGTGATACGAAATCAGGAAGTAATTCATCTATTAGCATCCACCAAAGTGCATCAGCATGCTGCAAAGAAAATAGATTTCACGAAGCAGTAATTTTAAGTTTCGTTCGGATACCAGTGCGAAGCCACTGCCCGCCACCTTAGGGCCCAATGCAGTGGGTCTACAATTAACTTATCTGACTTATCCAGGGCTGCCACCACTGGTGTTTGTGTTGAGTATTGGCGGCTAGTAGTCTGAGTAATCCACAATGGGAAGGGCCTTTAGTTAATTATTTTGAGAAAAAATTTCTCAAAGTAGAGTGCGATTTGAAATAACGGAGTATTTATTTTTTAGCTGTCCAACATTCAGTCCTTGATTCGACGTATTGCTAACAAATGCTAGCCGCTCTGATTAACTGTTGGTAGAACGACTGCCCGGGTAGGTGAAGGTCCTGGGTTCGATCCTCGGATGAGGACAATTTTTTCAACTACAAAATTTCTGCGTAAGTAGCGTAGTTTACTTTGACAGCCATATGGATGCGCTTGGGTGAATGCTGATAACAAATTTCTTGCGCATTTATTATCATACTCCGTCTGGCCTCTGATGATTCCTCTGAACTTATTAAACACATCTTGTCAATTGCGAGTATTGAAACTATTTACTTCTCTAAGGCTGGCGTATAGTTTGATAATGCGCTTTCTCGTGTTTATAATTTTCGTTCACGAGATTTTTCTTTCGAAATCATTACGCAATGCTAGAGAGCAGCAATATTTGCCTGGTTGCACACTGAAAAAAAAAAAAAAAAAAAAAAAAAAAAAAAAAAAAAAAAAGCTTTTAGGGGGCACTTTGGACCACAAGTGCGATGAGGCGAAAGCCATTATAGCGCGATGGATCGTTGCCCTCCACTACAGCACCTCTATCTCCCTCCCTTCTTTCACTGCCACCTTCCTGCCTTCTTTTACGGCGTGGTACGTATGTCCGCGAAGAAGTGTGACAGATAATGTGCCTTTTCAATCCTGTAAACTAATTTCACACGCCGCTGATGCCTGCTGTACTAACGCCTTTTAGACATCTAGGTCCGCTTCTGTTTGCTGTGTGGTGCGGCGTTCGAGGAAGCGGCAAATGAAAGGTGCCACCCGGACGTCTGGATCAGATGTCCGGCGGGGTCGGCTTCGTATATGCATTGGTTGGACAACTTTTATTTCCCACAGTGTTTGGACTGATCATTTTCCCTATGGTCCAGCTGGTAGCGCATGAAACGGCCAGACCGGATTCATGAAGGTATTAGTTTGTAGCCGCCTCCACGCGACAGCTTCTTTATTATTTAGACTAACACCTGGCGGGAGTAACAATTCCCACCCAAATTTATAATGGTCGATGATTTCACTGTAATTTTGTAGACGCTCTTCGTATGCCCAGTGTTCGGGGAGCTCGACGGCTACCCCGGATGGAGAGCTCTGGCTAGCTCGTGAGCCGCTCCAGGGACGGCAGCTTGAGCGGCTGTCCAAATGAACTGAATTTTCCTATTCAGCCTTCTTTGGGTGAGGATTTTGACTGCCTCCGGCGATATCCTACCCTTACCAAAATTTTATATGGCAATTTCGCTGTCGCTAATTATGAAATTTACTTCCGTTCCTGAATCACTTGGTGACGGCATGACCTGTCGTGACGGTACATCACGCGCCCCTAGTTGAACACAACCTGCATTTCTGTAATTATTTTAGAGGAAAGGGAAGACACAGTATCTATCATTCACGGAATGCCGCTAGCATCTTCACGGTAGACAAGGGGAATTATGAAGAGCGTTTCACTAGTGTTAGATGAGGTCAATCAAGTGGCCCTAATTCAGATTGATCTGGCAAAAGCTTTTGGCAAGGTGTGTCAAGATTTTTTGTTTGCTGTATTAGAGAGTGCAAAATTTGGTGATGTCTTGCTTAAAGGCATTGCACTATGTTATAGAGTGGCCACTACAAGACTGAATGTTAATCAAAACTTTACCAAACCTTTTCCGCTTAAATCATCTCTTAGACAGGGCTGTCCGCTAGCGCCTTTGTTATTCGCGTTATATCTTGAACCCCTATGTCCTAGTATAATAAAGAACAAGGTGTTTAATGGCTTTTCACTATCGCAGTGTGAAATTAGGTTCATAAAAAGACCAGTGCAACACACGGGGACAAAGGAACAGAAAACCACAGGATGGGCGCCCATCCTGTCGTTTTCTGTTCCTTTGTCCCCGTGTTTTGCGCTGATCTTTTTATGAGCTAGTATGAGCCAACTGGCCCAAACAGCTATTTTGATCAAGTTAAATTAAGATTTTGTGATACGCTGATGACATTTCCCTTTTCTGCACTGATAAAAAGAGCGGGATCGTGGTTTTGCGCGTAACTGAGAGTTTTTGTGATAGTTCGTGGGCGTCTCTTTGCCTAGATAAATCAAGGTGGCTCTGGTTAGGTCACTGGGATACAGAGCCTAATTTTTTCCGACATCAGGTGAGACTCCGAAGACTTACATTACTTCGGGGTTCATTTGCATCAATGTCGCAATAATGGGCCCCACTGAAATTCTCAGGTCTCATCAGTTAGGCGACAAACCCAAGCATGGGTAGGTAGGAAGCTGTCTATTTGCAAGGGCACAAGTTTGCAATGTCTGCTTGATTTCGAAGATATCTATGCATTGCAGGTGTTGCACTGTACATGAAAAAAGTACAGTCCATGCATAGAATTTTTGCTACTTTTGTGTGGCGCTCTCAATAGGAGCCTATGCGCCGAGACAATTTGTTTCTCCTTCTGGAGGCTGCTTGAGCTGGCCTTCAGCTCTTGTTTGTTCATCAGCTTGTTTCAAGGTTTTCCTTTTTTAAAACAGCGAGCCATTCCTTCCTCCTAGCTGTGTTTATTAGACGTATAAGTGCCCATTTGTCTAATTTGTTTGCGCCCACTGGTTATAGGAGTGAGAGTCCTTTGTGGTGTTTTCTTAAGGAAGTTGCCGACACATTCCATTTCCTCCCTCTAAGGTTTTCCTTGGAATACCTATACAGTCTATCCAGAAGACAGATGACAAATTTCTTACTGAGACATTCTTTCCTGCACCGATGTATTGTCCTCCTTGCTTCCCCTTTCTAGACAACAGTATATTAAAGCGGGTTCAACGGATCTATATACAATCAGCCGCAAATACTTTCTTTTTAAACTTCACACATCAACCTTACCTGTCAAAACGTGGATTCGTGCAAAAACAACTTTTGTGCCGTTAGCGGTCGCCTGTTTCAGCAGCCAGAAACTATAGATCATTGTTTGTGTATTGCTTTGATGCAGTGTTTTTTTTTTTTTTTTTTTTTTTTTTTTGGGGGGGGGGGGGGGACATTCTTCAACAGACTCTCAAAACTGGCATCGATATTACGCCCTATACTATACGATTTGTGCCTACAATGGAAGCTTCTGAGGCGCCATGTGACCTTTTTGTGCTTATGGAACTTTTTAGCCTGTGGAAGAGGCGCATGACCGATCGCCACGCAGAGCCACCATGTTCATCGAAGTGTCTGTTCAGAGAACAATGTGCTATGGTGCGGGGAGTATATGCTGCGCAGGATCGACCTCCTGCCTGGTTACTTTTACTAGATGCATGTATACGTCTCCCGGAATTTTGATGTGTGGCCAAAGTGAGAGCTCGATGCTAGTGTAACTGTGTATGACAGGTTGCGTGGCGCGACCTGGTTAATTGGACTCGAAGTACTCCCCACGCAATAAAGAAAAAAAAAATCCGAGGCGTGGCGCAGTTGGTAAACGCTAGGCTGGGGATCCAAAGAATGAAGGTTCGTTTCTCGGTAAAGATAAGGTTTACTATTTATCTTTAACTCTCGCTCTCGAAAGCATGACACTTCAGCTGACAGCCTTCTGTCGACAACGATGAAACATTAAAGGCTTTCGCCTTACTACTTGCGGTATATATAAGACCTGAGAGTAATGAGCCCCGCTTAGATGCATACAAGCACAGTACTTTGAGGCAAGAATTTAAATGATCATCTGAAGTGGGTAATGCAACTTAAAAGCTATAAGCTGCAGCTTGATCAACATAGCCAGGCTAAGGTGGTATTTGGCATTTGTTTATGTGTCAGGCTTTCTGGTTTACTATGTGTTAATTTAAAATAATGTAAACATGTGTCATTGATTAGGGATTGAAATAAACCTTGAAAACTCATTTGCGCGAAATAAACCATAATTTTTTGTAGGGGAGGTAATTCGGAAAATAATAAGTTAAGGCATCATTCGAATCATTGTGACCAAGTAAAGAAATACCATTCGATTAACAATGCGCTGGTGTTGTTAAGCCTCTATAGCAAAAAAGTGACTTCGCGCGATAAGTTGCCTAATGTATTGCTTTTATCAAATGCATATATTTAAGCAATTTACGTTGCAACAACGTGCTTGACATTTGTGCAAAGCTTGTATTCTGCTTTTTTTTTTTTATTTTGCAGTTAAACAAACAGAATGCTTCCTCGAAGAAATTCACTTGCTTCAAATGATACCAGGCACAACAAAAATAATTATTATTTTCACATATAGCAATCGGGTGGATGCTTCCTGAGAGGCCTTGATCTTACTGCTCTAGTTTTGCGCCGGCTACATTTTATATATAACGACTTCACCAAAAGTTCAATCCCTTTCTACAATTTTTAGATTGAAAACCCTTACTTATTGCAGATAACATGGAACAATCCCAGCTTGTTAAGCGGTGCTTAAAACTTAGCGACATAGAGGATTACCAAATTTTAGAAATGCAAAATCCACATTTTTCCTTCGCGCCTTGATTATAACTTCCGTCTACACAGCAAGAATTAATCTTTAATTTTAAAGAGCGCTCTTCAATCAAGAAGCTACGGCGCAGATTTCGAGTTACTTCAGACTAGGCTGGAACTTTGTTTTTATGTTTAGATCAGATCAGCCTTCCGCCGTCTCATTACTTGAAGCGAAATAAAAAGGAATGAATGAAAAGAATTACTGCTTTTGCCTTGTTTTTTTTTTACTTTTGAATAAATAATATTCCTTTTTCTGACTTTCCACGACATTAAGATTCAGTCTAGTCGCTTAAGCTAGGCTCGAAAACGAAAGCTCTATTTGTAATCTACTTATCAGGGTCGTATTTGGTGTGTGAAAGAGGCCATGATTGAGTTAGCAGCGGACAAACCTAAGCTGCAGGCGCGCGCGCTCTAAAGCGCGCGAAGTTTTAAGCGTAATTGTTTTTCTGTCACGCTTACTTTTACTTCAGCCAGCGGCTCTGACGGAGTGCCCCAATATTGGTTCGTGCGCGGCTTTTGTAATTAAATTATCATATTCTTCTGATACATTTATGCAGTATATGCTATAGTCCAGGAGGCTGGAGGGAAGAAAGGAAAGATATTCTTCAGCGGAGGTTTGGTCCTGTTAATGAGCACTTTCGCGTTTCCTTGTGGTGTTTTTTCTTTATTTTTATTTTTTACTTGGATGCGCTTTCGTGCACGTTTAATCAAGATGAGAGAAGCTAGATTTGAACAGGGACACACGCTAAATATGCCTCTTGCTCTAAATCTGTGTTTTATTACTTGGAGAAACGTTGGAGCGTGTAAGTTGGGAATTCACCGCTACAATGAAGTTCCGCCCTGGCTGGAATATAAAGAAGATTCAAACTTCGTAGATTTTGCGAATGTAGAATTCGTTTATCAGTGTAGTTTATTTTTTTCAGCACTGTGGAAGATGCTGTTCGGTGCATTTAACCAGGAGGCAAAAGAATGATGCAATAGAAGCTCTGTTTACACTGTATGCATCTTTCGGCATTCCAAAACAAAACAAAGCACTTAAGTGCCAGTAACATTCTAGCCTGCATCATCACTGACTTTCTGTTCGACGTCATCATTCTCGTTAATCACAAAGACGCATTCACAATTATGATTGCATATTTCGGTTCTGAATTAAGCAACTTAGGGTGGCAAACTGTTCTGTATATCTATAAGAGCAACCAACGCATGAGTATATCACTGACAGACGTTTACAATTTTCTGTGCCCAACCAAATAGAAAATGGCAGAATATTATCGCACTAACCGTCACTGCTTTAGTTCCTCCAGCGTAGTACGAAACTTGCCAAACAACACATTATAAGGAAGCAACGTGGCTTCACGAGTGGATGTACTATTTCTTCTCTTGAGTTGGAACAAGACTTTACAATAAGCTTCGTGAGTGTAGCAAAATCAAAATGTTTAAACAAAGTTTCGCCTCGGTTTTAACGAACAGTAAACTCAGTCTTTCCTTTCCTATGCGCCATTTGCCCCCATCAGTATTAAGATCATATATCAAAGAATAAATAAATGTTCATGCGGTGGCTTAAAAAAATTCTGATTTAAACATTTGGTGTAATATTTTGATTCTGACAAGCCTTATCTTGTAAATTGTATACTGGCACCTGCACCGGATGCCAGCAGCCGTGAACAGCCCTCGTAACAGGTAGGTAATGGCATACTTCAAGTCAGGAAGAAAATGATAGGTAGAGCCACATGAGGAAGATAGCCCGAGATGCAGCCCAGGCCTTTGGAGATTTAGACTAAGGGGGACCGCTTACACCATTTCAGAAACCCAATAAACTTTATTATCTGTTGTCTTGTACAGAACGAGGGCCATGGCGTAGAGATGAAGCCTGCATTCATACGTCAAGAGCATCAGAGGAATCGAGAGAGAAGCGGAGGCAATCAAGTTCGGTAATTTGTTTCGTCACAACGTAATGAGATTTCAATCAAATAAAAATCAAACAACGTATCATCGCTCTTTTCTTTTCTCTTGTTCTTTTTTAGAAAAGAAGACACCCTCGTGAAACATTCTTGCCAAGACAGCTTTGATAGGCCATGTGAACCTGTTTCCTCATCATGAGCTTCTGCGTACGCCAAGTTTCTCATTTGGAAATTATCGCCTGCACACTCCATTAAAACAATTTTACAGGAAATTCGAAACTATACATGTACAACTAATACTGATAAACAAATTTCGTTCCTCAGTAGCTGAAAATTGCTTGTACATGAAATATGGAAATGTGTAGGTACGGACTGAGAACACTGGTAAATAAAAAAAAAACAGAAATAAATCAAAGTACAATATATGAGGCACGTATGAGATCACATGTAATAAAAATAAAATCCGTTCGCATTTTTTTCTGGTGGGAAGGGGCGGTTATGGCCTTCATCAGAATTGTTTCCTGGATTTTAATAGCGTCTGAATAGTGTTAGCGATAAATTTTAGAATACAGCTCCTTTGGGCTCCGGGTACAAACCACCTATGAGGCTTTCGTTTTCTGTCTTGTAAGATAGATTCAGTTCAGTTTAGTCGTTCAGTCGTGTCCGACTCTTCGTGACCCTATGGACCATGTCACGCCACGCTTTCCGGTCTCTCACTATCTTCCTAACATCACATAACTTCATCTGCAGTGCCTCGAGGATGCCATCTAACCAACGCGTTCGCTGCCTACCCCTTCTCCGGCGACCCTCAACCTTTCCCAACATCAGATCTTTCTCCAGCGACTCCTCTCTTCTCATCAGATGACCAAAGTAGCTGAGCTTTAACTTTAAAATTTGACCCTCCAATGAGCAGTCAGGGTTTATGGTCGACAATATCGACTGATTTGATCTTCTGGCAGTCCAAGGAACTCTCAAGAGTCTTCGCCAGCACCACAATTCAAACGTGTCAATTCTTCGGCGGTCAGCCTTTTTCACAGTCCAACTCTCGCATCCATACATCACAACTGGGAAGACCATAGCACGAGTTATACGGATCTTGGTTGGCAGACTAATGTCTCTGCTCTTTACTAGGCGATCAAGGCTAACCATTGCTCTCTTTCCCAGAAGCAGGCGTCTCCTAATTTCATGGCTGCAGTCTCCTTCCGAGGTAATCTTGGAGCCCAAGAACAGAAAATCTGTCACAGCTTCCACTTCTTGTCCATTGATGCTCCAGGACTTGATAGGGCAAGATGCCATGATCTTTGTCTTTTTAATGTTCAGTTTAAGCCCAAACTTCTCACTCTCTTCTTGTACGCGGATCAGAAGTATCTTGAGTTCCACTTCACTTTCTGCCATTAAAGTGGTATCAACCGCATATCTAAGGTTGTAGATACGTTTTCCAGCAATCTTCACTCCAGCTGAATCGTAAGATAGATAGTTATTTTGAAATGAGTATTATTCCTCATGGGCAAGCAAAATAACCGCGTTATGCCATATTGATAAAAACAGTGTACCTCAGTTACAATGTACCTATGAAAACGTTCTGCAGTCTGACAGTAAAATGGAGCGTTCGCGGATATTTATTCACAGGAAAAGTAACTTATCCTAATCTCTTTCTTGGTAAAAGATCCCAACGCATAACATGAGCAAATCGAGTCATGTAAAGTTAAACACAGTCATTCTAAGCGGTCTGGTAGCGTGTTTTTAGGCATGCCACCTACGGTTCTACTCGGTTTGCTGATTCAGTTATACAGTAGTCCAAAGTTAAATTGCTTGAGAAGTTCTCATTAAGAACTTCAAGTGACTCGAGCATATTTCTCACCTCTTGCTCCATGAGTTCCTGCACCTTCAATAACAATTCTGTCAAGTTTTGTTACATTAAGATTTATTGGCACAAAATTGGCTTTTGTCAAACTAACAACATGGGAGACGTTTCTTCACATATTATTTTCACGTCTTTAGAATGTTGTAACAAAGCGGCAATATCTAGGTAGCAGATATTTAATACTTTTAATCTTATTATTAAATTTTATAAACCCTTTTACAAAATTAGAAATGAAGGGCTCGTACGATTCCTTCTTTAGATACGCCTGTGCTCATGGGTGTTAAGGCTCATGCATAGTCATCAGGTAATGCATTGCTGTGGTACTGTACTTAATAAGTAGATAAAAATTATAGGAGGCATTATGTACAGCAAACAGCTTTAATTTTTTGTTAAGCTGTACTCTGGCACAAGAAATCGGAGCCTTTTTATAAGTCGATTGAGCTTGGCAACAATGATCCATGGAACATGAAAATTTTGAAGCATAATTGCTTCCCACTTAAATAGAGCGCTTTCCAACTAACATTTCTGCTCTGATTTAGTGCTGGAAATAACGCTAATAAAAGCGCTCAATAAGGAACTGAAATGAAAATGAATGAGCACCAAAATAAAACGCGAATAATTGACATTGATATGTTGTTTCTATAGACTGTTTTTGCCGCCATTTCGTTTAAGCCAGAGATATTTTCTAAATTTTCATCAGTTGCGAATATACACCTCCGATGTTACTATGGTACATATATATGCGTCAAAAGGCCACGGATTAAATTAGTAGCATATTTCTCACCTTTAGTTGTGCAGCTATTCAACAAGAGGTTTCAGTAAAAAGCCAGCAGAACATGTGCCTTCGATATGAACTCTTGCCTTCAACTAAAATATCTCATATGTTCTCGTCTCCTTTTAAGAATGGTTGCAGCAAATGCAATTCCGAGTTTATAATCAACAACAATGAGATCATTGTAAACCCCCCTACAGTGTTTATCGAATAATCATGTTTTAGGCCCTGGATAGGTTTCATGCATTAATTCAACCCATGCGTCTGCCTGTATAACAGGGTCGCGTTACTAAGAAGGGTGTTTAAAATTAAATGAGCCATGACAAGTCAAATGGCAAATATAAACAGTTATTACAAAATTTAGCAGCGTATGCTCTGAATGAGTCAGGAATATTATCACTCGGTACTGCACCCATACCTGAACATATTGGCGAAGTTTAAGATTATTGAAACGTTGCGTACGTGCATTTTTGATGCTCACAAATTAGCTGAGATAATTAAACATCAAGGCAGGCATGTAAGTTACTAAACAGCCACAGGATGCTCCTGGGTATTATTTGGAGGTAACTGCAGAATTAACAAAAACGACAAGAAAAAAATGTTAGAAAGAGGTCATGTTACCATCATACTCCTTCATTTACTTGATTGAGTTTGCAATGAAGGCCTGAATAATCCACAGGGTGCTACAAGGCAGTGCCTCCATTATCTGCATCTGCAAGCGATGTCCTATCGACACAACAGGCACCGCAAGGAAACCAAAAAGCGGGGAAAGCCGCGCGAGCAGGCAATTCGCGGTCGCTCCAAGTATCATTTCATTGGGAGCAAGCGTTCAGGTTTTCCCGGCATTACCGGGCCGTTAATGAGCATCACAGGCGGGATGCATGCCTAATTGAAAGCACCCGCCTAGCCGCATTAGGCGCGTGCATCGCTAATTGCCTGCGCATTTCCGAGCATTCCTGAAAGCCAAACAGCGCTCCACGCATCGCCCGTTTCCTGCCAGTTGGAAACTAAATTAGCAGGCGCAAATAAATGAAAACGATTCGTAGTCATAATTACGAGTGTGCCCACGTCCGCGTCGCATCTCTGGCTGAACCTTTCCCCTGTAAATACGAGAAACGAACGCCTAATGGCTGTTCTGATAACCTTATCTTTTCCCGAGAGCCAGTTTCCTGTTCATTTGGCAGCTGCCTGCATGGCTGTCTGCGCAAACAATTCGCTGTGCACGGTAACAGTGGCATCCGTAATTGGTTACTGGCCTGGCATCGCAGCCTCTTTGGTAGATTTTTCTATTTTCGGAATCAGTGCCGTTGCTCTTTTTTTTTTCCTTTTTATTCCTAGTTTCTTCGACCATGGAGCTGCGAATTTATCTCGCTTTCGCTGCGTACCAGTCGGTCCGCTTGCTTTCATTGCCTTACACAAGGGTTTTAGTACAAATGCATCATAATCGCTGGCATGCTGCGACTGTAAAAACCATTAAGTTCGCTGCTACTGCATTGAGTACAAGTTTAGCAGAAGCTGTCAGGGGTCACGAAGTAAGTGAACAATCGTTCAGTAGAGATGTGCGCGATAAGATATGAAGCTACAGTTTGTCATCATTTCTGAAACACTTTGACCAGGAGCAGCTACCAGAGTACCATATAAACAGGAGGCAACTACTTGGATTTGGTATACAATAATTTCTGAAACTTGAAGGCAGCGAACTTATCCAGCGTGATGACAATCACCTTTCTGTTACAGTTTCCTGCCCTGCACGAATCTATATCCGTCATGAAATACTTGTTTATATTAAACAAAAATCCTCACTTAAGTCCCAGAGCAAAGCTCAAACGCTTGTAATCAGCCGCATGTGAGTACATTTTGGCTTAAGACTTCCCAAAATTCCGTAGTTCAAAAATAGCACCTTAATATTATACCTCCAGGTAAACTTTGCCAATACGTCTTCTTCCCTGTATAAAAGGTATGAATTTGCAAGTTTTGCTGAGACATGTTGACATTTGCATCTACTTATACCGACGCTGACACTGACAAATATTGATTTTTTCGAAAATGTTCATAAGAGTTATTAGTGACTGACAGGTTTCCATTTCAACGAAACATCATAATATAAACCCCTCCCAATATGGGTTCCAAAAACGAAATCGGCATAAATGTCCCAGATTAATATATAAGAAAAGATAGAGAAAAATTCCGATAGCAAACTTTTCACCTTTGCTTTATTTTTAGACATAAGAATAGCCTGCAATACTCTGTCGCAAAATATTGTGCTAAAATATCTTGATATTGTACCGTACATTTCGCGTTCACCTGTGTAGTATATGCTTCAGGACGGGGGGGGGGGGGGGGGGGGGGTATTTTTACAGTACGCAGTCTCGGAGACGACGACGAAGATCTGGAGCAGTGAACAAAGACGATGCTGAAGCTAGGCTCTGTTGGTCCTGCGGCATCGTTTCTAATGGAATAGCGGATTATTTAGCAAATTCGGCTCTCAACGGGCTTGTTGCCGATGTTGTACCCAATATTATTTTGCTAAATATATCCCATTTTGGACGGTTTCAAACGTTAAACTCATTGAGCCATGAGCTACTCCTTGCGACTACGTATTTTAACCATTTAAATTTCTATTGGAATGTCCGATGTTGTACCTCGAGGCAATGTGAGGTCTCCATGACGCTCATGCAATACGTTGTGGAATTCCTTCCCTCAATCTTTATTTATGTCACTCCGGATTCACGCCGTCAAATTTTTCTGCGTCATGTGATGACGTGGATACAATTGAACATTACATCCTCCTTTGCCGCAGGTATGCTACTCAGAGAAGAAATTATTTAGAAATACCTCTTGCTCGCCTAGGATAGCCATTTACAGTTCCGGTCCTCCTCTCCTTTGGTGCAACCGTCGAAGGGTATGTCTTAAAACCGGTGTGTGAGTTACTTCACAATTATAATATTGCTACTGGAACATTTGTGTCTTAGCGCTGATCTGTCTGAATTGTACTTTTTTCTTTTTATTATTATTTTTATTATTTTACAATTTTAATCCTTTATTTATGGTTCTCTATTACTATCGCCTCAAATTTTCAAATTATTTCAGCAACACTAACCCCTAATTATTAGGTTATCTATCATACAGTCAAATCGACATTATCAATTATATTATGTCACCTACACTGAATTCTGGCCAATCCCCCAGTGTGGGTTATGTGCAATTATAACGAGGGAGAAGAAGAAGAAGAGTGTGTTCCTGAAGGCGAACTGTTGCGGCTACACCGGAGTGTGCTCCGAAACAATATATATGGCGTACGAGGAATTGCATTTCGTTTGATTGAAAATTATCAGTATTACCGCTACCAGTATGTATGCATCAAAGGCGTATTGTCTAGTAAAATAATTCTTTATGGTGTGCATCCGGGGTTCATGTTTGGGGCGTTTTTATTCCTAGTATATATTAATGATATTATTTCAGGAAGTGGTCCTGGTATCATATATTTATATGCTGATGATGCCAACGTATTCTTCACTATACCAAAGTAAGCTTGCAAAGAGCTGCGAATGAATATCTACTGACATTACCGCACTGGCTTTTGGATAACAAATTTTGTGTTTAAATAAATCAAAATGCATAATTTTCAAGCCCATTATTAGGCGAGGGAATGCAGCCATAAATATTACCTAAAATGAAACTCTCTTCGAACAGGTAAAATAACAAACATTCTTGGGCATACGGTAACCGAACAGCTTTCATGGACCACGCATGTGAATAACTTCAAAGCCGAATTAGCAGAAGCCACTGAAAGAATATGTATAATCCGAAATCTGATACCTACCTGCCTGAAACAGGAAATGTACGGTTTGTTTTTTTTAGTTATGGTTAAACTAGGGAATATTATTTTGGGGAACCACGACAGGCCACAATTATAACAAATATCAAATTAATAATCGCACAAGAAAAGGTACCACGCTTGTGCGAGAATTACAGAGGCGACTGGCGCAACTTCTCAACCGGGCCACTTTAATAAATGCATTATGCTAAAAAAACCAGCGTCTGTTTTTTCAAGCTACTGCAGCGGATTTATAAAACTGAACAGCATGCCACACAGACAGAACAGAGCACATACTAGATCCACACTACTATGAGGAGAGTACCTGTCATACGAGCGAATTATGGTCGACAAACGCTAACGTTTCAGTGCACTAAACTATTGAATCCATCTGAAATGGTTCTCAACTTCAACAAATACTTCAGTGTTTTAGAGGTAAATGTAGAAATAGCCTGTTTAATACAACCATTTTGTTCATGACTGAATGACATGTATAATTTTGTAGCCACATCTGCTACTTCAGCAGGTGCACATGGAAAGCATTTAATGCTTGCCATCAGGTCCAAAATTGTTTTCTCAGTTCTTAGGTGAGACCTTTAATATACTGCTTTTTGTTTTGATGCATGCTATGCTGGTTTAGCACCTGTTGAATATTGTTGCCTTTGCTCTATGTTGACTGACCTAGATTTACCGGAAGTCTTAATTTGTTTTTACTACCTTGGATCAATATGTCTTATGTAAATTGTCATCCA
Organism: Amblyomma maculatum; assembly: GCF_055883805.1. NCBI lineage: Eukaryota > Metazoa > Arthropoda > Arachnida > Ixodida > Ixodidae > Amblyomma > Amblyomma maculatum. Next base: position 19,294,407 of record NC_139349.1, on the reverse strand, counting down.
ACTTTGCGCTCTGTATTTTGGATAGCTGTTTTCTGTGCCGGTACTGCTGATGGAACGGTGTGTTTTGTACATTACTGTGAACCTCGTACAAGGGACCAAGAATTCGTCAAGCTTTTAGCATTATCCTTGGACTCCTCTTATACACGGTCCAAGGAACAAAGAAAAAAAAAATAGTTTCTGATATATTTGTGAAATTAACAAGATAATAAAGACAATATTTATTTTGACATCGGTTTCTTGTCCCCTCATTTTACTTTGTCATTTTTACGGTGCTAAGTACGAAAACGAGCGTTAAGCCTTCGGTATGTATGCTTACACTGTCTTTCTAGTCAAAGTGCCAAAGGTTTTTCTTCATGTAATTTACCACGTGCTGCCAACGAGCAAGCAACTTTTTCAATTATCTCTGGCTTTCTTTTAAATCCTGTAAGACAGACGGTGGAACAAATAGCGTCGCCCACACTCCGCACGCAGGAGGTTTCGTTTGGTGTAAGATGAAACCACGTATTTTAGGCACAAGCCGTTTTCAAACAAAATATAGAAATACGGGTCCCCGACTAATTAGCTGTGTCAAGATTAGCTGCCTCCACTTTCGTCAAAATATCGATCCCTTTAAGCTTCCGCTAATTTTCTCAGGCTGCTAATGAAATTCGGATAATATTGCAGGTGCTCTTTTCAGGCCGCAGATTGTTTGCCTCCGTGTTTAGCATACTTGCGACTTAACAATTATAGTGCCTAGCGGAACCCATGGCCTATACGCTATACATCTCATCCAGTATGTCGGAGTGTTCTAAGTGCAATATATTCCGAGCAGGCTTTCTATTGGCCAGTATGTGGACATCTGCGTGCACGATTATGTGTTCGTTCCTGTGTGCGCTTCAAGTACCGACACAGCCGAGATATCATGGACGAATAGCACACCGTTAACGAATCATACGCTTTCTTTCGTCGTCTATCGCAATGTGCGAGCCTGTAGTCATACTACAAAAATTAGCCTCTCCCTTTGTCCCAAAAAAGTGTGGTTTGTGCCGCCAAGTTTAACCCCTTCGATGCTGAGCGTTTTTGTCCTCTTCACAAGTGTGCCTCACGAGACGACAGCGACAACTTCAGTTATATCGCCTATACACCAAATTAAACTACGCCATACTAGTGATTTCACTCGTTATAGAGCATTCAGCCATCATTAGTCCTCTGAAATTTCTCGATCATACTGTACAATCTTTTCTTATCTTGCTATTGTCATCAGTTGCATGACAAGGGCCTTGAAGTTCAAAGAATTTTAAAGAAAAGCAGATGACTGCTCACGTTTTGTTTTTGTTTTTTCGTAAAAGGACGCACTGAAGGAGTCGTATTAACAAGCCATTTCACGTGGACGAAGTGTATAATGTGAGCTACAAACAAATTTAGCATGTCAGCAGGCTGTGGAATATTCACAAATATCCTTTTTCGGCCATTGAGCCCGGCTACTGTTCCGGAACACCCGGGTTTCCATCCCGACCGCTGGCAGGCGACTGTGTGCCGTGCGATGTCAGTGCAAGGTAAAGATCCCCAGATGATCGAAATTACTCTGTAGCCCTCCACTACAGCTCATCATCTCTTTCCGCTTTCACTCCCCTCCCTACCTTCCCGTACGGCGCGACTCAGGTGTCCACACAGCAAGTGTGACAGATACAGCGCCTTTCCATTCCTTGAACCAATTATTATTATTATTATTATTATTATTATTATTATTATTATTATTATTATTATTATTATTATTATTATTATTATTATTATTATTATTATTATTATTATTATTATTATTATTATTATTATTCGATCACTCCGGAATCCTGCAAAGAATATTCCTTCAAAAACTGCAGAAATATATATATTGTTTGCGAACGTGAGATTAAGAACAACAGGCACAAGCTCTTCACAAGAACCTCTTCTCGGAGAACTTTCAAACAAAGATATTTGTCTCTAATACCGTGTTTAGGTTTCTTTAAGCACTGCACATTAATTCCTAAGAGTTCACTTCCTAGAGTAGCAAAGCTGCACCTCGTGCAATAGAGGTCTAGCCAAGAAAGTGAGGTAAACTGTGGGGTTTAATTTTCTGACGCAGTGCAATGCTATTAAGGACGCTGTGCTGAACGGTTGCGGAGAACTGTAGTTTTCCAACGTGCATTGACAGCAGTCGGAGTGTTTATCTTACTTTTCGCATCTGCCTAAACGCGGTCACAATGGTCCAGGTTGAATGTGCAACTATGGGATCTGCAGCCGAACGCCAAAGCCACTAAGCTGCCGCGAAAGCGCGTTAAAACCAAAAAGTAAGGACCTTACTGGCGCCAAGTGCATATCACAACTCTGTGGAAGTGTGGGACACAGAGAGTATGTAGAATATACAAAGACCAAAGAAGCTGTCGATTTGTTTTCAGGTCAACGTAAATTAATTATTTTAATACTCAGGCCTTCTCTGAAACGTTTCCCGGCCCTGTAATATTGTTACCGGGAAACGCGGGACCAAAGTGATGTGTTCACTGACAAAGACGACGACCGAGGAACGCGGGCTCGATGAAGCGTTGAGGAGGAGGACGACGCTGACAAGTGAATACTGCACGGCTACTGAAGTCTTAGCGTCGAGTTCAGCCCATCGCAGTGCCGTTACATTAAGTACATCCCCGTAACATCTTGTTGGAGGTGCGGGGTAGATGGAGCCGCGTCGGTTGTCATCGTGACGGTTCCGAGGTGACGGCCACTGCGGAGATCCAGCGTCAGATTGTGTCGAACCCGATTGATAAGGGCATCTAGGGTCTCGCCCATGGTGCTGCTTAAGTAAACCCCAAGGTGAGAACGATAGTAGCGTACGAACAAAAATACTATTGTTTTCGTAGCGATCGTATATACTACAAAGGCAGGAAATCATTATGCGTTCAGGGTACCAGAAGAAGGCACAAGTCTAAAGTATACAACGTGGAGGCTTAGACAGGTTAGTACATCATAATAATAAAACAGGTAAAACGCCCCATAACCCGAAACGGGAGGAAAAAGGACACGTCTACACAACGCTCTGTAGTGTATCAGAAATCGTATTCGTCTCTGCTGTTTTCTAGTTATCAACCCTGTATGTGCGGTTTTACCGCACGTATTTATTAGCCTAAGCTATTTTCGATGTTGTGTATCAGAAACTAAATGCAAAGAAAACGAGGGAGAAAAGTGGCGAGAGGAGAGAGAAATGACATATTACCAGAAGAACCGGTGCCCTTCGAAGGGCGTACTATACAACACAGAGTACGTATATGAGAAAAAAAAAAAGCAATAACACACAAGCCCTCGCTCTAAAGTCAACGTATCTAGAGCCCACGCCCTCCTGAAAAATTATTTAAAAAAAAGCGCGAGCCGGTGGTCACGCCGAGACGCACTACACGCCGGAAAAGGCGAGTTATCTTGGTCCGCATATGGTAGCGTTAGCAGTCAGAAGTGAAGCACGCTGCAAGCGGTTGTTTAGCAATAAGAAACAAGGGTATTGAAAGTACCGATTGTACTGCAAATAGCTCGAGACGTCGCGTCAGGTGGCACAATCGACCAGGAGACATTTTTACTCGTATTCCTTGATACAGCAAGTTTAACCAAATGTTTGAACTGATTTATACTGATTTATTTATAGGAAGGGAAAGGCGCGGTAACTGTCTCACTGGTTTTCTGTGGACACCGCAACCGCGCCGTAAGGGAAGGGAGGAAGATGGAAGTGAAAGTGGAAAGAGAGAAAGAGAGAAAGAGGAGCCGTAGTGGAGAGCTACGGAGTAATTTCGACCACCTAGGGATCTTTAACGTGCGCTGACATCGTACAGCACACGGACGCCTCTTCGTTTCGCCTCCATCGAAACGGAGCCGCCGAGGTCGGGTTCGAACCCGGGTACTCCGGCACAGTAGTCGGGCGTCTTACCACTGCACCACCCCGGCGGGGCAACCAAATGTTTGAACATAGTTTAGTTTATTCACGAAAATTAAGTGGGAAGGGGGAGCGCTCATGTCGCATCCTCTTTGTTGTGTCCTCGTTCCTTTTCTTTCTTTTTTTTTTTGCGCTGTTATATTATGGACCGGAACCAACTCGCCCAACTTTCTGTTCTTCTAAGACCTTATAGAATGAAGTATAAATTATTATTTTCCTGTTCTGTTCCACGCGTCCATTGAGAAGCTTCTGGCTTCAATTTCGTGTCCACCAGGCGAAAGTTTGCAACCCGTCATTGTTACAACGAGTGCTATAGGCGAGAGATAACTGGCGACAAAAAATCAACACAACCTAACCGCATGTGCTGCCGTGGCTCAGGCGCCAGTGATTTAATCAAGACCCAATTGAGGCGTCCTTCTTTCTCTCTTCGCCTCAACTCGCAGCTGCCTTCATTACTCCAGAACCTGAGGCCTAGAGTGGAGCAACGAGCACGCCTCGAGGCTAGACGGCCTTGCGTCAGTGGCCCCCAGGAGGCCTTACTTCGAGTTCGTTAGTGCTACCGGCCCCACAACCGGCGTGCGTAACAAGCGGCTGCGGGTGACGAACGCAGGCACCCTACATCTTTTCTTTCAAATTTACCCTTTGGCAACAACTTCAGGAGACTGTACCACCTTCTCTGTGTAAGAGGTCGGAGGCCCTCTTGTATACTCCAGCTGGGTCCCTACGCATTGAACAGCCTAGTTCATGTTTTCTTTCTAACTGTCGGTGTATCTATTAGGATGTCGGCAAGAACGGAACTGGTTTGGTTTGGTTTGTGGGGTTTAACGTCCCAAAGCGACTCAGGCTATGAGAGACGCCGCAGTGGGAGGACTGCGCAAATTTCGACCACCTGGGGTTCTTTAACGTGCACTGACATCGCACAGCACATGGGCGCCTTGCTTTTCGCCTGCATCGAAAAGCGTCCGCCGAGTCCGGGATTCAATCCCGCGTCCTTAGGAACAGTAGTCGAGCGCCGTAACCAAACCAAACCAAGAACGGAACTTCTTCAGACCTTCGCACATTACTGCGAACTACTGGTAGTGCTCAAAAGCGGAGTTTCTTCGTTTAGAGTGGCTCTACGCTGAGAACTGCCTTACGTGTAAACTGAACACGGCAAGCCCAAAACCTCTATTTCATTCGAGCTTGAAGCTTGAGTGTTCCGGTAAACGTTCTTGCCCGCGTTCGGGTGGCTCAGTGCCCACCTTAAACCTATGATATCGAAAAACTGTGAGCGCGAGGTAGCTTGAAGATTTACATGTCCTGTTTAATGGTAAAGTTGATGGCAAATTAACCAGTTTCACTCCGTTCATGAATAACTAAAATCTAGAGACAACGAATCCACTTTTCCTGAAAACGCACCTTTGGTATTCCAGATGTGGCACGAAAAAATAAATACGAGGGCCGCCAGCGTGCAGATCCCGATTTTGCATGTGAACTGCGCTACGTCGGCACACATTTTCGCTGCGGATCTTAAACTCGAGGCCGGCCCGTCATTTTCTGAGAAATGGCCATCACGTTTATTTGTTAAGCCGGATGGGTTAGTCGGGAAGGTGCACCTGTTTTAGATTTCGATGAGTTTCGAGTAGTTGAATGACTACAGCTTCCACTTAAATCATGCGAAATATCTTGGCGCTAGCATTTCAAACAATGGCGCAATTAGCGATTAAAACCATGACGGCTATCAGGCTTCACGGCAGTGCACAGCAACGCATGCTGACGTCATTGACGGTACCGGTATGATTTCTCCGTAAACACAATTTGTTTGAAGAAATTAAAACAATGCTGCCGTAAACAAAGCCTTAGAAATTTCGATTAGCACCGTCAGAAAATGCGCCGCAGGCCGTGGGTGAAGGCAACGAACATCAGAAATAGTACCGTCCGTGACGTCATCACCGAACTTCTCCGCAGAAATTCAGTGCTGTGAGGAGAAGCCCAAAGTTTAATCGTCGATTACGCTATCAGTTTGAATACTAGCGCAAAAACACTTTGCATGCATTACCTTCAGCATCATCATCATCATCATCATCCTGATTATGCCCAATGCAGGGCGAAGGCCTCTCCCATATTTCTCCACTTAACCCGGTTCTGTGCTAGCTGCATCCACTTGACCCCCGCGAACTTCTTAACCTCATCCGCCCACCTAACTTTCTACCGCCCCCTGCTACGCTTTCCTTCTCTTGGAATCCAGTTTGTTACCCTAAGCGACCATCGGTTATCCTCTCTTCGCACTACATGTCCCGCCCATGCCCATTTCTTCTTCTTGATTTCCCCTAGAATGTCAGTAACTTGAGTTATTTCTCTGACCCACTCTGCACGCTTCCTATCTCTTAATGTAGATTAAGAGATAGGGATAAGAGTTAGAGATTAAGAGATAGAGAGTACACGGACGCCCCTTCGTTTCGCCTCCATCGAAACGCAGCCGCCGAGGTCGGGTTCGAACCCGGGTACTCCGGCACAGTAGTCGGGCGTCTTACCACTGCACCACCCCGGCGGGGCAGGTGCGTGAGGTCCTCGCCGAATTTCTGGGGCTCCCCGACGTCGCGCTGGTTCCTGCTGCTGCCCTGCTGATATGCGGTCGCTGTTGTCGTCCTGTCCTCAGGCTAGGACGTGACTTTGGGGGAGGTGCTGGGTCAGAATCCTATGCACCATTGCCCTACACGTAATTCGAGCGCGGTCTTAAGTTCAGGCTGCCAAATTTTCTCATATACTGCAGCAGTAACTGAACGCCGCGCTAGTCGACGTCAGCAAGGTCAAGCTCTGGAATTCAGACTCCTGCCCAAGTTGAAGACCTCTAGGACTAAAGTCACCATATAGCCTTCCAGCCGCAATAACCCGACACTGCGGCTGCTGCGCTGATTATCTGTGTGCCGGTGACCTCGACTGTCACCCGGTTTCGTGGCGATGGCCTGGACGATGTTGAAGACTGGGTCCAGCATTACAAACGGGTTGCGCGCCATAACGAGGGAGCCCCCAATCAATGCCTGCAGAATATCTACTTCTCTTCTGGGGCAACGGCGAGGTACTGGTTTGAGAACCACGAGGCCTCGTTGACATCTTGGGAGCCGTGCAAGAACGAATTGGTACGCACGTTTGCAAACCAGTACAGGTGCCAGCATGCCGAAGATGTTCTGCAAGCTCAAACTGAGGGCTCTGCCGAAGTGTGAGAAGCTTTGTAGAGGACATGCTGCGCCCTAGTGTTCACGCGGGCCCACAGGCTATTGAGGAATAAAAAGTGTGCCGTCCGAAATTAGATTTTTTCCGGCCTCAAGTAGGTATTCATGGTTCTAATGTTAGTGCGCCCCGCAAATTCAACTAGTAACTCCCCCCTGCTATTCCTAGAACCAATGCCATAGTAACCCACTGCCTGGCCTCCTGCCTTCTTTTTCCCTACCTTGGCATTGAAGTCGCCATTAGTACAGTGTACTGTGTCTTTCCTTTCCGCATTGACGATTGTACATCTTCGTAGCCGCTTATATATTTTTATGTAAAGCTGCCGAGTTCCAATTCAAGCACAGGTTTTAAAATTTCAAAATCGATATTGTCTTTCCAAACGTCTAGCGAGAACAAACGCTTTCGCCTATTGATACCGCCTTGAAGAATTCGATTCCCTCACCCAACCATTTGAAGCGGTGCCCGAGTTGGCAGCTCCTCTCAATGCGGCCATGTCTTGCGGTAACCTGACATTACACCCCCCGATGGACAGTGAGTTCCCGGCCTTATCAGCTGCTATCATCAACTAGTTCAAGACAGGTCACAGAGGTTTCGCTCACAACGCCGACGTCGGAAACGGCGTCAAAGAATTTTCTTGGGGATGGGGCCTTTAGCGCCTTTGTCCCGTCTTCTTTCCTGTGGTGTGTTTTGTTCGGCGCAGTTTTTCACAGTGCAGATATGAACCAACTAGCCCAAGAAACGGTATTAAACGTTATCCCCCTAATAAGAAAAAGAGAACGCGGTTTTATTCACGTATACTATGGCCACTGTCGAGTTTCTTTGTAGTCGTCTCAAGCACTAACACACGCATAACAAAACCAAACAGGCCCAGTGCGCTTCGGATGTACGTAATATAAAGTAAGAATGAAATAAAAAGAAATGGCGGCTATAGAAAACTTGGTTGATAAATAGGCAGCGCTGATGGAGCTGTCCAGCCAAGTGGCAAGCATTTCACGCCGCCGGCAGTTTTCGCAACCGCGCGGCTTCAACGCCTCCCTAGAATGGCGTATATATACTGATTGGGCCATTCATTCCCTCTTTGCTTGTCTGTTCGTGTCTTCCTGTCGCCTCCGTATCCTTGTCTATATTTTCTTCTTGGCTCAAGATCGAGTCGACGTGCGCCATCAGGAAATGCGTTTTCTTTTTATTATCTGCAAGTTTCAATCATAAGCATAATAGCTTTTTCTTTTATACGTTCTTTTTGTTTACATAATTTTTCTTTATATGGTTATCGTGTATAAAATACAGAAAGAGGAAAGTGTTGTGTGGCCTCAGTTTTTCTAGGAAATGCTCTATCCCTGAGCACTTTATTTCTTTCCATCACCTGCTCCAAAACCAGAGTATCCAGTCTGTGTGGATCTATCCTCTATATGGCTCTTTCTTCTTTTTTTTTTTTTTTTACCATCAGGGTGTGTGATTCACGTGGCTCAGGATGACCACACTTCTTGAGGACTCACTGGACACCCACCCTGAGAAACTTACTTTCTTAAGCTTCAGACGCATTCTTCAGAAACACTATCGCAAGAGTTGTTTCACCGGATAACGCGATCTATTCATAATTTTGTTTCTTGAATAATGAGTGCGGAGTATTAGTGCACTGAGATCTGACTGGACGATTGTGCCTTGATAGGAGGGAAAACTGTGATGTGACCGGTAGCTATGGCTGAAGAAAAAAAAAAGATATTATATTTTCAGAAACTTCCTATCCTCGCTTTACGCAAATCAGCCAAGTGTAAAGTTTTTGTTGACATTGCTGAGATAAGTATTGGAAGTGTTCTGCGGGCGAACTCCGCACAAATTGCATCACGGTATATTAATCTAAATTTCATTGAATGCGCTCTACTCCTCATGAAGGCGAACTCAGTATAAAGAGAAGCCAATTAAATTATTAAAAATAATATCCCCTTTTTATACTCCTTCAGGTTGTAAAAAAACAACATAATTAGTCTTTTATCGAACTAACCACTGTGCAAAGTGCAACGCCCAATCTTGAAACTGTCCGTTACTTCCCGCTATCATCAACCTGCTTTTCAGGACACTGTTATCTGTCGGAAATCGGGAAAAAAATGAGCGAGAATTTCCTGCTGCGTGTACAGAAAGTTGGTGGTGAATATTAAGTTTTAAAACGAGTGGCGGCATTTTAATCGGTTCGCATGCACTATGCAAGTGCTCATAGCGTATTCTGGTGTCAAGAAATCAATACAATCATCTCGTGTCGCTTCGTTTGCGACAAAAACTTATTTTATCATACCTGTTCAATACTCTGATTCCGTAACGCTGTTTTTCCACGGTGCTGTAAGACATTGTGCTACTCTGTCCCAGTGCTGTGTTAAGCAATTGTGCTGTTTTTTTGTCATGCCAGTACTGACGTTCGCGCAAGTTTTCTTCGTACTTACACGTGTACTGTTTGTTTGTCTTCTGTTATACTGGCTTATTACATGCCCAGGCATGCGCCGAACAACTCAGGTGAATTTTTAGTGCGCTAGCTTTAAAAGACCTTTCAGAAGAAAACCCAAATCGTCCCGGTGACGACGTTTAGCTGTCAAAAAACCCACTTTGGTCATGACACAAAGCATGAATGTCTTGTGATATGCTTTGAGCGGTATTTGCTTCATGCTGCCTGTTAACTAAGCGCAAAACATACATCACAATATACAGGACAGGAATAGCTCCGTCCTGTTCTTTTTGTCAGTTGTGACGTCTCTTCTACGCCTAAGTAACTGCGTGGATGTCTGGAATGAAAATATTTATAACGAGGGCTTATATTGGGAATTAAATGTCAGCGCATGTCTGCAACTTAAGCGTTTAAAGGGCTAGATTCTCCATAGAGAAAATGCTTCAGGTTTGAAAAATAAACCAGTCAAAAGCAAAGGATAGAAAAAAGAGAAGGCGCATAGATCGAATTCGCTAGCGAGTATGCTTTATTGAAGAGAAACCGTCGTTCTGGAAAAATAGCAGGACATTCACAGCTCATTCACCAAAAAAAGAAAGAAAAGAACAGCTGCGTTCTGGAGATAGGCGCAGGTGCGGAAGGAAACTTAGTTCCTTCAACATCAAAGAGATAGAAGCTGTGCTGATTCACTCGTTCCGTTTCATACTAATGCGATACCCTCGAGAATTTCGTGCTCCACCTTGTCCTTGCCTTTGCCAACGATAATGACATCAGAAAACAGCTAGTAGCCCCCGCATTCCCAGCAATGACGGCGCAAGTTAGCAGCATCAGAGAGTTCAGAGAGTAGTGATGCCTTCGCAGCCTTTCAATAATACACCGGCCTGATTGGCCAATGTATGCTTTTTACGGGTCAGCAGAATCTTGTACTCCGCACGTATGGCACATGTGACGTAGCAGTTGCAGTTTTTCTCGCTGCGTCGTACAAACAGAACGACTAATTCTGCCGGGCGCAACATATGTTACCAAAGGCTTGAAAGCTTCGAAGAAGCAGAAAAGACAACAATGACACCCAGCCTAGCAGCAACTTTTTCGATTTTCTGAGATATCCAGTGCAGGTAGACATGACTGTAATTGTTTCACGTTTATTTGCCATTCGATGAGAATTTTCAACATCTAGAATTTTAATCTTGCCAACGTTTCTGCCACCGCCCCCAAAGCGCTTTTATGGAACTCATAGCGTCCAAACGTTCAAACTGTTTATCGAAACGATACCTAATGCTGTGGTAGCAACTCTCTGAACCCTAGTGAGGGTGCTAACATGCCTCGCTATTGCCGCAAATACGGCTGCCACTTGCTGTTTTTTAATTTCAGCATTATTGGCAGAGGCAAGAGAAAGGTCTAGCGCGAACTTCTTGAAACATATCTCATTAGTGTGCAAAGGGATGATTGCATCAGCACAACTTCTCTCGCTGTTAAGCTGAAGGAACCAAGTTTCCTTTCGCACCGGCGCTAGAGCACAAGCTTATCAGTAGAGCTTAGGTGTGCGTGTGCGTGTGTGTGTGTGTGTGTGTGTGTGTGTGTGTGTGTGTGTGTGTGTGTGTGTGTGTGTGTGTGTGTGTGTGTGTGTGTGTGTGTGTGTGTGTGTGTGTGTGTGTGTGTGTGTGTGTGTGTGTGTGTGTGTGTGTGTGTGTGTGTGTGTGTGTGTGTGTGTGTGTGTGTGTGTGTGTGTGTGTGTGTGTGTGTGTGTGTGTGTGTGTGTGTGTGTGTGTGTGTGCGTGCGTGCGTGCGTGCGTGCGTGCGTGCGTGCGTGCGTGCGTGTGTGTGTGTGTGTGTGTGTGTGTGTGTGTGTGTGTGTGTGTGTGTGTGTGTGTGTGTGTGTGTGTGTGTGTGTGTGTGTGTGTGTGTGTGTGTGTGTGTGTGTGTGTGTGTGTGTGTGTGTGTGTGTGTGTGTGTGTGTGTGTGTGTGTGTGTGTGTGTGTGTGTGTGTAAGGGGGGTAGATTTCAGCGTAATCGGAGCTTAGTAATTTGTTAATGGATAAAACATCAACTGCTGTGCGTAAAGATTAACTTCTGAAGGAAACAGCTGATGCTATCGCGGCCCAGGCAGTTTATACGATCGTCCCAATATTAGAAATTGATTGGAGACGGCTGGATCGACAGTCGTCCGGCGTTTACCACTGCTCTACCAATAAAGGTACAACCACGCGACAACACTGACCACTCTTGGCCCAGTAAATTACATGTTCTTCCCTTACTGGCATTCAGTTGGCTACCAATGGGCAATATTGACCTTGAGTATTGAATTGGTCGCAAACATTGTTTACACAATTATATATGCTGGTGATATTGATTGCCTGGCCAGCTGCAATGTCTTTCGAATATTGCGGGCATCATGGGATACATTGGTTAATACCATAGCATACACTGTCAATATTGTAATAAGGGAGTAATTACTCGTTGATATCCACCCAAGCGCAGTCATACGTCTTCAAAAAAAAGCTATACAGCTTTCTCAGAAACTTCATAGTTCTAGAAACATTCGTCCTGATTCAGAGATCGAACCCGAGAACCACCGCCTTTTCGCTAAAAAAAAAAGAAAACATTCGATTGTCAATATTGTCTTGACGCTGACAACCCAGCATTGATGGGTTGTCAGCGTTTAATATATGGTGCATACATTGGTCAATATCCTCCTCCCACCAGTCATGATGGCTTGACACTTTGTATATGTCTACAGTTATAATGGTCGATGTTGCCCAACGAACTGTGGTGGCTGATCAACATTGCACCCATCATAGCATATACATTGATCAATATTCTCCTGATAGTATAGATGACTTGTCAACATTGAATATATATTGGCACACATTGCTAAATCTCATTCTGCCAGTCATGGTAGCTTTCCACCACTGTATACATTTTGGGTTATACAGGTCGATGTTGTCCGACGAGATGTAATGGCTAGCCAACATTCGACACGCCGTGACATGGTTTTATCAATATTCTCCTGCCATAGTTGATGACCTGAGAAATTAGAATAATGCTGTCATACGATGATAAATAGTTTACTACTTGCAGAGACTGGTTCCTAATATTAAATCGAAAGCCTCTATAGTTGAAAGGAACAAAATGTAGCGCACCAAGACAAGGACAGAGAAAGAAGACACACACAGCGCTATGTGCTGTGTGTGTCTTCTTTCTCTGTCCTTGTCTTGGTGCGCTACATTTTGTTCCCTTCGATCATGTACCAACAAGCCCAAGTATCTACCCCTCTATAGTTGCTCATACTGCCGGCGTTCGTTCATCTGGTCACACTATAGCTGTCAGTCAAATTAGGTCACGATGACGTCATTTTAAAAATAAAAATCCTGTTTCCACTGGATATCGAACACCCATTCCTTCGCTCCCCATCCGAGTTCTTGAACCAACTGCGCCACGTCCGGCATCCTGAAACGCACATAATTATCTCTCTCTACCGTAAGGATGACAGTAGCGATGACAATGACGTTGTTTGCAATAATAATAAGGAGAATGATGACGTTAGCAATAATAATGACGGTGGATTTGTAGTTGATAATTGTGATAAGAGCAATCGTGACTGTATTGTGCGCACCAGGAACGCTTAGGCTTTCGCATTTCTGCAGTGTACTTGCACAGTGCTCTCGGAAGTTTTTGTATCGCTCGTTGGTTATAGTGGTCGACCTTGTCCGGGCAGCTGCGATGGCTTGCCAGTATTACAAGCATCATGGTACGCGCTAACCGATATGGTCCTCCTTGTATAGCTGGCTTGTCAACATAGAATACACTGGTTGGTGCTGCCCCACGAGATGAGGGCGGGAAGGGGGGGATTTCCAACTATGTATACGCTTTTGGTTTGTAGATATCATAGCATGCGTAGGTCAATACTGCCTTGCAAACATCAAGAATTCGCAACCTGTATATCCTGGTGTATTATTATGACTTCTCAATAAATACTATCCGGCCTTTCATAATGGCTTTTGAACATTTTTGACGCGTCAATCGTCGCCGATACAGTAGTAGTAGTTGTCGAGAACAGTTGTTCAAAAAGAAATGGTTTCGGTGGTATGGGCGGCTTTGGTCGGGTCCTCACAAGTGCTGAACACCTGCCGGAGTATGGCTTGATTTTTCTGGACAAGCCGATATCATGTTGTAAAGGTAAAAATTCTAGAGCCTACGGATGCACGCAGGGCATGCCTTGTGCAATATGTCATTACGTAACACCCTTAACACCCTTACGGCAAAGCTTAAGAGCCATCTACCCCCGCCCCCCTTATTTTTTTGCAGTGTTATTGATGTGATCCATTCTTTTTTTGGCACGCCAAAGCTAGAGCTTTTGTTTGTTTGTTTGTTTGTTTGTTTGTTTGTTTGTTTGTTTGTTTGTTTGTTTGTTTGTTTGTTTGTTTGTTTGTTTGTTTGTTTGTTTGTTTGTTTGTTTGTTTGTTTGCTGTGCCTATTTGTGTGCACGTTCTTCTGACGCTTGCTGGTTTAGCAGGTGGCTACTTCGTCAAGTGTCCGAATATGTCACGCATTCGATACTTAGGCTTAAAATTGTCGTTAATTATCCTAGTAATATTGACAAGAGATGTAGCTGCCTGTTCCCTCTGACTTTTTTGAACAGCCAATAAATCCGCATTCCCGGACTGGTTGTGACAGGTTTATCCACTCAAAGTTTCTCTTTCAGGACGTTCATAATAAATTATGTTTCCAGTGCAAGCGTTCTGAGCCCTTTAATTAGTGCACCAAACAAAAAATGCACCTTGTTTATTCGCTCAGTTAAATGACAAAAAAACGATACAGTGGGCAGAAGTACTCTAGGCACCTTCTTGACAAATTATAAAAATATCTGTCTTGCAAAGAAGATAATCTCTTACTCAATGTCTGCAGTAAATCCTAGCCCCTTGTTATACCATACGAAGCATAAGCCTGGTTTAAAATTCATTTGTAACTACTCCGCACATCCCCTACAACGCCACAGCTATAAGCTCCACTGAAATACTTAAATCTCTCCTCATGCGCTTGGCCAGGAATTCAGTCATCATCCTTTCTATTTGTTTATTCTCCAGAAAGTACAACTAGAAGTCTAGAGCCCCGCACGTTCTTACGAAGCGTTAACGTCTCCTCTCTGCATAAAAGCGCACTGGTTCCGCGGCTCGGCCAAGTCCAGTGGTACAGCTAGCCACCGTCGTAAACAGGATCCATGGTCTTTACAGGAAGGGATAAAAGTAGGAGCACCGTCAGTAGGAAGTGGGTCGAGGCGACGCGCAGTAAGAGAGGCCCTGCTCTTTCCGTTCTTCTTTCTCATCTGATGTTACTCCTCCCGTCGGAATCCTGTTTTCCCCGCTTTCCACTGGCGGCCTACCCATAGACCGCGCTTACTAGCTCATCCGAAGCTTTTGCCCTGGTGTTTTTACTTGGGGCGTCGAGGACACAGCATTCTTAGATGGGATTAAGTTCTTTGTTGTGGACATGATGGGTGTTTACGAACCATTCTCATTTATCGTTTCATTATGCTCTGTTCACTCGCACATCTTTTCACCTTTCGCACTTTTCGTGCGCTTCCACGCCAAGTGTGTTGGCACACCATGCAGTTTCACCACGAGCACGATTTCATTAGGCTTAACGATGTTGAGTTCGTTAAAGGTTAAATCCAAATCTGGATGCCATTTTGGTACGTGAACAAGCAAAGAGCTTTCAGTGGATCATTACTCTTCGCCCTTAGGACCTTCTTCCTTTACAACAGCCCACGATGCCTTGTTCATGGCTTGAGGTTTAAGGTCGAGTGCTCAGCTATCTTTTAAAGTATTATTTAACCCGTTCCACCATAAGCTGCAAGCAAGTTTAGTTCTATTACAGACGGCATCACTAATGGCAAATACATCATTTCTGATCACATCTCTATATTCTACCAACGGTATCTACTAGCTTTTCTCCTTTCCACCGCTGTCTCTCAGTCGGACTGACCATGCCTTCGACTCCAATACCGGGCCATGGCTTTGTGAGAGAAACATTGGAGACCAACTTCCAGTCTAGACAGACAGCCATTTATCTCGATCAGCCTTGTCACTAGCACTTCTTTTGCCCGCCTTACACCACGAGCTCTATGTCTAGTAGTCTCGCTTCCCTCACGAACCTTCAGACGCTCATTTCCTGCCACGCAAGGGTCACGGTCAAGAGAATTATTGCCTTCCCAGTGCCAAGTGTCCGTACTGTTTAAGTCTGTCAGCGTCCAAAACCAATAAGGGAGTGATTAACCTTCTATCACATTTCTTTTCTTTCTTGTTGAGATCTTGCAAGACCAGACCATATTAGTACTTAGTAAGGCTACGCAACTAATACTTTTTCGAAAACTAATCGAACTGAAACCGTCTAGTTTTTCTCCCGTATTGAATAGAAATAGTCTAGCTAAAAACCGAATTTAATACGAATATGGAATTTACGTCATTCTTCGCATATTTGCCCGAGATTCGTAAAACACAAATATTTTTGCACGAATGCAGAAATCTGCTGGTGGCCCTATAACTGATGAAGTCAAAGCTGCCAGCAGTCTAGAGACGTAGCAGTGACCATATATATACTACGCAGCACGAACCACAAAGTCAGCATACTAGAGAGTTACAGCACAGTGAGTTTCAATGAAGGTGATCCACTATCGCGGGCTCCACTGCGCTTGCGCAGGTCATCTTGGGGCAGGCAGATGGCGGCTCATACTGAACAGAGCAACCCGAATGTCTGCCACCTCAGGAGAAACCATATTTTGAGCACTCGCGGTACGAGGTAGCGAGCCGCGGCAGCGGATCACGGGTTACGCTCTCCTATAAGTATCTAAACGTTGTAGAACAGTCACACCGCACGCATAGGACGATCATGTTTTGCTGCTTATAAAAGGGCGAAGAAACCAGCAGCGCATCTCAGTTCAAAAAACACACGATGAGTTATGCACCGTAGCGCACGAGACAGGCATGAAAGTAGCGCGTGTTAAACAGAAATAGAGTAGAACCCTTGTCACGCGGTACCATCCCGAAAAACATATGCAGGAATATTATTAAAATTTTGAGTAATAATCCTAGAGCTTAGCATAAAATGCTCGTAGGCAGCATTGTATATAGCGAGTGCCTAAATTAATCTATACTCTTGCACTGACTTTCAACACTTCATTCATGTCGTTGTGACCACCACCTAAACATCGATATGCTTATCGATCAAAGCCTCCTTCCATCCACAGGTCTCCACAGATTTCTGTACCACACGATTTCTATCACTGTCCGCTTCTTCCTCTTGTATCTATGTTCTAAGTCCGAGTTCTTCGGGTCAAATTTATCGCTAACGAACCAGATGGCGACACAGTTTTCTCACATATCGCACCTCTATTTTTGTCCTGCAATAGTAACCACAAATAATCGCACGCATATCAGATTGCGCTTTCCTGGTTTGCGCAGCTAACACTTGCAATGTGCGCGCGTCCAAATATGCATCACAAATTCCCCATCTCGTATTTCTGCACAAATGTCCCTCCATAATGCTCTGAACGGCCATATACGCTCAGTGAGCGGAATTTTCAGGGTCTCCTCTCTTTATAAATAGCCCAGCTATAATAATGCCAAAAAGCCTCAAAGGACCGCGGTCGCAACAATGTACGCGATCTCTATGCATCTTCGCACAGCGTCTCCAGGCAACGCGACACTGCTGTGACGTATGCTTAGTGATAACCGGTTCTTTTCGCTTGGAAAGAGGCTTTGTAAATTCCCACGTGCGCCTATCCACCGGCATTATGAGATGCCGAGATGCCGCCTTAGTCTCTGGCGGCATACTTCACGCCTAAATTGCATCCCCGACACCCATGCCTCTCTTCGCTCCGGCTGTGTTGGACTTCTATTAAAGGATTCGAGCGCAGCGTTTTCTCACCCTCGACAGATCATTAGTTATTCCGCCGTCTTCGACGTGGAACGTTTGCGCTTTCGGCAAATAATGGCGCGCGACCTCGAGTGCTGGCGTCGAGCGAAGTTTGGTGCGATGTCTACGCTTTTCTTGGACCAGAACGCCTAAGAACCTAGCGTTTAAATTACGAAACTCAACAGGATAGTTAAGCGGGCGCGTTGGTGATACATCATCCAAAAAAACAGCACGAACAAACGGGGACGACAGGAAGAAACCACAGGAACAAGCGCTGGCTCTCAACTAAAGTTTAATCGCAGAAAAAACATTTATATAAGGTACAGAAACAATAAAACATCAAAACCAAAACGCACGTGTTACTATGGGATGTCCGGATATGCAACCTCGCAGTCACGCAGGAGCAGGGAAGGTTTGCTGACACAGATGCTTTCTTTCTTAGCCATATTATACGCCTCGATGATTTCCCTGCTCAACTGGTCGGGGTTTTGTACAAAATGTCAGTAAAATGAAAGGACGGAAAACAGGATTGACACTCACGGCAATGATCAACTAGATTAGTGGAGCGATTAGGTTCTAATGTGTTGAGATGTTGTCTGAGACGTGTGTTAATACATTGTCCCGTTTGCCCAATGTATATCTGACCATTTGTGATACATCATCCAAAAACGCCTGCATATCTGGACATCACATAGTAACACCTGCGTTCTGGTTTTGGTGTTTTATTGTTTCTGTACTTTATATAAATATGTTTTCTGCGATTAAACTTTAGTTGAGAGCCAGCGCTTGTTCCCGTGGTTTCTTCCTGTCGTCCCCGTTTGTTCGCGTTGTTTGTTTTTTTTGGATGATTTACGAAACGTTAGGCTCATTCCTCAAAAAGAAAAAAAAGCAATTAAAAGTAAGCGGATTGCACTTTGCTGCGCTTTTGCTCGTGTTGTAGCAATCTCGTAAAAGGGAACAAGGAACAGCTGTTCGAAAGCACATTTCGCTATGTAAAAAGAAAAGGACAAAGCACTCAAATGTTTAGAGAGCATAAAAGCCTCCTTCAGGGAAGCACCACAAAACGCTTTAAAGAATTTTGCTTCGAAGATCGTTTTCAATATCGCAGAAGATACTGAAAAACTGTTCCCTGAACTTGTGCAATCTAATTTTATCTGTCCAGTAAGAATTTCAAGCAGCGGTATGTACACGTGCCGAAAAGTTTTTATTAACACTGATTTGGTTACCCTGGCATTAGAAAACGTCATAACACCGACGGCACATTTGTATTAAATACAAAGCACGTAAAAAGCCATTGCGGATTCAACAGGACACTTCCGAAAATAATCGGCGGGGGCACATAAAAAAGTAAAATGTTTCCGAAGAAACTTTTCGACAAATACTAAAGTACCTTATGCATGTATTATATCCGTGTGCGCGCGTGTGTGTGTGAACGTGCGTGTGTGTGTCTGTGTATGTGCGCTTGTATGTGTGTGTGTGTGTGTGTGTGTGTGCGTGCGCGCGTGTGCGTGCGTGTGCGTGCGTGTGCGTGTGCGTGTGCGTGTGCGTGTGCGTGTGTGTGTGTGTGTGTGTGTGTGTCTGTGTATGTGCGCTTGTATGTGTGTGTGTGCGTGTGTGTGTGTGTGCGTGCGCGTGCGTGCGTGTGCGTGTGCGTGTGCGTGTGTGTGTGTGTGTGTGTGTGTGTGTGTGTGTGTGTGTGTGTGTGTGTGTGTGTGTGTGTGTGTGTGTGTGTGTGTGTGTGTGTGTGTGTGTGTGTGTGTGTGTGTGTGTGTTTGTACGTGTGAGTGAGTGAGTGAGTGAGTGAGTGAGTGAGTGAGTGAGTGAGTGAGTGAGTGAGTGAGTGAGTGAGTGAGTGAGTGAGTGAGTGAGTGAGTGAGTGAGTGAGTGAGTGAGTGAGTGAGTGAGTGAGTGAGTGAGTGAGTGAGTGAGTGAGTGAGTGAGTGAGTGAGTGAGTGAGTGAGTGAGTGAGTGAGTGAGTGAGTGAGTGAGTGAGTGAGTGAGTGAGTGAGTGAGCGAGCGAGCGAGCGAGCGAGCGAGCGAGGGAGTGGGTGCTACCGCGACGGGTTCAACAAACAATTGCATAGCACCATGCAGAAAGCTGCACGGCAAACCGTTTCATCATAATTTCGATACGAAAGTCGGGAAAATTGACTTCCCATAAATGTGTACCGCCGGCAAGTAAATATTTATGAACGGCATGTACAGGCTTGACTCAAGTCAGCCGCATCGGTCGTCGGAAGATTTTGATGTATCGTGGATACTAAGCTTGCTGTACGCGTCATACAGTGTCTTGTTGACGTCATACATTTTTCTTGCCACTTTTCTTTCTTTACGTAATGCTGTCGTATTTTTCTACCCACCTCATGTACACAACAGCGTCGCCGGAGTTTTGCGTAATAGAAATAAGGATTTCGCCAGAAAACCTAATAAGGAACCCCACCCTGTCGGTATTGCCAGAATCAGGACACTAGATGAGCTTGCCATTTACAATGATAAGGAATTCCTCTTGCTTAAGCAGCCCTTCTAAGTTAACGCTTATAGTGCCCGATTTGAAAATGGCAACAGGACATCTATGTAAAGTTATGGCGAACATATCACATTTTGAACATTTGATAACCTTTCTGCAGGCAGCAATTCTTGTTGCTCTTCAGTAATCAAATCCAAATCTATCTCAGGGATATTCGCGCAAAGGAGGAAGGGCAGAAATTCAATAAAGCCCGAGTACGGTTTGAACTGCGATGGCTGCCGAGCTCCTAGCAGGACAAAAATTGGTTTCGTCAGTTCGACATGCAGTGCATCATCCAAGGCTTTCAATTGCATCCTTACTCTTCTATTTTTTTGTTTTCAGTCAGGGGGGGGGGGGGGGGGGAAAGGATTCTACTTCGAGCTGAGAACAGTTGAAGCTTCTTTTTTTTTTTAATCTGCTTTGAGATAGAGCACCAAGTCTTTTTTTTTTTTCGTTTATGTTTTGAACCTAACCGTAAATCAGTTGCAGTACCATGATAGTAAGCTGATCATTTAAAAGCAATTTAACATTTTGCGTGCATATCTACTATTACTCAAACGTAATTTCCTTATTCTGCTGCGTATATATTTCAGCAAACTTTTCGTTAATGTCAATTTAAACAGGCATTGCTTACACGAACAGTCAAATACGCTTCTTGTATGCTCAGTGTTCAATAATGTATAGCGAATGGCTTGTCATCCCATACAGCGACAGACATGTGCGTAACCCCAGGTGGTCGAAATTTCCGGAGTCCTCTACCACGGCGTCTCTCATAGCCTGAATTGCTTTGGGACGTTAAACCCTACAAATCAATCAACAGACATGTGCGTGTCGTTCTAACCGCGCATCAAAATAAATGCCTCCTTTCCGAGATGGCAATATCTTCTTGCTGTTTGCTTTTTCACCTTAGCGGTCGTTTCGCTTTTCATCACATCTGTATTGTGGGCTTCAAAAGTTTCAGGGCAACAATCAAAACGAAAGTGTTCTTTGCTAGTAATTGGTCATATATATATGCAATTCCTGCTTCCCCTTAATAAACGACGTGGGATTATAATAATAGTTCTACAGAGAACCAACTAACTAATTTCGCCATAGAAAGCCAAACTGTATTCCGCAAAAGCACTGAGTAAAGGATTCAACAGTTTCCAAACGCTATACTTTCCTGAAATAGTGTTGATCTCAAACAATTACTACTTTACTCTGACATATCTCAACGCCTTTCTCTACAACCTAATGTTAACTTTTTTATTATTTTACGCCTTTCGTATTGGTAGTTGTTACTCTCTTCTCGTCGGTGGATTTAACTATCTTACGTTGGTTCATCGGCTCCGGAATATGCGCAGCAAATACGGGCTTCCACAATAACGAGGCTAGGGGCCTAACAACGAACTCCTTCAACCAAGACATCAGGTGCATCCCTATAGGGAGAACTTCCACCCCTTCTTTCACTCTTGCTTTCTATCTGGATGCACTGAGAGCATAACAAGAGGGAGCAGACTCCTCCCTTTGTTCCGTGCTTCAGTCGCTGAGAGGCTTGCTTCTCTGAGGGACGGCCCTCTTTAGGAGCCACTTCCGGCGTTGCGAGCTGCCTCTACTTACCCTCGGCACTCATTGTCCCGCGTTCAGCTTTTTTTTTGGTGCTCATACCTCTTCCCCTATTGAGCAATTTCTTGCCCTGCACACTCAGCTGCTTTTGTGGCTTGTGCTTTTTGCTTTCGACGCTGTCTTTCATGCTGCATGTACAAGCGGTGACTTCCAGCAGTCCTAGCTTCCGCTTTACTCTCGCTTCTTACTATCTTTGCTCTCTCCTTTGTTTGCACTATTTTCAGTTTTACAGTTTTTCAAAGACAAAGTCAAGCTATGGTAAACTTTATACGCGCTGGTGTTCTGTTGTGCTTCAACAAGTGTCTATGGTAGGGTTTCATGCCTCGCTATGCTAGGTATACCGTGTGTGTAAACACAAGTCTTCCGTGTTCACCCTGTCCTCCAGGCTTGCATTCTGTCAGCCCACCTCCACTTCACGATAACCTCCTTACCTTCGCTTCTCTACCACGACGCCGCTGTTCGTACTCATGTATAGACTCTTATTTGATCACTCCTTTCTCCTCTTTCCCGCTTGTCCTTCCGCGCTGCTTCCTATAGGCGGCCTAGCTGTTGCTTGACAATTTATTCCTGCCTCCGGCGGCGCACCTCAATCAAGAGCCGCATCCTCCAGGGAGGCTCGCCACCTGGGCCCACTGGTTCGGACTCAGCGATTCTGCTTTTGTGAGAACTCATGATCAATGTATTCCTGACCGCCATAATGTAATGAACAGGCCTTTTCGCGTGCTCTATGTTTTTCTTTCGTTACAGATAGGTGATCATCACTTGTACTGCGGCGAGTGTTAGAAATGTTCCAGGAAAGACAAGCTACACATGGCACGCAGCGACTTAGAGCAAGCACTGGATAAGGCACTCAGGTGGGAGATAAGGGGGGTGCCAATAAGAAACAGGCACCGCAAATATTATGTCAGACTGTGCGAGAACTTCACAGAACGGCAATGCAATGACAACGTTTAGATGCTGTGTGGTAAAAAACCACGAAGCATGATGCGAACATAGGCCTGCCCTAAACGTGAGCATTAAACTCATTTCTGTTTAATCTCCTGATAGAAGCACCGACAGACTACATAAGAGAACGAGCTCCTCGGATTTTTTTATTTTTTTTTTATTTTTTTTTATTTTTTTTATTTTTTTTTTTTTGGTGGCGATATCGTGTTTCTTGCTGCGTCAAGAGAAATTGCGAGGAAACATAGGAAATGGGAGGCAACGATGGTGAACGGTGGCATGAAACTGAGACAAAAGAATATTGAATGCATGTTCAGGCTTCCAAGACTCATACTTAGGAACTACAAAAAAAAGGTCAAGTAAATAAGCAGCTTCGGGTACATTGGCACCACATTATTCATGGGTGGGCAAGTTGATTAGAGATTGGATGCAGAAAACAAGCGGGTTGACAAATTTGTATAGGCACAGTAGCACGGCTAGGCAGAAGGAGAGTGCTGCCGTGGCTGAATGGACAAGCTTACAATACCGTGGCGAAAACATACATGAGATGTGCAGTGCAGACAGCCGCTCTAAAAAAAGAACACCAAGGGCATGCACATGTCTCGGGTGAAAATGTTAGAAAGATGTACCAGGAGATATCAAAAGTAAAACGATCCCATACTAGCAGGTAGCTGGAGGCGCAGGAGCAAATCTAGTGCAGTCAAGACTGCGTCAGCCTTCTTGTGTGACGAGGAGGAGTAGAGGCTGAAGAAGGGCATCAGCGATGGACATCTAGGGGGTGGAAGACAGAGGGACGACCAAAGAGAAAAAGGATTCGAAGAGAACTAGTGGAGCAAGGACTATGGGAGAATACCTTTGAGATGCAATACGAGCCAGGACGAAGTGAATAACCCCCACTGAGAAATGTGAGGTTGTTGGGGGCTATTAGTAAGAAGTGAAAAGGATTCAATAACATAAACACTGACTTCTAAGCAAATATCCACACAAGAGTTGAGACGGACTTAACAGAAGAGTTAACGTCAGTTCCTTAAAAGGAGGAAGCTTTAAATAAATAGATAATATATTCATATATATTTATCGTCATTCTTATCTGCCTTGTCATACCCACTGCATGGCAAGTTCCTCTCATATCCCTCCAATTAGGCCAGTCTTATGCCAGCTGCATCCATTTGATCCGCGCAAACTTCCTTAATTCATTCTCCTCCCTAATTTCCAATTGCCCCCTGCTACGCTTACCTCCCCTTGTAATCCTTTCTTGTCACTCAAAAGGACCATCGATTGTGTCTACGCATCACTTGCCTCGTCAACGTCCACCTCCTCTGCTTGATGCTACAAGCATGCCGTTGACTCGCGTTTGTCCTGTGATCCTGTCGGCACGCTGTCTTTCTCTTAGCGTTGCGAGTGTCATTTTTTATTGCATGACTATTCGCGTAGTCACCAATTTAAATGGGAAGCTCTTCGTTAGCTTCCATTTTTCTGCTATTACATGAGTATAGATGAGCACCGGTAAGATGCAACTGGTATGTGCATTCCTCTTTAAAACCACTGGTATGATTCTAGCCATGATATGCAAGTGCTTGCCAAATGCGCTCCAAACCAAGCCTGATTCCTTTCGTTAGTTTCCTTCCATTATCCGGATCTGCGGTCACTACCTCTCCAAGGTGCAGACGCATTTCCTACCCTTACTACTTTCAACGCCTTGCTATCTATCGCAGACTCCTGCTTCTTTCCGAGGTTGTTCATCATTACTTCAGATTTTTATTGCGAATGCCATACTACGACAGCCAAAGCGAGACCTCGTAAGGCCGCAGCTACGCCATGAAGAGGCAGCTACTCCATGAAGAGGCGTAACTACAGTCTCCTGATAAAAAATAAAATCAGCCTGCAATGACATGTGAATTCACGTTACACCTATGTCACGGGTAGGAGCTGCCAACTCCGGTCGCTCCTTGGAGAGTGATAGCAGAATCAGCCTGCCAGAACCGTTTGCATTCTCGTTACTCCTACGACACGCAGGCACGTCCATACGGCTTGGTTAAAGCGTGATTTTATATGGGATGGTAGCTTACGCTCTCGTGTCATGCCCTTAAAGGATGAGCATAAGTGTCCCCAATAATGTAGCACCTTGCACTGATAGGACGTGATAGGGGAATAATGTAGCAGGCAAAAGAAGCTTTCGCCGTTGCTTTCGTAATTCAACTAGGGTTAACTAGAGCTAATTGACAACTAATTTTTTTTTATATTGTAGCAGCCCTGAAGTTGAAGTTGAAAAGAAGGGCAGGGGAAAGGACAAGGACGTTGGGCTGAACTTGCGCACCAGACGCGCAGGCGTTGACCAGCTGAGCTCCGCGTCTATATTCTCTTCTGTTGATTTACGATCGGGGTATTGGCAGATTTCGGTAAAATTTATGGACAAGGAAAAAAATAAATTTATTACGCCGGAAGGCCTATTTCAATTTAACGTTATACCATTCGACCTCTGTTGTGCGTTGGCCACATTTGGAAGGTTTATGAATACGATACTGCACGGCCTCAAGTGGGAAATTTGCATGTGTTACTATTTAGACGACGTCGTTATTTTCGGCCAGACCTTTACTGAACATAAGAAGCAGCTCGCTATTGTTCTAATTGCCAGCAGAAGGCTAGACTTGTCCTCCTTTCTAAAAAGTGCTCTGTTAGCGAACGTCGAGCGCTGGTACTCGCACATCTCGTCGACCGCGAATGTGTCCGGCCCGATCACAGAAGACTAAGCCAGTTGTTTCACTGCAACGACCCCAGACTTAAAGGGAGCGCCACAGTTTTGGGGAACTGTGCTTTTTCGACTTTTCATCTCACGATTTGCCGACGTCTCCTACCGTTAGCGTCTCTCCTCCAAAAGGATGTCCCTTTCGACTGGAGCTCATAGTGTAATTCGTCTTTTCACCAGCTAAAGTTCGTGTTTGCGTCGTATCCGATTCTCCCCTCCGTTCCCACGGAAGTCCACAGTCCACACACTGACTCAAGTGGGATTGGTGTCAATGCTGTATTTGTGCAATGTTCGGAAACTGACGTGTATGTACTAATTCCGTATGCTAGCTGCTTCCTCAGCAAACCTGCACAAAGCAGGAACGACTGGCTATAGTTCTCGCCATGCGATTTTACTGCTACCTCTAAGGACGTGACCGCCCATGATGAAATGATGAATTGTGTTGGCTGGTTAACGTGCTTGATCCAACTAGTCGTCTGGCCCTTTGGGCCTTCCGTTTGCAAGAGTACGACTGCACTGTTTCTTACAAGAGTGGCTGCAAACACGATCATGCTGACTGTCTTTCGCGCCCACCCTTTCCTACGACCGAATGAGACTGTCGACTTCGATCAATACATCGCCTCGGTCGTGCTTGATTTTCCCGACGCCTCGGCTCTGTGGACTATGTAAGCGACCGACAAAAGCCTCGAGCCACTCCTTGAGGCGGCGCGGGGCTATTGTCTCAGCCCTTTTTATCTCCATGATGGCCCTCTATACAAAAAGGCACCAGAACGAACTTTCTATACTCCTGGTTCCCGATAGCCACCGTTCGTGCGTCCTGCGTGCCAGGTGACTGCCCCACTTCCGGTCACCTGGGCTCTGCGTGAGCGCTTCACCGTGCCCGCGAACGCTTTTAGTGGCCGAAAGTGCGTCAGACAACTGAGCAATATGGGGAAAACTATACAGAGTGTTAGCGGCACAAACGCCTTACGTCCACTTCGCAGGGCCGGCTCCATGTTCTGACTCCACCACGTGGTGTATTCGAGTAGGAAGGGACCAATAGGGTCTATTCCGCAATCTAATCAAAATCTATTCAATGCGGATGCAATGTAAATCGTTGGATCGTTCTTTGTACAGACTATCTCACTCGCTACTGTGAAACGTCCGCTTTTCCTTCGGCCACCGCTCACCACGTCTCCCTGTCCTTGCTCCGCTCTGTCATCATGCACCATAGAGCTCCGCGAGTAATCATCAGTGACCGATGTCACCAGTTTGCGGCAGAAGTTGTCGAAGAGCTTCTTCGTTTGTGTGCGTCGCATTTTTAACATTCGACACCCTCACCCTAGAACCAACTGTTTAAAAGAGCGCACAAACCGCACAATCGTGAACATGCTCTTTATGTACAGCTTTGTCAAAAGTGTACAGCCCAGGGGGTCTGCTTCTGCGCCACTTCGTGCGGCCTGTATGCGTGTCCAGTGTTACGAATCTCTTGAAGGTAATATTTTTGTCCTACCCACTCCAATAGAAAAAACTACACTAATGCCAAATCAACGCCACTATACGGCTCAGGAGCAGAATTCCTGGACTCTACACTTTTGACAAAGGCTGTATACATCGCATCAGACCACAAGAACTGGGATACCATCCTGCCGTTCATAACGTTTGCCTTCAATACTGCAAAACATGAGACAACCGGCAACAGCCCATTCTATCTGCTTTATATATGCAGATGCCGCTTGCTATTCTCTAGATGCCAATCTTCCGTATTCCGTCCGTGACGAACCATGCATCGTGAAACTATTTGTCGGGCCAGAGAAGCTCATCCTCTCGCCCGTTTCAGGATTCTCGAAGAGCGTATAAAAAAGCTGTACAACAGCTGGAATCGCCATCTATCGTACGCCCTTGGAGACTTGTTTTAAACCAGCCAAAGAACGAGACACAGGGAAGAAGAGAACAGGACAAGGCTGTCCTATTCTCTTCTTTCTTGTGTCTCGTCCTTTGGCTGGTTTAAAATGAACCGTTACCAACTCGCCTAGTCGTCAACTCTGGAGACTTAGTGTAGCTTTGGCGGCATCTCCGCAAGCGCGGCTTAGCGCAGAAAACTAAGCTCAGTAAGCAGTCCCTTAAGTCGTCATGGACCGCATCAGCGACCTCAACTACAGAATACAGCGCATGACCGCAAATGGTCTTCGCTCAGCAACAACCGAAGTCACCCATGTCGACCGGGCTATGCCGTGTCACTTCCGTAGGAACGACTAAATAAGTCGCCCAGGGGTCTTCGGCTGACTAGGGGGAAATGTAGCAAGAGGTTGAAAAGAGGAGCGGAAAAGGACACAGACGTTGGGCCGCACTATCATGCCGGAAGAGCTGCCGTTTACAAGCTAAGCTCTCTACCTTCTTTTCTCTGGAAGAAGAATCTCTGGAGGAACGTTCAGTGACCGCCCCGAGCAGAAGGTTTGAATCGGCTAAGTATTAGGCGGCTGGTCCTCTTTTTCTGGTTTCCCCAGCGCATTTGCGCTTTTCACTGTGCTGATAACGCTCGCAGAGAGATTACAACTGTAAAGTGATGTCTACGCAGTCTCCAGGCCAGGGGCGCTCCCCCTGGTCGGCTTTCATTATGCCTCACGATCTACCTCTGGAAGCGTTCCAACGATCTGGCGTTCCAAACATTCCTGTGGCGCTGGTGCCCAAGGATGGTGGATTTATCAAAATGAATAACCCTGGGACTGTTCGAGCTGCTCTCCAGGCAGCCTCTTCCCTGTATGACTCGATCACAGAAGTGAGGCAGTTTGGGCGTGGCGGGATACTGTGCCGATCTCCAGACCTGAAATGCGTTAAGGATCTGCTTAAATGCAATGGATCGCTTCAGGTGAGCACCTTTATCCCTACTCATATTGCATGCACAAAAGGATTGGTTTGAGGAGTAGACTCTTCTTTAACTCCAGCTGAGACCCTCGACCTTCTTTCGGCGGCTGGTGTGGTAGCGGTGTATCGTTGCAGCCGGGAGGCTAATAATACGCGGGTACCAACAGAGTCAGTGATTGCCACATTCGCGGGAACTTCATGCCCGTCAGAGATAAAAGCATGGCCATTGATCTTCCGTGTGGATCCTCTTGAATCTAAGCCACTGCAGTGTACTAATTGCTGGCGATATGGTCACAGCGCTCGTGGTTTAAGTCCTCCGTGCGGTGCTGCAAATGTGGCGATGGTCATCATTCGTCATCATGTTCACAACAAATCGAAAAATTCTGCCTTTGGGGTGGAGCCCACGCTGCAAACTCCTTGGAGTTTCCATCTCGAAAACAGGAGCTTAAAATTCTAGAAGTAATAGATAGAAAACGCTTTTTTTGTCGTGACGCTGTAACAGAAGTTAAGGAGCGATTGCACGGTTATGCAGGTGTGTCAGCCCGATCAGGTGTGCCTCTGGATACATCAATCTCAAAGGTGATAATGACTGCAGTGGAAGCCTCGATGACTAAAATGGTCGACCGAATAGTTGCTACTGTCACAGAGTGTTTTTCTAATGTTCTGGCAGTTCAGCTAACGCAAGCCCTGCAATCAGGAACAGTCCCTTTCATAGCAAACATGCCCTCTGAAAGCTCTAAACTGGTTGAAAGCACTATTGTTGCTTCGCCTCACAGGACGACTCCTCCAGATGAGGATCGAGACATTAATGACGCAGAGATGGTGGATTCAGAGGTTAGAATTCTAAAACGGTGTGGGTCTCCCATGTCCAACCATTCTTCTCCGCGGTCCCAACCAAAATCAAAGAAACATCAGCATGCATCAAAGCCAAAGAATATATTTTGCGGCAGGCAGTTGCGGCTGCCCAGATTTCGCAATCATGGGGGCACTAAAAGTTATCCAGTGGAACAGTCGTTCAATTCTAACAGCTTCAACAGATTTAGTCTACATTTCTTCTCAATATAATCTACATATAATTATTTTGCAAGAAACTTGGCTAACAGCCGAAAAGCATTTCTATTTACAAAATTATCATTCATTAGGACTAGATCGCCAATCAAAAGGAGGAGGTTTAATTATATTTGTCTGTACAAAATTCTGTCACAGGGCTAAGATTTCTTTCCAGCTATCTTCTATTGATTTTGAGTTATTGCCTCTAGACTTTGAAATTCCAGAGCACTCTCCGTTTTCCTTAGTGAATGCTTATTTCCCTAGCGGTGTACAAGATATAAAACCTCTAGATCTGCTATTAGTTAATTGTCGAAACTCAGTTCTTCTGGCTGGTGATTTTAATTCGCATCATGTGTCATGGGGCTACAAGACAGATAGTTGTGGCAAGCGTCTTTGGGATTGGGTAACACAAAATAACTTTTCCTGCAGAATTTTGGGTTCAGCCACTTTCATAAGAAAACACACTCAATCGGTGTTAGATTTAACTTTTACCTCTCCCTGTCTTTTCGTTAATAATTGGTCGACACTTCTTTGTGGCACCTCTAGTGACCACATACCGATTGCGTTTGATGTTAATCGCCCTGTAACTCCGGCGACTTCTCAATTGAAGTCATTTATCAACTATAACTGTCAGTTAACACTACGCTCCAATTTTGAGCCAGTGACTAACACGGATGAAGAAGAAAAATAAAAACGCTTATGCTCGGTGATTGAGGATTGCCGTAAGAAGTCTGAAATCTTGGTACGGAGCTCAAAGGGGAATACTTCAGCTGTTTGGCGGAATGCTGATTGTTCCCGAGATTACAGACTTAGAAAGGCGGCATGGAAAAAGCTTCTCCACAACCAGTGCCCGAAAAACTGGCAGGATTACAAGTTCATTGCAGCTACTTTTAAACGTACAGTTGCAAAAGCGAAGGACGAGTATGATGTTAAGCATTTTGATTTCCTGTCCAAATCTGGGAACCGAACTGCTCTTTTTGGTTTTTTACGCTCGCGTAAAAAGATTCCGCAATCGCAAAATCTACATTCCCTTATTTTGACTCCCCATGAAGCAACAGACACAATTGAAATAATTGCCAAAGGATTGGAGAAGCGTTTCTCGTCTACACTTCCTTCATGGTCGATATCTGTAATGCCAATGGAACCAGTTAATTATGATCCTCAAATTTCTGTTTCTGAGCTTTCTCCTATAGTTATGAGATTACCAGCGCTCCCGGTCCTGACAACGTAACTTCAAGACTGTTAAAAATTCTTTTTGACGAGTCACCTGAGACATTATTAGAGCTAGTAAATTATTCCATCAAACATGCTTGGATACACCCAGAATGGAAACTTGCGAAAATAATTCCTTTACTTAAGAATAAAGGCGGTGCCTTGTCCATTAATAATATTACACCAATTGCATTAACATCAAACATTGTAAAATTAATTGAAAGAGTCATACTTATACGTACCGTCTTTGCCAAAAGTAACCAGGCTGCTCCGAAGGCTGCCGGAGCAAGCGCGTGGCCGTGTGGCGGCGTTGCGCTCGCTGTGGCTTATCGGTGCTCGTCAGCTCCGAGGGTACAACAGCTGACGTAACTTCGCACCCTCACTCTCGCCCGTTGGATGATAAAAACTAGGCGCGTATGATGTATGGGCTGCGGTTTCACGCGTGCGAAGCCTGGTTGTGCCCAGCGAGGGCGCTCAGTATAGCGACGGGGCTATTATCTCTTCTCGGCAACTGCGGAAAACAGAAAAATAGGTGATAGTAGACACGGTGAGCTCTTGTTCGTTTCTAGGACGAATATGTGCTAGATTTGCCAGACAATACTGCTCTGAAATAAGGGTTCCGCGAACGAGAAAGCAGTCATGTGCATATAATGGCTAAGCCTGAGGAAGCTTTCATTATCGTTTGTTACCTATACCAAAACTTCATCATCATCATCAGCCTGACTATACCCACTGCAGGGCGAAGGCCTCTCCCATATTTCTCCACTTAACCCGGTTCTGTGCTAGCTGCATCCACTTGACCCCTGCGAACTTCTTAACCTCATCCGCCCACCTAACTTTCTGCCGCCCCCTGCTACGCTTTCCTTCCCTTGGAATCCAGTTTGTTACCCTTTTGTTACCAAAACTTACCTACAAGCAAATGCAAGAATTTGTTAGAATCAAACAATAATCTTATTTATACACAGCCTCCCCAAGGGACTAGCACAATTTTGCAAGCCTAAAAGAGAGATAAGTTGGCTTGGAAGGGTTCGCAAGCTTTCCCATAACTTTGTACCGGAGTTACGGTCCGTAAAATTGCAGTATGCAAGGCACCTCGGAGAAGGCATGTTGAAATTTCAAGGTGCGTTATCATTCTTTATGTACAGGCGCATCAAACACGCAGGAAAGCGCAATTCTGCTGGTGTGTTTCAGTAGCGAATTGCAGAACACAAGCACGTATAATTATATAGCGAGAAACGCGACATCTGCTTCAGGGCAGTTGCCGAGAAGAGCGAATAGCCCCGTCGATATGCTGAGCGCCCTCGCTGGGCACAACCAAGCTTCGCACACGTGAAACCGCAGCCCCCACATCATACGCGCTTAGTTTTTATCATCCAACGAGCGAGAGTGAGGGTGCGAAGTTACGTCAGCTGTTGTACCCTCGGAGCTGACGAGCACCGATAAGCCACAGGGAGCGCAACGCCGCCACACGGCCGCGCACTTGCTCCGCCAGCCTTCGCAGCAGCCTGGTTACTTTTGGCAAAGACGGTACTTCGGAATTCATGAATAAAGAAAATATCCTCAGTCCTTGCCAAATTAGTTTCCGTCAAAAGTGTTCCATCTGGAATGCGCATGCTGACCTCGAGAGTCTAGTTCTCTTAGCGCGGCGCCAAAAAATGCACGCTGTCTTGATAACGCTAGATATAGCCAAAGCATATGATAGCGTTGAACATAACATTCTATTGCAAAAATTAAAATCTCTCTAGTTTCCAAATTATTTTGTAGCCTGGATATCTGAATTCCTCCAAAACCGAGAGTTTTACTGTGCATTAAATGGCGTTCATTCTGGCAGATATAAGAGAGCCAGTGGAGTGCCACAAGGAGCAGTCCTCTCACCAGTCCTTTTCAACCTACTACTGAGCTCAATACCAGTTAATCATGACGTTCGCACTTACGTATATGCAGATGATATTGCGTTTTTTGCAACTGCATCGGGTATTCAATCGCTTTATCTCCGCTTGCAAACATACCTAAACTCTATTGAGAATTGGTTGTGTGGATTGCGTCTCACATTAAATGTGAACAAAAGCGTGGTCCTCGTATTCAATATAAAAGATTCTGTACGTCTATCTGTTATGTATCAGCAGCAAATAATACCACAGGTTAAATCATTGAAGTATTTAGGGGTAACTTATGATGATAATCTTTCATGGCAGCCCCACATTAACCATATTGCTAGGAAAGGGGCTCGGGCCGTGGGCATGTTGCGCAGATTTAGTCGTCCCCGGTCTGGAATGCGGAGAGATGTACTTTTAATGGTTTACGTTATGTATGTGCGTCCAATTTTAGAGTTCGGTTCAGTCTTGGTTTCTGGTTCAGCAGCTTATAAAATTCGACCGCTTGTTCTCTTAGAGCGAGAAGCGCTTCGGTTGTGTCTTGGACTTCCAAAATTTGTTGCCAACAATGTGCTCTACCTTGAAGCCCGGATTCCCCCCTTGATATATAGATTACAAATTCTAACTGTTCAGACGTACCTGAAGATATATGAATCAGAGTTTCACCGATCTATGTCTATTTTTTGCTGTCAACCGACCTCCTTTTTCGGTGTCCATTGGCCTAAATTTCACACCCCGCAGGTTGTTATGGTAAAAAATTTGCTGGACCCTTTAAATCTTTCCCTTCCTAGTATTCTACCCATACAAACCATCGGTTCATCTGTTGAAATTGTCTTTGACGACATATTCCCGAATAATGCTAAAGGCTTATCATCTGTTATTCTAAACGGATTATTAGAAGATCATTTAAGAAGCCTTTCTGCTAGTTTAGTGGTAGCTACTGACGCATCTCAATGTAATGAAAAGGCGGGTGTGGGTATATGTTGTCCGCATTAGGCTGGTCTTTTTCTGTCCGGCTTCCGGACTTCACCCCAATTTTTGAAGCGGAGTGTCTGGCGGTGGTACTTGCTTTACGGAAATTAGACTCCTCTTTTTCTAAAGTTGCTGTAATTTCCGACTCTCTATCATTGTGTTCATCCCGCTCTTCGTCGGTGGATTCTGCAATAGTAAAAACCTTTGTCTCCCTGATCCCTAGACATTTGAAAATTCTACATATGGTATGGGTACCAGGCCACAGCAATGTGACTTTAAATGAATATGCTGACAGTTTGGCAAAAGAGTCCCTCAATAGCCCCGTATTATCTACCCTTCCGGCGACAGCGTACATCACCGCAGCGAGGTTGAAACTTTCTATTAAATATGAAAACTGGACATCTTTTAAGATCTGATGACTACCTGCATCTAAATTATTCTTGGAATAGAAAATTATGTCATTCACGGCAAGTTGAGATTTCTCTAACAAGGCTGCGATGCCGTATCCCAACTTTAAATTTCTATCTTTACAGGTCTGGTTTTACACTGTCTCCTGATGGAAAAACCATTGCAACAGCTTGGCCTTAGTTTAAGCAGCCCGACATTGTTATCATTTGGCGCCACCATCCTTGGGCACAGTCACAGGTCTGTTTTTACCGCCATGCAAAATTTTTTACTGGAATCAAATCGCTTGCATTGCTAAATATTTAAACATCACTTGTTATACAATTACAGTGTCAATCTCCCGTGAGTTTTACCACTTTTCATTTTATATTTCACTTATTTTCCGTTTTATTTCCTTTCCTCTACCCCTCAAATCAATTTTTTTTTTGTTATGCAAGTATACTTCAAAAAAAAAAAAAAAGTTTGTTTGCAACCCAATTCTTGGCTGATCCCCCTCTGTGGGTATGTGCCATAAGTTATTTGGACAACAACAACAACCTTCTCTAACAGTTCAGCGCTGTGGCAATAAACCCCGGTCCGTCCGTAACAATATCATTTTAGGGCACTGTACTGGTTTGCCTGTGTAAGTCATTAATCATCATTTGCAATTCCTCACGTGAGCTACTCAGCAAGGCAACGTCATCGGCAAATATCAGATTACTGAAGTATTCTCTATTAACCCTTATCCCTAACTGTTCCCAATCCAGCTCTCTGAATACTTCCTCTGAGAAAGCGGTGAGCAGTACTGGAGAGCTCGTGCCTGCTTGCCTAGAACCCTTCCTTCCTAAATTTCATTATTTTTCTTATGGAGGACTATGGTTGCTTAGCGGCCGCTTTCGATATACTGCATTACTTTCACGTGTGTCTCGTCTGCACTACTATTTCGCACTACTCGATTGAGTCAAATTCTTTCTCGTGTTCAATGAGCACTATGTGTAGGTGTTGATTATATTCTAAGCCTTCCAAAAGCCTGCCTGAACATTTGGTCGATAGAAGTTAATGCAGCCCTGACTTTATTAGTGTTTGCCTTAGTAAATACCTTGTACGTAACGTATATAGCAACCTGATCACCGAGCAATTTTTCGAATTCTTGAAGTGCCCTTTCCTAAGGAATAAAATAATTTTATTCTACTTCCAAGGGTTCGGTACCATATGCAATCACCGCATCCTCTCCAGTTGTTTTCCCTCTTTTTATGGCTTCGAAAGGTGTTTTACGTCGTTTTTTGTTAATGACGGAGCGCCCGATTTCACGGCATTATCGCAATTCTTATTATCGTTTTGATTACTTCGACTCTTGTACAGGTCATTGTATCCCTGAAACTTTCGGCAAAGTTCGGCAACGTTCACCATTTTATCTCTGTTTTTATAACATTATCGGCCTTGTCGATTAGCGAACACATCTCAATTTCCCTAGTTAGTGATATTTCCGAAATCGATGAATAATGTTCCTTGCAGCTGTTGGCTACGAGCTCACAGAGAGCGCCTGCAATCATGAAGGTGCAAGGACATAAAGCTAAAAATAAAAAAATTCGGCCTCTGCGTAACAAAATTTATGAAAATCAATATGCGCCAATCAAATGAGCACCTGCACCAGTGGCAGAGGCTTCAAGGTTTATGATCTGATATACTGCCGATGACCGATGTTTCCGCGGCACAATAAAAACAAGTTTTGTGTGCAGATGCGACGTTATTTGGCTCACGTCACAGTACATAAGAACATAAGTCCGACTTTCACCTTGCCAATTCTAGTGTCTTTGACTTTTAGTGCATTTCGATACCAGATCCGAAAGTAACAAAATTCCCATAAAGAAAGGTGTTAGGCAAAGAGACACAATCTCCCCAGTACTATTCACAGCTTGTTTAGAGACTTGGAATGGGAGCAGTTAGGGATAAAGGTAGATGGAGAATACCTCAGTAATCTGCGATTTGCTGATGACATTGCCTTGCTAAGCAACTCGGGGGATGAACTGCAAATAATGATTGATGACCTAGACAGGAAAAGTAGAAAGGTAGGCTTGAAAATCAATATGCAGAAGACTAAGGTAATGTTCAACAGCCTTGGGAAGGAACAGCAGTTTACATTAGGTAGCGAAATACTGGAAGTAGTAGGCGAATATGTCTACTTAGGACAGGTAGTAACCGCAGATCCGGACCACGAAAAGGGAATTACAAGAAGAATACGATTGGGATGGAGCGCATTTGGCAAGCACTCGCAGATTATTATGACTAGCAGCTTACCGGTATCGCTCAAGAGGAAAGTATACAACAGTTGCATCTTGCCTGTACTCACCTATGGGGCTGAAACGTGGAGGCTAACCAAGAGAGTTCTACTTAAGTTGAGGACAACCCAGAGGGCTATGGAACGAAAAATGGTAGGGGTAACATTAAGAGATAGAAAGCGTGCAGAGTGGGTCAGAGAAATAACTCAAGTTACCGACATTCTAGTGGAAATTAAGAAGAAGAAATGGACATGGGCAGGACATGTAGTGCGAAGAGAGGATAACCGATGGTCGCTGAGGGTAACAAACTGGATTCCAAGGGAAGGAAAGCGTAGCAGGGGGCGGCAGAAAGTTAGGTGGGCGGATGAGATTAAGAAGTTCGCAGGGGTCAAGTGGATGCAGCTAGCACAGAACCGGGTTAAGTGGAGAAATATGGGAGAGGCCTTCGCCCTGCAGTGGGTATAATCAGGCTGATGATGATGATGATGATGATGATGATGATGATGATGATGATGATGATGATGATGATGATGATGATGATGATGATGATGATGATGATGCCAGATAACCACAAGGCTACATGCTTAAATTCCCGACGAAGTGTCCTGGAAACGTTTGTCATCCATACAACCTTGTGCTACTCTGTCACTCATATTGCCATTAGCATTCTGTAAGTTCATAATGGGCATAACAAACCAACTTGCGCAAACAAGAGATTCTGGAGGACGTAACCTTCTTGTTTTGAGTTTATGAAGCTGCTAATTTGAACATTATGTTCTTATGTAGGAAAATAAAATGCGGAAATTTTGTAAAAGCGAGAAGATATCAATATGGGAACAGTGAGATATCTTCTTTCGATATCATAAAGCGGAAAGCGTTCTTCATGCTTTAAATGTATATAATGCAGTCTATTCCGGTCCTGTTATTATGAAAAAAAAATATGACTGCCCTGGCCAGAATAAAGGAAACAAATTCAATCTCATAAAATCCAAAATCACAAAATTTAACCCTCGTTTTTCCTATCTCTTGAGTCAAAATAAACAGTTCAGCAACTTTTTTCTCACTGCCCTATTTTGACGGGTTGAGAGGTAGGAAAGCTGCATATGGCTGCTTTCTTGCTGCAGATCCAGTATTACGTGAATACGGTACGATCTAAAGGTGCACTACCGTACAGTAGAAAGAAAGGCCTTCCTTTTGTACCTCAGATTTCTTTTACTTAACATTCGAACTCAAATTCATCAGTTATTCGCAAAGTTTTCTGGTTACTTTCTTTATCGTCGTAAATGTTTAGTCAGAAGTGGTCAGTTTCTTCAATGAGTGCCACTTATCCACTTGGGTCTTCACTTCATTTTCCCGACATCGATTCAAAACTCATTGAGCATGGTCTAACGGTATGCACCAGTCTAACCCCAGCACGCATCACGTAAAGCATGTTTCACCTTAAAGACCGCGCGGATGCCCTTAGCGCTCTCCACTCAGCGCGGATTCTCCATTCGCATCCCAAGAGAAGATGATGCGACATAGAAGGAAAGCGCGCGCCAACTTCCTCCTCCTCACTCGGCTCTTCGAGGTTAAAGGAGCCACCACTGCTTCGTAGAGGAAGAGGAAGAGAAGGAGCAGTGAAAGGGAGCCACAACAACAGTGTTGAGAGGAGTGAGAGCGACGAATATTGTTGGAGGCAAAACTGAGAGAAGACGAAAGATGGAAAGAGCGGCAGTGCTTGTGAGGCCATGCGAGCGGCGATGGAGGATAGGCGTCCTTTACTTGCCGAACCAACCGACAGGCGGCGCAACGGATCGGCGCCGCGCTCGAGATCGGCAGCCAGCGACCCCATCTCCGCGCTAGCGGTGCTGCCGTCAATCGACCGCGCTCGAACCACGTGCTCTTCTCCGTGGCGGAGCGGCGCTCCCGGCAGAAAGAACGCAGCGCGCAGAACGCGCGCTTGGCTCGTTTTTGGCTGCAGCCGCGGTCCTCAGAGAGTCCCAGTCTCCACAGCAGCGGCCGGGAGTGGACGAGCGCACTCATCGCTCCTGCTGCTCTCCGTGTGTTGTGTGTGCGTGCGCGCGCGCGTCTCTCTTCTGTCGTGGATATATTTGTGCGACGAGAAGACGACGGTGTGTTTGCCGTCGCTCTAGAGGAGAAGACATGCTGCGCTACCGGTGTGGCTTCTTCCTCGGCGCGTTGTTGCTGGTGCTTGCGCCGGCCGTCGTGGTGTGCGACAAGGAAAACGGCGGCGTGCTTGCGGCTACCCTAGCTGAGGATAACCGCATCGAAGAGGCCAACGTCACAAAACCAGCTGAAAACGGTGAGCTGCCATGTGTGTAAAGCGTTTCTCGTAACTTGCATGCCCAAATCTATGCACAAACGCAGAGAGCACGGAAAACGGAACCAGCGGACGGTGATTCTCCACCTTCTCGGCACACGTGGGCTTTTCATTGAAGGAGCAACTGGCGCGAGGTGTATTGCGCACATAGTGATGAGGTCATAGGATCCCTCCAAGTTGTTGGACCTCATAATCTTTTCAAGTTTTAAGACATCGTTCAGAGGCTGACAGCAGGCTTTATTTACTCCCTGTGTGTGACTTTCTGCACTTCTCCACAAGTTCAACTGTCATGTTTCCGTTCTTTAACTTCTCGGGACGCGTTTCTTCGATGTGTGCGCAGGCTTGATTACATTCTGGTACAATATCATCAAAGCGAAGTTTAATCGTTTCGTTTTTTGTTGTTTTTTTTTCGCTGCTTCATGGCTCTTAAGAAATGCGCTAATAGCCCGCCCTGGAACAGGAAAAACGTCAGTCGATGGTGTTCACTTTTCTCGAGGGGGTTCAAAACAAAGTTGTGTTAAAGAGGTCCCGTGCCGCCAGTACGGGATGGTTAACGTTAGCGTTGGTGTTGCCGCGTAACTAAGCGTTAGCAAACTGCGCATAGTGCCAAATAATGGATAAGAAAATCGGCACTGGCCTTCAGAAACGTCGTTATAATATAAGTATGTTTTGCAAGTTTGTATGAGAGGTCCACTGACTGACGACATTGCCAGCAATTTTGATCAAGTTGAAAGGGTATCAAATCGAAAAGTAACTACTATGTAAAGCAAAAATAATTATGGGGTCATATAAGCACCGCCTTTAGGGGTGTGACGCGGTAATGTTAATATTTTGGTTTGATTTGGTCTATGGGATTTAACGTCCTAAAGTGGCGGCAAGGAGGAACCGCTAGCGGAGCTGCAGGTGGGAGCCATAATGTTACTTACACTAGCGGTTCCTGATCCCAATCTGTGCTCGCTTAATTGCCAATCTCTTAATATGTGTCGCAGATATATCACACTTTCTTATTGGCATGCAGTGCTACCGGAGGCAAACGGCCACACCAACGTAAATACGAAGCCCCGTTTGAACTAAGCCGCACGAGTGTACCTGAGTAACGTAGGGGTATTGAGCCTGACTTAGGCATTCAAGAGCACTAGAAGGCTAATTCCTATCGTCCTCCAACCCCAAATCAGCAACCCTGTTTGGCAGCTCCTCTCGGTCTCTTTAAGTCACACAATCCTTCGACAAATCTTTATTTCACCATGCCACCTGTCAGAGCCACGCCTGTAATCTTTGTTCATAACGAAGGATTTTCTGCAGAACGGGGTATTTAACTTCATCGTGTTGTTGTTGTTATGGCTGTAGGAAGAAGGAAAAGAAAATGCACGGGCCTGCTACTGGCTCTGTGGCTGAGCCACCTCCGCTGCCTCGTGCGGACAGAAGAGAAAATAGAGAAGGAAAAAGATGAGGGAGAGAAAGACGCGCGCCGCAACAGCAGCCGTCGTCCACCACCTAAGCTGTGGCGGGTGCACTGACGGCCTACAACAGATAAAATTCGGTGGCTGGCTAGCCCCCGCCACAAGCGGCGTTGACCTACCGTCCCAGCCCCGTAGGGCTAGGAACAGCCAGCCTCCCCCCCTCCATCGTGTTAAAAGTCCCTCTGCATCGTTTCGTGAATGTAGAAGTAGAGGCTGGGAAGGGAGATCTTTCTACTCACATTGCTGTAGTTGCAATAAAGTATGACGGGTCAAAGACTGCCTTGCGTGCATTTAATTTCGACCGACTACTAAGCAACTCGCAAGTGTGCACTAATTCAGTTATTTGTACCACACCTCCAACGGTCAGTTAATCAAAATATGTACACAGCTTGACGGATAAAATAATAAATTAATCGACAGCACCACACAGTACTTGCGTCCGTCCTCCTGGCTGAAGGCGCCTATATAGATGCACACAAGGCGCGCAAAGTTTAAGGCGCCGTTAGAGTTTATTTTGCTGCGGTCAGCTATGTGTATATGCTGATTCACTTTAGAATAAATAAAGCACTAATGTCAAGTAACTATAAGCTATCTAAAGTTCAGAAACTCCAGACTCGCAAGTACCATGAAAACTTTACAATAGCCGACTGCTGTTTTCCGTCATCAAACTAGTGCACTCGGAGACAAAAGCAATTACACAACACATTTACCTGGGTTTAAACTGACGCTCGTGCTCCCTGTGCCAAAGCAACTTCGTCAGCAAGCTACGTTCTGCGCACAGATTTTCGCGCAATGTGCGCTTGAAAACTGTAAAAAAGGAAGTTTCGATCAGAGACCCCTGGAATAAACCCTCTGCAGGAAAGTGCTCTCTCCACGCGAAAGCCCATGCACATAGTATCCTCTTAGGCTTTCGATAAGTATACCGGGTTCGACTGGCCTGTACCCTGAAAATCAGTTTCTTGTCTTCATTTATTGGTCACCAAGCTCACACGCAGGAAAGCGCGTGCGGGTAATGGTTGTGGCCTGTATTCATAGTAAATACAAAGCGATGACAATGCGTCTATTTTATGTCCAGTACATTTGCCTTAAACATTGAACATTAAACATATCGGCTGTAATGTGAGAGGAGCTGTCTACCCTGCTCCTTTTCTACCTCCTATGGCAATGGTTCTCAAATGGGGTTCTATGGACAAGAGACTTTTTGAAGCCTGCGGAAGCTGCACACACAAAAAATAAGGATGGGGGATATTTCTAGGGGGCTAGTCTTGCCTTGCCTCATTCCCAGTTTCGAGACCTACTCCCTGAACTGCGGCAGCAAACAAAACAAAATAGCCTTGGTCGGTCTCGGTCACAGCCAGGGCTCAGTCTGGGCTGCCTGAGGGGTATGAGACCCCTTCCAAATTGACAAAGGGTCTTGTACCCCTCTCGCAAGGATGTGAGGGTAGTATTTTTTTTTGAAAGTGAAAGTGAAAGTTCATTAGCTTGAACATATTTACAATGTGCATAAAAATAGACGAGGGTCCTATAGTCAGAAGACTGCACCGGGACCCTCGATAGATCACTACAACAAAATAAATAACAGCAAAGTTAGTGAAAGTTTATAATATACAAAACATGGCTAATCAGTATTTTTACACAAAAACAAAGGCACTAACACAGGTATTAGACATAAAAAATATAAAACATCAGCAATTCAACAAATACTCCTTCAAGTTATTGTTAAATGTGGGCAAGGATATATAAGTTTTCAGTGTTCTAGAAGTTCCAGAATAAAATGGCTGCAAAAAATGTCGTCATTTTCTATAATTAGCATGAACTTTTGGCAGTAGGAAATTGTTATTCGCTGCAAATCTTGTAGAGTTATAGTTTGAAAGTAGTAATGGATTAACAAACTGGAAATGCAAGCTGCCATTCAATAGCTTAAAGAATGTGATCACAAGGTGATACTGAAAGAGCTGGTAGACTGACAAGATAGGATGTTCATATAATAAGGGACGAGCACCAGTGGA
This sequence comes from Amblyomma maculatum, assembly GCF_055883805.1. NCBI lineage: Eukaryota > Metazoa > Arthropoda > Arachnida > Ixodida > Ixodidae > Amblyomma > Amblyomma maculatum. The sequence continues at coordinate 19,252,721 of NC_139349.1, read as the reverse complement.
AAAAGTGCTTCAGGTGATAAATGCAGATGGCCTGATTTTGTATAGCTCTGCAGACGATAAATGGCAGTTGTATTTCCCCAAACTACAATCCCGTAAGTGAGGCTACTGTGAATGAAAGCATAATGCAGAGATAAGAGCAAAAAATAAAACATATTTAAAAATGAATTCTCATCATATGGGACCAACAAGGGAAGAACAGCTGTAAGACTACACAACAAAAGGAACAACAGCGTACAAGCTTTCTGTGCAGTTTCAGTGCAAATGAGCCTCTGGCTGAGGCGGGAGAATTTTTGAAAATGCATCCAATAAAGTTACAGAGCACTGTATATTTAGGGTCGGCTTCTTTTCCATTGAATTATTCCAGTTTTTAGCTGCTGTGCTCTTTACCGGTAATTTAATGTTCTTTATTTCTCGCCCTGCCATCCTACATACTTACCGTAAAAACCGGACTATAGACCCTTTACAGAGCGAGCGCATGAGCGCTGCCATATTTGATCACGTGACCCTTCCCCCATCGCTGGCCTTCAGGCCTTCTGGTTTGACGGCTTCCGGCGCGCTGGTACTCGGCTGCACGGTGCGGCGTACCCGCTATCGCTGGGGACAACGAGCTTGTAAACACCCAAAAAACTCCATGTGAATGCCCATAGCATGTGCAGGTGCTAAAAAAATGTTTAATTTAACCACATAGTTCATTTGTTATGACCTCCTAACTGTCTGCATTGGCTAGAACGTTTCAACAAACCCGTCAGCCGTCGACTTGTTTTTTTTTTATCAATTCCCTCTCTAGCACTCTTTGTGAAAAACATTTTTTTTTAAACTGAATAGATTACAAACTGATTATCCCCTCAAACTTTTTTGTTTTAATTTTCTTGTGCAAAGGGCAAACGCCTGTTCAGACTGTGCTGGCTGATGACGCATTATGAATGTTCACCATTTAACATTGTGCTCAATATTTACTGCTTAATATGGACGCGCGTGTAATCCCTGACAATTGATAAGGTGTAAGTTTACCTCCTGTAAACGTCCTGGCTTCAAAAGACTATTACGCTTCTTGAAGGCCGCATGAGGCGCTCAGCAGCGTTCACCTGCGCTCGGGCGAAAGTGACTGGAAACTGCGCTGAAATTCAGAACCCACAGTAGGCAGCCCAAGCAAACGGGGATATAAAAAATCTTATCATGGTAAATTTCATGATTGGTCCGTGCATTAGCGTAGCGGTGGCGTAGCGGTAGAACATCCGCCTCGCATGCAAGAGGACCGGGGTTCAAATCCCGGTGCCGCGCAATTCTCCACCGGATGAAAGAAAAAAAAAAAAATCCGCGTTGTTGATGGAATTGCATAAACAGGTTTGGGGTGCGACCTGATGCCGGTGAACACCTCCGGCAACGCACTCCCTCACCAGAACAGGAGTTGGCCACCCTGGTGCAGTAATTGGCCGCAACCTCCTATGATAAGCTCCATAAAACCCCGGCCCTCAGTCACCAGCGGCTGCGGAACAACTGACCACGGCGGCGGTCAGACCTATGACGCAGCAGGGGGTGCTAAGAAAGTCTGGCTCCGCTGGACAGGCCGCCATTGGAAACTGACCCTGGCAACGTTTAATGCTAGATCCCTAGCTAGTGAAGCTAGCTTAGCAGTGCTGTTAGAGGAACTAGAGGGCATGAAATGGGATGTCATAGGGCTTAGTGAGGTTAGGAGGCCGAATGAGGCATATACTGTACTGAAAGATGGGCATGTACTGTGTTATCGAGGCTTACCAGAGAGGCGACAACTAGGAGTAGGTTTCCTTGTCAATAAGTATATAGCGGGCAATATAGATGAATTCTATAGTATTAATGAGAGGGTTGCAGGCATCGTAATTCGGCTTAATAAGCGGTATAAACTGAAGGTTGTACAGGCCTATGCACCTACATGTAGCTATGATGACCAGGCAGTTGAAAGCTTCTACGAAGATGTAGAATCGGCAATGCGAAAAGTAAAGACGCAGTATACTGTACTAATGGGCGATTTCAATGCCAAGGTAGGGAAAAAACGGGCAGGAGACAAGGTAGTAGGTGACTATGGCATTGGTTCTAGGAATAGCAGGGGGGAGTTACTAGTTGAGTTTGCAGAGCGCAATAACTTACGAATCATGAATACCTTCTTCAGCAAACGGAAGAACCGGAAATGGACATGGAAAAGTCCTAACGGAGAGACTAAAAATGAAATCGACTTCATAATGTGTTCAACCCCCGCCATTATGCAAGATGTAGAGGTAATCGGGAAAGTGCGATGCAGTGACCACAGGATGGTGAGGTCCCGAATTAGCCTAAATCTGAAGAAGGAACGCAACAGATTAGTAAGAAAGAAACCCATCAACGAATTGGCGGTGAGGGGGAGGGCAGAAGAGTTCAGGATCTCGCTACAGAATAGGTTTTCAGCTCTAACTGAGGATGGCGACATTACCCTAGAGGCAAGGAACAATAATTTCAGAGATATCATTACTGAGTGCGCGGTAGAAGTAGGCGGTAGGATAGTTAGAGAGGATACCGGTAAGCTGTCTAAGGAGACGAAAGATTTGATTAAGAAACGCCAGAGTATGAAAGCTTCCAATCCAACAGACCAGATCGAATTGGCCGAGATATCGAAGCTAATCAATAAGCGCAAGGTGGCCGATATTAGGAAGTATAACATGGAGAAAATTGAGCATGCTGTAAAGAACGGGGGAAGCCTTAAAGCGGTAAAGAAGAAATTGGGCATAGGCAAAAACCAGATGTATGCGATAAGGGACAAGGCGGGCAACGTCATCACTAATATGGAAAAGATAGTCAAAGTAGCCGAGGAGTTCTATACAGAGCTCTACAGTAGCCAAAGTAGTCAGGACCGTAATGAGATTGACGGTAGGGAAAAACAGTCAGACGTTCCACCAGTGACGAAGGACGAGGTCAAGAAAGCACTAGAAAGTATGAAAAGGGGGAAATCAGCTGGAGAGGATCAGATAACTACAGATTTGCTGAAGGACGGGGGGGATATCGTGCTAGAAAACCTGGCCACCCTGTATACGCAGTGCCTGGTGTCATCGACGGTACCGGAACCATGGAAGAATGCAAACATTATCCTCATTCACAAGAAAGGGGACTCTAAGGACCTTAAAAATTACAGACCAATCAGCTTACTGTCTGTTACGTATAAGGTATTTACTAAGGTAATCGCTAATAGAATCAGGACAACCTTAGACTGCAATCAAGCAAAGGATCAAGCAGGGTTTCGGAAACGGTACTCTACTATCGATCATATCCATACCATCAATCAGGTGATAGAAAAATGCTCGGAATATAACCAGCCCTTATACATAGCATTCATTGATTACGAAAAAGCATTTGACTCAGTTGAAACCTCGGCAGTGATGCAGGCATTGCGAAATCAGGGGGTAGACGAGCCATACGTGAAAGTGCTGGAAGATATATATAGCGGCTGCACAGCAACCATAGTTCTGCATAAAGAAAGTAACAAAATTCCCATAAAGAGAGGTGTTAGGCAAGGAGACACAATCTCCCCAGTACTATTCACAGCTTGTTTAGAGGAAGTATTCAGAGACTTGGAATGGGAGCAGTTAGGGATAAGGGTAGATGGGGAATACCTCAGTAATCTGCGATTTGCTGATGACATTGCCTTGCTAAGCAACTCGGGGGATGAACTGCAAATAATGATTGATGACCTAGACAGGAAAAGTAGAAAGGTAGGCTTGAAAATCAATATGCAGAAGACTAAGGTAATGTTCAACAGCCTCGGGAAGGAACAGCAGTTTACATTAGGTAGCGAAATACTGGAAGTAGTAGGAGAATATGTCTACTTAGGACAGGTAGTAACCGCAGACCCGGACCACGAAAAGGAAATAACAAGAAGAATACGATTGGGATGGAGCGCATTTGGCAAGTACTCGCAGATTATGACTAGCAGCTTACCGGTATCGCTCAAGAGGAAAGTATACAACAGTTGCATCTTGCCTGTGCTCACCTATGGGGCTGAAACGTGGAGGCTAACCAAGAGAGTTCTACTTAAGTTGAGGACAACCCAGAGGGCTATGGAACGAAAAATGGTAGGGGTAACATTAAGAGATAGAAAGCGTGCAGAGTGGGTCAGAGAAATAACTCAAGTTACCGACATTCTAGTAGAAATTAAGAAGAAGAAATGGACATGGGCAGGACATGTAGTGCGAAGAGAGGATAACCGATGGTCGCTGAGGGTAACAAACTGGATTCCAAGGGAAGGAAAGCGTAGCAGGGGGCGGCAGAAAGTTAGGTGGGCGGATGAGATTAAGAAGTTCGCAGGGGTCAAGTGGATGCAGCTAGCACAGAACCGGGTTAAGTGGAGAAATATGGGAGAGGCCTTCGCCCTGCAGTGGGTATAATCAGGCTGATGATGATGATGATGATGATGATGATGATTGAACGATTGCTACCATTCGGTGAGACCGGTCAGTCGCGTAATGGGATGCTGCGGTGAACCTGTGTTGAGTACCCATGGCCATCTGACTTCGAAACGCTACCCTCGTCGACGTGTTGACCGATGGCTATACTGCTTAGGCGTTCCCACGGCGTCGCATCGGGATAATGGACCTTTCGCAGTCATGGGATTAAAATGGCTCCGGTGACGTCCGTAGTGGACTCTGCCGCTCGAGAACGGAAAGTGAAGAATGCGTTTCGTGGCATGATCTGATCAATGTAACAAAAAGAAGAGCAGACGCTGTTGTATACAACGGACGGAGTTCGGGGCTTAGCTTATTTCTTCCGAAATATCACAAGCCAGTGAAAAGAGCTTCATTCCCAAACCTATCTCTTCACTTGAACGGCAAGCATTGGAGATTGATTTCATTCATCTACCAAAATCTGCTAAGATGCATCATAATTATTGTTTTAATATTAATGTCCAGGTTCTTTTTTTTCATGACTTAGGGCCTTTAATAGGTTTTCGAATAATTATTCTACTTAGTGGGCGTCAGGCAGCAAGACAAAGCTGCATTTCACAATCTACTCGAAAACGAAAGAAACCACTCATTTGCAACGAGGACACGTGGCCTTCGCTCATGCCATGCTTTTGCACGTCCTGCTTTCCGGGAGGTTCACCTGCCATCTTTCTCGCGTGTCTGTACCTTATCATATTGGAAAGAGAAAGTTCCATTTGGATTGGACCTGCAACAGTGACGAAATGCAAACGTTCCAAGCTACGGTGAATGAGTGGATTAATGATTACACATGAGACAGTCCGTACTTCGTGCCAGATGCCTAAGTCAGCAGCATATTATTTTTTGATGAACGACGCCGTTCTATTCGGTATGCTGATGAATCATGGCATTGACATCCACCAACTTGATATTCTGTAGGCAGCTTAGCCAGGAGAAGGGCGCATTTTCTCGTCGCTTCGTGACGTCACCTCACAGTTGTCGGCCTCGATGCAGTGTGGGAGTTCACAGACGCGTGGGACACGCCAGAGCTGCTCTTTCACGTCCCCGCCTAGTTTTCAGAAAAAAAAAAAGAAGAAACGAACACCGTCCGTAGTTGTTTACGTCCCGCGTGGGAGCGCCGTCAGATGCTCGCTTCGCTCCCAGCCGCTAAGCGCGTTTCGTATGGGAAGCTCAGATCCTTCAGCTCCGAATTGGAGACGCGGCCGACGGTGCATGTGCTCATCCACGGGTCTGTGTTTCGGATGCTGGGCGTCGAAGCTTTTCTTCCCAATGACCTCAGATGAGCGATGCCTCACTGGCATCAATAGATCTGCCGCTGCTTATGCGTAGAGGGAACGAGAAAAACCTATGGCCGTAAACAAATATTGTTAGACCAAGGACCTAAGAATTGCGTAAAAGCCCTAAACGAGACAACTGTAGCTCACTGGAGGCAAAATGTTCGCCCGCCATTTTGTTCTGTGGTGTCCACAAGTGATGAAGAACTACAGGTGGCCCAAATAATTTCGGAAGAGGGTCATTGGAGTATATTACGTTTTTTATATCCTGATTTCGTCATCAGAACGCGAAATCCCACATACTCTAACATCGAGCACTAGAGTCATCCGTAAACTTAAGTTGTTCTGAATATAAGTCATGACCACGGTCAAGGACTCATTTCCTAGACGTTTAACTTTATACGTACAAGCAGTGTATTCGGACATAAGAAAGCTTGTACGCATTGGAAAATGATAATTACTCGGCGGCAATGGGGATCAAATCGCGCGTTTCCCACGTACTTTGCCCCTTTGCCTTTCCTTTCCTATAAACCAATTTACTTGAGAGCTCCCCATAGGGGTAGCGCAGTGGTTATCGCGCTGGACTATTGTGCCCAAGGATGCGGGATTGAATCCCGGGCTCGGCGGCTGCTTTTCTGCGGAGACGAAATGCTTGGTGCCGTGTGCTGAGCGATGACAGTGCACCCCAAGTGGTCGAAATTTTCTGAGCCCTCCACTATGGCGTCTTTCATAGCCTGAGTCGCTTTGGCACGTCAAAGCCTACAAACCAACCAATCAACATCGGAGTTATCGCGTCTACACAAGTTTGAGCACCCTCCGAATTTTTATTCCTTCTTATATACAAGAACACCATAACTGCCTGTCTGAGGAACATTCGTTTTGTAATTAGTCCTATATATTTTCAGCAGGAACAGCTCGAGTTAGAAGCAATGAGCACACTCAATTGCTGAATAACTCGGCATTAAGTTGGTAAGCTGACCGAATAGTCTATTCACAGCATACGCAAAAAGAAATATGCCGTCTGTTTTGCAAGCACGTTGCAAAGCCTCGATATAGTCTCATGGCTTAATCTGTGAGATTAATGGGTTTTTTTTTTTACATCAATTTACTGGCCACTCTTCAAAAAAGCCATAAAAAGTTGAGAAACCTGACTCAACTCGTCGCTGCCTATATCAGAGCCTCGCGGTAAGGTAACTAAGAATAGCCGTTGACACTGCCTAAACGTTATACATATAACTTGAGTTAATGTACAGCAACAATACTTTAATTTTTTTCTCCATGCTTGAGAGATGGTGCTGCCGAGTGTCATGTTTTGTTGTCCTCAGTTACGCCTAATTTATCACACGTTCGAATTTCGACTTGACCCTACCAGTGACCGTGTGCTCGTACTTTGGGACTCATTAGCGTACGGATGGCAGCTGAGGAAGCCTGCGACATTTAAAACACAGGGCGACAGCATGGCAGTTTTAACATGCGGGTTGTAAGGATGCAGCAGTGACCTATAGTGGTCTAACTGAGCACCCAACGAGGCTCGACTATTCGTGCCGCCATGGATTCCAATGCCACTGGCGGCCATGTAGTTTTCACTTTATTAATGCGGAATTATTAGCAGGCTATGTTGTCGCCGGAAATGTCCACAAAATGTGTCGCTGGAATTTGAGCTCGTAGTGACGTCGTCACAAAGTGACGTCATCAGTTAAAAATGACCGGGTGAGAGCTGTAGGTCATGGTGTAAAGAAGTACTGTAACATTAACGAGTCATTAGTCATGTGACATGAAAGTATCGAGTCATGAAATTCATGAGACATGTAAGTCATGAGATATCGTCACGCGATAGCGTCGGAGGTTGAGTAGTGGTGATGAGACGTGCAACAAGAAAGTGCTGAGTCACATCGTTGAGCGGTAGCATTGGATGTTGAGTAGCGGCGGTCGCATTTGAACGGAGTGGGTAAACAGTGTAGAAAGGAGCCACCAACTTTGCTAAATGTTTCGCATTCTTCAAGTGCATTTTCTGCAGTGATCTGATTTGTTTCTGATTTGTAATTATGCACTCATCACAAGGTACGCGACGCCAGACCCCGCAAAAGCCAACCAACACTTGGCATGACCATGGCCACGAACAGCGGGTTCGCGCTCTAGCATGCATTCTATGTTTTCACATAATTCCTTTACTCATGGAAGTCGGCATAGGAGATACAAGAAAGGCATTTACCCCCTCCCGTGCTCCCAACTACCAAGCCCCTCCTTCACTCGTTACAAACAACCACCCCTTCACCCCCCTTTGCGATGCAACGATATTGCCTCCCCCGCCCCCTCCCCTCCCTCCCTCCTCCCCGAGGATAAAATCCTGCCGACGCCCGTGTCTTTACTTGATTCCTCCAACCTGCCTCAGTTACTGCCAGGCAGAAAGAACAATCTCAGCTTTTTTACAATCACGAACTTTTTAATCACAGAATCGGCATGTCGCTCGTTGAGATTAGTTATCAGGGAACCGACAAGGTACTTCAAAATATCAGACTTTTATCCGGCAGGGGATAAAAGTTTCACTAATTCTTTGTTCTCACTACTTTTCCAAGCCGTTTAAATGGTTATGTTTTCTACGCGCTGCAGAATATAAGACAAAACTTCACGAAGACACTGCATGGACCACAACGTTAGAACATTTCAACGAAAAGTTGAGTACCAAAAGAATGACCCTCGTCTCTTGGCCGTCGTGATCCACTCCTTACATTATTTTTAATATAAATTCTGCCACTTTGCACCGCCCGCCATATTTCTCGGCATACTAAGGTCGACACCTCTCTTACTCATCTGCTATTACCTGCTTTATTCCTACTCTTGATGAAAAAAGAAAAAGAACACGAGGAAAAAAACAGGCATATTGCGTTCCTTGTACGACAGGTCCAAAGCGCGATGCTTCATGCTTTTTATGCGTGCTTATCGCATGTACTTGACGTTGGACTGGTCTCCTCTACAAATAGGAAGTTAATTACCTTGCGAGACACCTAGACAGACCTCTGCCATCTGTGCTAGTGAAGTCTGTTCAGAACTTCGAACTAGCGCCTTAATTATACAGAACTAAAAAAATGCCGCTGCTCTCGCTCCTCGTCAAAGCGAATGATTTGAAATGCAAGGCAAGAAGATTTTGATTATTATCCCGAGTGGTCTGATGTCTTGCAGGGGCCGTGTCATAAACAGATTCGCAAGAATATCCTTTCTTTTTTTTCTTTCGTCTAACTATCCTAATCCTACGTCCTTTTTCCCTTTGTTTCTTTCTCTATCTCAACGGGGGACCTCGAAACACAACGGGGATGACTTCTTCCATTTTGTCGCCTACGCTTCGTCTTATTTACGGCGCCACGAGTCAATTGCACAGTGGCCGCAGAAAGTCGATGCCCTGACATTTGAAAGTAAAAAATATAGAAGAGGTCGGCGTGTACATAACGGACGAGAAAGCGAGAACGGAGCGCCGCCCAATGTTCCCGCAACGCAGTTGGCCCTCGCTGCAGTAGAATATTTATACACATGCAGCAGCGCTATAGCGGAAGCGCAGCTGTAGAACGATTCTCTGCAAAACGGCGTGAGGTTCTCTCGCGCATGACCGATGGCACGAGCGGGATCACGACGGAAAAGTTTTTCGTTCAGTGTAATCTGTCCTGCTTCAAAAACGCTCACTGCCTTTGGAGCCACGGGCGGCACAAGTCAACTAGGGGCCGATCTCACGTGATTGCTCTCCCGTACTGATACCTTGCTATGCTCTGGCGAGCCACTTGCTACTGTGATCGGCTAGCACATTTTCGCTATGCAGTGACCAAGCGTTCTTAGACGTACGAAGTGTTTTCTCAAACTGAAATTTCATTGGACACCGCCTACTGAACCTCTCGCCACGATGCATTGTTTTAGCTTGGCGCAGGGTATTACATCCTTGAAACGTCAGTGTTTTTATATCGACATCCCCTTCTTTGTCCCGGAGGGCATTTTTTTCCACGCTCTGCGACCGCCCTGCGTGCTCGCTTCAGGCGCACTTGCTGGTCGCATTTTCGATGCGAAAGTGGCCGCGTTGCTCTCTCCGGTCCCCGCTTCTCTGTTTTCTGAAGAGGCTAGTCGTCACACTTTCCATTTCCGCCTGTATCGCTGAAAGGGTTCCTTCCGCGCGTTCCCTTGTCTTTATATCTGCTTGTTTTGGAGAAATGCGTCTTTGTCACAATCGTACACTTTCCACTATGCGTCCCTCTTCATGAGTGACTGTCATAAATGTAGTGCGAAGTACAAGGGAAAACAAAAAGATGCACAATTTGAATGGCATAGTCCTTGCGCGAGTTTCTGTACCTCTTTGCTTTGTCGCGTCGCTGATGTATCCTTTGCAGCTTGGGTTTGCATTATCGAAGCAGTCTCGGGAACTCCTTCGAGTATAAAGGCGATGACGGCGTAGCTTGAGCGCTGTCCAACGCGGGACCCCGGCGCAATGTAAGCAGCTGGAAGTCATTGCTAGCCTCGCCTCGGCGCAAAGAGTTTGCGGATAAAAAAGGAAAAAAAAAAAAAAGCTCACAAAACTAATGTTTTTATTCCTTGAATTCCCTCTTTTTTTTTTTTCTCCTTTCCACCCTAAAGAAATATCAGGGACCCGTAAAGCCGGCTTTCTCATCTTCAAGACCTGAAGAAAGCCCGCTGGTTTCCGCGGGCTGCGAACTCCAAAGTAACGAAAAATAAAATGCGCTTGGACGTAGGTATTTTTTCGTCGCGTTTCGGTCGCCCCGCGGCGATTAAGTAGGCGCAAAAAAGGACCTCGCCGCCGAATCAACCGTCATTGAGGAGAGCAGCGTTGGCCACCGTCGCATTTCTTTCTGCCTCTCCGCGTGGCGTGTTTTTCTGCCCTTCGCCCCCTTCTTTATACGCGCGTCCATCTATCGACGCAATGATCTGCCGCTGAGTCAGCCCGAAGCCAAATGCATGGGTCATGCTTTTTTTTTCTTTTTTCTTACGTTCTGAATGCCAGCTAACGAGCTTCGGGGTGATCCACATTTCCGGCATCAGAGGCAAGCTTAGAAAGTGGGCGTAGCGCCGGCGTATTCGATTCATTCATTCTTCTTTCGATCTGCTTTTCTGCTAAATCTGCATAGCCTTTGAATACAGCACATTAAGGAATTAAATATCGAAGAGTAGGCCAAAAATAAGCAGGCAATACTTGTTCCCCAAGGGTAAAAACTGAAACGACTGGTTAGAGAGATATGCACTTAACAGAGCCTTTTAACAGTGTATACAAAATATGCGATAATATTAAATCGGTATATGGGGCTTAACGTTCTAAAGCGACAACGGCTATGAACGCCGCTGTAGTGTAAATTTCCGGTGACATCGGCTACACAGGGGTTCCTTAAAGCTCTCGAATTGGCATTGCGTGGTAGACCTGCAGGCGCCTTGTGTTTCTCTCGTCATCAGAAGGCTGGCCCTAAGACCGCGATCGAACACTCATTCTTGGCCTCAGCAATCGAGTGCCTAACCACTCAGCCGCCGCGGGAGGCCTGTGGATGGAGTTACACATGGGCTGAAACAAAACATTACTTCTAGCATCTAATCAGCAGTATATAGGAGGTGCATAGCAATCATGCCGCGAACGAAAGTAGTGTATCGAGCAGCGAGTGTAGTTAGATATGTCTTTCTTGTTTGAAACGATTTCCTCTAGCAGCGGCACCAAAAAAAAAAAAAAATAAAAACCAAGACGACTTCAATGCAACCATAAACTTCTGATTGTCTTTCTTTCTTGTTTATCTTAGTTACTATATAACTGAGCGCCATGTACCGTTCAATCTTCTTCTGTTCTTGCTCGCATTCTACTTACCCATGAGATAATCAACCGCAAAAATTGCTCGTGTTTTTTTTTTTCTTTAGTAATATCTCTCAGTCAAGCGGCACGCACATCTCTGGTTTCGTCCCAACGGTTGTCGGAGAAAGCGCTAAATAAAAACTTGCTAGTTGTCCATTTTAAATCTCTGCAGAATTTGAAAATCAGCCGAATATCTGGAGCACTTGCTTAAATCGCGAGGAAACTGGGCGAGAAACGCTGGCGACTGAGAAGCATGGAAAACACACGAAAACAGCCCACGGCATGCCTTCGTCTGCGGCTTTTTCAGATTCTGATCTGGACACTGATTGCCTGATAACGCTTGGACAAATACGCCACGATCGTCTTCTGTACGCATCCGGTTCATAAAGAACCCAAATGAATAAATTTCCGACCTCCCCCCCCCCCCCCCCCCCCCCCCTCCGCTCCATGGCGTCTCTCATAGCCTGCAATCAAACAAAACCAAACCAGCATCCGTTTTCTTCTTTCTTTTTCTTTAATGTAGAGAAGAGCCTCTTCGTTCGCTCACAATATCACCTGTTTATTTTGTGTGAGCACACAAAAGTTGGATATGTGAACTAGTTGGTCATTTATAGCGATAAACAGACTGTCGCAAAGAAGCACTTGCGGGGCTCTATTCCTCGTCCCTGTCTGTTTTGTCGACTTGACTTTGTTTGGAGACAGCCTGGTGAAGATTTCAAGAGGATTAACTGTGCGCAATAAGTGAAGATACGTGATTCCCTGAACCTGCCCTACGTGTGAGAGTGTTGCGCTGCAGGTCGACACAACCTAACTGGCTAACTGTGCATATCTGGAGAGGCCGTATATCCTGTCGAGACAGCGATGAGCAAGGGCTAGAGGAGCATTCACAAGGAGTGTTTTGTCGTGACAGGTGTCTTTTTCTTCGGCACCAGTCACGACAAAATCTAAACAAAACTGACTGGATCATTAGGCGTCGCATTCATCCCATTCAGGCACCTTTTATTTGGCATAGCTTTCGGCTCTTTTTGCAAGAGATAAGCCTGTTCTCTTTACGTCGAAAGGCTTACCGGCCTACCTGCATTGGAGAGCGTCAAGAAGGTACGGGCCGCGAATTCTCGAGCGCTCCGCGCTACTTTCTCTGCATGTTATTTATCTGGTCTCATTTCCATCCACTCGTCCGGTCCCGCTGAAGCCATTGCTCTGTTTCCAGAACCGCGCGCGCAGGCGGGCTTCGTAGTTGCGAGCCGTCGTCCGCTATTGCTTTCCTCCGTGTCTGCGTAGGACAAGAAGTAATCGGTCGGCGCATTTGTATGCATGTATGCAGCACGCGAAGAATTCCTTCCACCGACCGGCAATAACACGTGTGTACTTCCCCGCACAACAGAGACACGGTGACTGAAGTTTCGGAGGTTTTCCTTTTATATTCTGTCTCGAGCAACGTGCTACTCCGGCGAAAGAAGTGTTGGCTCTTGAATTGTTCAAAGCAAGGCCCCTTGTCTCGAATTCTGTGGTACTTGGTGCTTTATTCATCTAGACACGAGACGAGTTCGAGAACACGGCTGCCGTTCTCATCGGTTTCTGGACCTCTTTTGCAGGGAAGCCTCAGTTTCATTAGCGTGGTCCATTTGCAAGTGTTCCTGTCGATAGCAGAGTGGCTTTCGGAAGTATCTAGTTTTTGCCTATACTTTACCATTTCGTGCTCATAATAGTTCAGTGATGTAGAAAAGAGGCTGGAAGCTAAAAGGTAGGGATGCTGACCACAGGGGTTTTTCCCATCAGTGAATTAAACGTTGGGAATATCTAAGTTCTAAAACACGAGTGTTTACAGTGGGTAAGCAGCGGTGTTAACGTAGACTTCCCGAAGCGAGAACTCTTTGGTTAAGAAGCTATAATACTCTCGAAATATTTCAGTACTTTTTCAATAAGTCTAGATCTTCTTTCTTCCACGAAAAAGGCGCCAGTCGAATCGCATCAAGCATCACCAACGGCGACGAGCGCTCTGGCTACTTGGAGCCATCAGAGCCCATCCCTGCGAACAAGCACGCGCTCAGCGACGAAGCCGGCCTCTCATTCTTTCTAGTAGCGCAGGCCGCTTCGAAAAGCAAGTTTCGGTGACGGATCGACTGCCGTCTTCCTGCCCCGAAATGCAAGCCTTTCCTGTCTGGCTATCGCACGTCGTCCCTTTCAGTGCAATCCCAGAACGAAAGTAAAATGATGGCGAAAACAGAGCGACGAAAACAACAAAAGCCAGCAAACCGAGCCAGCGAGACCTGACGCGCCACCCATGAACGGAAAGCTTCCCTTCTTCCTCCGCATTGCTCACTGACCCTTCTTTCTCTTCTTGTTCTCTTAGCCGTGGAATGGGACTTTTCTTTTTTTCTTCCTTTTCACTCCGTGATTGCGTACAGAGTGCGGCGCCGGCCTTTTCTCTTGTCTGTTTCATTCCACGCCCGCGAAAGCTTCGGCAGCAGCTCGCGCCCATTCTATCGCGGAGGATCAAACGCCCTGGGGCGACGGCCTTGGCGTACAGCCGGAGTAGTGGATGCTAGAAAGTCAGGGGCGGCATGCGAAGGAGAGGGCGTGCGCGCGCGCGATAGCGTAAAAATGAAGAGGGGAAAAATAAAAATGATTTGGAATTATGTGCCGATCCTTTCCCGATCCGATCGACCAGAGGAAGCAGGGGAGGAGGTTAAAGTTATTTCTTCACTGGCATTCCTATCGTGCTGCTTCTCGCCCTCACCCTCGGGCTTTTATGAGCCCCCTTTTGATGCACGTTGTTGTCATCGTCTCAGTATTTGTGAGCTCGAGTAGTCTTCGCTGCATAGCTGACTGGCACGACGAACGTGAGGCCCCGTGCAGTCATATTCGGTGGACAAGGGACAAGATTGGGAACGCGGGACTGTGATGGTGTGAAGCGAAGCAAACGATGCGTTCAGATGCGCGGAGGCAATCATGCAGTCCCTCATGCTTGATGGAAAAGCGACTTATCAGCCTTCCTTGACTCCAAGAGCAAAGTTCCCTTTTATTTATTCCGGCGAAGACATAGTATGTCAGAAAGGTATAGAGGAAGTGAATAAAAACAAAAAAAAAACAAACTTTTCTTTGGGAGGAGAGACAAGCTGTCAATGCTTTAGAACCTTCCATTTACATTTAGCTTTATGCGTGTGGTCCAGGTTTCAAAAGAAGCTGTGTAGAAACAGGATTATCAGTTATCACCTTTTTGAAAAACGTTTCGCTTTTGAAGCAACTTTTTTTTTCTTTCCGACAACTATTCAGAGACAGCATAGCTGACGAGTATATAAAGAAAAATTCTTGGTTTCGTCCATGCTAAACAAAGAAAACTGTTGTCAGGTGTCTATTAACATCTTTGAAATAACGGTAAAACGTAATCCTAACGAGAACTTCTCACACGACCGTGGAATACCGGTTGAGCGAAGAATTTTGGACACGTTTCTGAGGCGCTCCTGAAGTGATGAACAACTGTGTAAATTAGTGTTATTGAACTGATTTATGAAATACATATGTACATACATACATTTTGAGATATATATATTTCAAAGTAGAACTTCAGCACACATTGCACCATATCCTAGTAGGCTTGCCGAACGCCGTCGCACATTGCGAACAGCGAAATCGCCAATAAGGACGGCAGGTTGTGCTGTAGTACCTAAGGTACGAGCTTTGGGTGTTTTTCGTTATGAATATCGTTGCTGAACGCGAAAATCCTTTTAAAGGGGTCAGATTTGTGACATTCGTTCTTTTGTTGTTAATATCCACGTCCATACTTCTCCATGCCAAGACGTTATCAAGTGACTCTAGGCAGACGAGCTTGCATAGCTAGCGCCTGCTATCACTGTGTGTCTCGCTGAGAAACATGGCAGGTCCTTCGCAGTG